>NC_089999.1:13695152-14037652 GCF_036417845.1 Apteryx mantelli
AAATAACCAGAGAACTCCTGCACACTTGTAAAATCCCACTGTAGATAGCAACTGCTGGCAGTGGGACAGTCTTCATTTATATGGAGAGTCTATGGAAAATATGTTTTCTAATTGCTTCAATGAACAGATTAAGACCAAGCAAAATTAGCAATTGTTTAAAGAAAAGCAATTTCATTACACTTCTCAGATATCCTTTTTAGTAAAATATTTGGAATTATTTTCCCCCCAAAATACCTGTCCACCTCTAATCTTGATTTTGTTAAAAAAAACACAGAAGACTAATCAGTGTGATCCAATACCTGGAAGTTTTCAGGAAAAGGAACCTCTGGGTTCTGACCACAAACCTTTACAGCCGCTTGGCTGCCGTTGGGTGGAATTCTGGAGATGTAATAGCGTTTGCTAAAGGCTAAAACATCAAATGACACACCATGCTGCTACTCAACAGTGCCCTGTAGTGTTTCTTCCCTTCCTTTATTATTTTCACTCAGGGAACCACAAAGTTTATTTTCCTAAGTTTTTGCAACAACTCTTACATAAAAAAACAAAACCCACACCCTTCAAGCTCACCATTTTTTGATCAAATCCTTCTGAGTATCTAAGATCTTTACCACCAAACCTCAGACCAAGCTTCCAGTAGTAAATCAATCAGAGCAAGCACCAGTTTAGCTCTCACCTTAAATCAACAGGATGTAACAACAAAAATATCCTGGTTTGGTTGCCTGAAGCAAGCAAAGCATCCACATCACAATTAGACAGTACTAGCAACATATGTAAATCAACACATATTACCCACGAGGACTTCCCTTTCCTTAGGTAGGGCAAAGTGCAGCTGAGCAGTGCTGAAATGCAAATCACCCAGAGCAGAGTTTTGGGACACGGAGGAGACGTAAGGACTTGGCACCTGCATTCATTCCAGTTTGACTAGTTGCAAACTAAGACAACACTGAAGAACACATATGAGGAAGCCTTTATTAAAAAAAAAAAACCCCCACACACACACCACACACACACCCCACGCCACTGTTCTCTTTAGTTTAATAATGAGAATGATGCAATTATGAAAAGGAGCCAGGACAGCCCCAGGCCCAAAATACTGTTCAAATGACACAGAAGCTAGAGAGGAGAAAGCAGAATTGCTCTGATCACTCCTGGAGAACAGCGTGGACCAAGCCCAGCAGCTGCCTGGTCCTTCCAAGAAGAAGGGCAGCACGGACACTACCGCACACCGAAGATGCACTGCAAAGAGAAGAGCTCAGCTGTGAGAGCTGAGCACAAAAACTCCACGAGGCAGCAGCAATCAGACCCCGCAAACCCCTGCAGCACAACCCAGGGCCACAAGGACGTTCTGAGCTCAGACACAGTAATGTAACGCCAAAAGGCTCCACTACCAGTTAACTGATTAAACGGAGAGTTATCTACGGCTTCAACACATCCTATAGCCTAGATTTCTTCATTAGAAAGTGGCTACCAAACTACCACGCAGGGATGGAATAAGAACCTGAACAGACTACGATGAACTCTCCACTGTTTTGAGAGAAATCAAATAAAACTTGCAGCAGGAGGGCTGTCCAAGGAAATTGTGCATCGGGAAGACTCCATGTATTAAGTATAACGGTAACCATAATTTTTTTCCTACACTGAAATGAATTTGCTGATGACTAGTAACATACAAAATGGAAAGACAGGGCCTTAATCGACTACTAATCTTCACTAAATAACTACATTTACATATAAATGTAAACATACAAATTTACATTGATAAAAAGATTTTGACAATGTAGCTGTAAAGTCATATCATTCCTTTTTAAAAATTCAGTCAAATTCCTTGTTAAAGAAAAGACTGAATATTGTAGCATATCTAATACAAACAGTGGAAAAACCACTCGGCACAGAACATCACTCACTGGAAATTAACACATACTTTTTTTCTTCCTCTATAAATCATCTGTGTATTGAGACATGCAGCTAAATCAGCTAAAGCACAGATCTAATTAAAGAACCTAGAAACTGATTATTGAACTAAGCAACATATCAAGGAGGTTTGTTTTGTTTTTTAAGACAGAGATCTGGCTTGAAATCTTATCAGTCCCACACATGTTAGAATTAGTCCCTTCCTTTCTGTCAGATGGAAACTACGTCTGCAAATTGTCAAACGGAACTCATGCTCGAGACGAACAAAATGCAGCTGCCTTAATCTGTTAGATTATATTCTGTGCTTTCCATTATCAGGAGAGACACTGCAGGTGTAGCGCTCTTCAGGGCCAGACACCAAGACCTAAAATAGAAACACAAGTGGTTAAACTGAAAAAAGTTACATCTCTTTCTTTAAACCAGGTGTGATGATCTGGGAGTTTTTCTGACGGTCTGACGGGAGCACACAACGAGACCACGGCTCTGAAACGTCACTGCTAGCTCGCCCTGCCTTCTCGCTCTGTCGTTCTAGGTTTCACAGAACTGTAGCTGAACAGAGGTCTTCCACCTGTGTGCTACCATGGGCTTCAGTCTAGACTTCACCAACACTTACATCAGTAGAAGTGCCAAATAAAACTCCATGCACACTGGCCTCATCTTTAAAAAAAATAAAACTTTTTTTCGACCAAACTGCCCCCCATCAACAAATACCTGGGGAGTAGTTTCAGCTGTAACTTGGGCTGAGGGTAGCAAGAAGGAAGATACAATCAACTCACATCTGGTCTTACAGAAAGGCGCCAACCTTAGAAGAGCAGATACTGCGGGGGAGATCAGAGGTAGGACCCGAAACACAGGAGGTTCACACACTCTGCAGCAAACATCAACCACTTTTAGAAAGGTAATCAGGAAGATGATCCAGTGGCACCAGCTCTTGAGCACACATCTTCCCTGCAACATTAGCTCAGGTTTCTGTACGTACAGAGCTCTTTCCCTCCAGCTCTGCCAAGCTTTCGAACTAGGCCAGGCGGCCTCGCTTGCAGGGAGGCAAAAAGGGAAGTGCAGAGATTGGCACCCACATTCTGCTTTCACCCACTTGGCAGGGTGAATCACCAAGAGCTGCTAACTTTTCAGCACCTTCACACAATTCCCATCCTGTACCAAGACAGACAATCTTCTGTCTCCTTTCAGGGAGCCAAAGAGCATCTCAGCCTCTTGCACAGCACAAGTGTGGAGGGATATGCTTGCAAAGAGTCTTTGCAACACCCCCAGAAGCTCAGCAGCAGTGCAAGCTTTGTAATTTAAGTCGATGCAGTGTCAGCTCATCCCACAAAGACTTGGTTTAACCCAGGTGCCAATCACCTGATTTAACTCTCCAGCAAAGACGCATTCCTCAAGGGAAAATCCACAAACCTGCTGTAGACATTCAAGTCATCACCAACAAGGACTGCCATGAAAGGCAAGGCATTAGGCCATTTTCACTTTAAAACATTAACTACTAAATAATATATTTGTTATGGCATCAGTTTGTTACCAAGGACTGGAAATAAATATTTAAGAAACCCTTCTTTGACAGCTACACGCAATCTGCTTCCACCTTCCTCTCCCCTGCTTCTGCACTAGAAGCGCCCCGGGGCAGGAGAGGCGTGGAAGGGCCGTGCGGAGCCAAGTCGCAGCGACCAGCGGCCCCAGCTCAGCAGCCCCCGGCTCGTCCCGCTGCCGCTCGTGAACCACGGCGCCGGGTAAAGCGTCCAGCCACTTCTGTTCCCGTACAGAGCTCAGGGAAAAACACATCTGGTTTATGGCCTCTCTTTTTCTCATTTAGATACTTTTGATCCGCCTGTTTAGACTGGGCTTAACACAAAGGCTTACAGTGATGGCCGTTAAGGTCAGACACACTTTAACACCACATATTGCAATTTTAAAACATGTTGATGCTGCTCTGAAATAACATTTTACACTTACGCTCTAATCATTATGGCTTCTGACAAGTTTTAAATACAATAGTATTAACTGCAATTAATCCATTTGAAATTGATGTGGATATTGCAAGCACTTCAGCAAGATCTCCACTGCAATTCACCACTCATTAATGTGCCATTATTTTTTAAGTGTTATCCATAAAGCAGGCTGCCAGTGCATTTGCATTCAGGTGACAGAAGTGCAGATACAGAGGAGCAATAAATTAGCACAAAAATTAAGCAGAGGGAGGGGGCGAGCTACCACAGCCCACTGTCTGAAGTTTTAACATTCCTAATCTCTTCCCGATTCCCAGGATCGGGGCGCACGCAGGACTCCTCGCACGCCGAGCCCAGAGCCGTCACGCGCTCGCGCTGCCGCTCTGCTGCGCTCAGCGCTGCACAGCCCCTGCTCCAGCTGGCTCCGGCATCAGTCATTAGCAGACAGAAAATAAACATTTTTTTCCAACGCAGCCATTAAAAAAGCCAGCATATCCAGAAGGTAAGGCAGAAATAAAACGTATTAGACCATTAAACATGGTGCACAGCAGCATTCCTCCTTGGGCAAAAAAATGTGTCTTTGGTGCAGTTAACAGCCATTTTTAGAGCACTAATGACCTCAGGTGAAAACAAACTGGTCATTAACAACACATTTTAAGGAGATTAACTATCATCAGAACATACAAGTTACTTAAACTAAAGTAGTTCCATATGGTTAATTTATAATTTCCAAGGTATTAATCAGGCAACAAGTTCTGGTGGCTCCTAGATAAAGCACTAAAGGGAGAGAGTCCCACAGCTTCCCCCGAGCAGGCGTCACTGGAAGAACGATTCCGTTTCTCAATTTGCTGGCTAAACTGAAAACAAAACCAAACCAAAACCAGGAAGATAAATTTACCTATGATTAAACAAATATGTTTTCAGTTTTTGGCAAAACTTAAAGAAAAAAATGAAAAGTGTTATTTTGGGTCAATTCACAACATATTGTTTTAACTCTAAACAGAAATACACTGTTTTTAATTTTCAGATTATTTAACCCCTTTTTAACTTTTTTCTTTTAGGCCTACTTTTAAATAAGGAAGATCCTTCTCAGAAAAAGAAAAGAAAGTCGGAAGTTTGTTTTAGAAAATATCAATATTGTGACCTCTAATTCAACTCAAACTTATATCTGGTCTCCTAAGTTTCTCTTCCCGCCCTTCTCCCCCAAGCTTCATCTTTTGGAGATGCCATCTGTGAAAAAAATTCACCCAGGTGTACCTGCAGGTTTTCCTAGGTACCCCAGTCTCCAGGAGCAGGATTTCACTGCCATTTTGGATATCCAAACTTCAGCCAACAAGGAATGACAAGCCCACACGACAGAAGTAGCCACACTGAACCATCGATGTATTCTGTAAACCAGACTATAACAGTGCTTATGCGCAACCCAGCTAAACAAAATACTCTATCTTTTTGAAGTCAGCACTGAATGCCGGCTATTAGGGAATACACAACTTGAGCAAATGCAATTCAGAATGATCTTCTCCATGCAAGGAAATATTTAGGTACCGGTGAAAATTGTTCAAAGAAAAATAATGACCTCAGAGAAGGTCTTCTAGTAAAAGACCAATCCTATCAGAGGCAAGAATAAAATCCAGATTTCCACCGCCTCCCCACACCAAACGCAGACAGAGCACTGTAAGTGCAACTGGCTGTGCCTAGCAATGCCTCGAGGCACGCCGGTCTCGACTGCAATCTGAAGAGGCCCTGGCTGATACTCCAGAAGGGAATGATTTACTGAACAGGCATTAAGGGAAACATGGAGCTGGGAAGGATCTTACGCCGACAGTGCTTCAGCCCAAATGAGCCTCAGGATCTGCTGCTGCCCAGCTGGCAGATGCCTGACATACTGATGTGCACAGATGGAGGAGGAGAGTGGCTGGTGCTGCAGAAGCAGTTTGCAGGCAGCATTCACGTGTCTGTGCTAGGAAATTTATACTGATAGATAGCTCCCATCGAGGCCCATTCCGGAGCAGTGGCTAGCTGTGTGGACAGGAAGATCTGCTGGGCAGCAGTGGTCCAAGGGACACCAGGAAAAAGTTACACTGAGCGATGCCTTGCACCAGACCTAACTGGGACAGAGATGCTGTGAGGCCTCAAAGACCAGTCCAAACTCAGGACTTTAAGATATGCCATAGAGATTAGTGTGACCTGCTGATATCTAAGATATCAAAGGGCACTAAAGTTGTACTAGATGAAACACACAATCTTAAACCAGAATCACAACTTTAAGATTGATTCATCGTGTGTTTGTAAGCAGCCTAACGAAAACACTGAACATGGGCACGTGCCTACCCACTGGAAGATGGGGGAAACAAACATACTTGAAAAGTAAAGAAAAGCAAAAACTTCTCTTAATTGCAAGAGAAAAGCCATTTAAATAACAAATATACTGCTAAATACACATTTCCTAGAACCTAAAGTCATTAAAAATGAAAGCATTCTTTTTATCTCTAAAAACTTGCAGGGAAATCTTAAAAGTCCACTTCATCCTCATAAAACAGCTGCATCACACTAACACTTTATTAAGATGACCTTGTACAACTCTGCAAAGGACCAACAGGTTTCAGTCTTAAATGTATACCATAAAACAATAATAGTACCAAACAAAATGCACTTAATTTCTGAATAGCTGAATCTTTGCTGTTTGTGAAGACCATCTCCAGGATGAAGAAATGCATCTTCCTTTGCTGAATTTCCTAATACCTCTCCTCCCACAACCCCATAGCACCCATACAGGAATACAAATCAAAAGGCTATCCAGAGGGTTTACCTGAAGCAAAGACTTCTTCAGCAATTAAAAAGAGATCCAAATAAAGTTTCTGAAGTTTCAAAATTTTCAAACTAAAGCAATCTTGTTCCAGGACCCAGAGGCGAGATTTTCCGAGGCAGTCAGCATCTGCCTAATTTCTTCACCCCATCAAGCTGACACTGCGCCTGACCTCAATGCCCCTGGAGAACCCACCTGAGACGGCCGTAAAAGAGGTGAGGATGGTGTGAAGCCTTCTCCAACACAAACACTGATCAAAGAAAGCTTCCTGGATGTTTCTAGGCCTAGTTTTTATTCCAGTCTGCTCAAGCATTAAACCTGTTTTAATTTTAAACCACTTTAAGGTCTGGAGCAAGTATTTTGGGGGGAGAAAGAGAGGAACTAATCTCTTCCCAAGGTCATTTCAAGTTTTCCATACCAGCAAAAGAAGAAGAATTCGGACGTGCCAATGTATTCTGTGTTCAGTTGGGCAGGTAAACAAACAAACAAACAACCCCCACACGACTAAAGACAAATCCCTGCCTCAAAGTGCCTATTTCTCCTGTTAAATGGGAGTACAGGATGTCCATGTCCCAAGAAGGTGTTGTGCCAACATCCCTTAGAGCTACATCAAATATAATTTTCAAACCAATTAGCTCAAAAAGCATCAACACCAAAGCAATGCCTTCCACATTCTAATTACTAGGCCATCCTATTCAATTCTTAATGAGAGAAGAGACAAAGGCAGTATATGTATTAGGGTCTACTTCAAGAATTCTTTTTCTTTTAGCAAACAGATCCTCTTTTGTTCTGGTTAAACACCAATTACTCCGTTCTCTCTAACATGCAAATCAGCTGAAAATAGGGCATGATGTATCTCGATCCTGCACCACTACAACTTTGAATGAAGGGGGAAAATAAAGCAACCCTCTAGGGGTTTTCAATTCCAAGTACTTTGTACTCTGATAAAGCTCTTTTCAAAGAGCTTTTTGTATTATCTACAGCAGTTCCCATAAGCAGCGATTTTGCCATTATGCCAAAAGAAATAGCACATTTAAGGTGTACAATATAAGCAAGGAAAGTAAAAGTAGCCAACAAAGCTGTTTACATGTAGCTTTTAGCTGTCACGTCCCCACTGCAAACAGCACAACTCCACAGCATTATGAGTATTACTACACCTAGGGAAACAGTTATAGCAGAAAGGAAAAATAAATGAAAAGAGTCAGAATCCAGATTCGCAAGGCATTGTTTTGTAGACTGGAGCATCGTGAAAAGATGCTGCACTGACAGCCCCGAAAAGGGGAGCCCTTTTGGGGCAGGTAAAGCACACACGGTAGGATTAGCTGTATCCTTTGCTCTTCTGTCTACTCATCATACTCGACCGTGCTGGTATTAACCATTCTGCTTACCTTCTATCATAAAAATTTTAAGATAAGTGTCCATTATTTTGGAGCCTGTTCCTTTACCACGCTTGCTGGCTTCAGCAGAGTTTGAAGTGGATTGCTGATACTGTCAAGTCTCTTCGGCAGCACGAGGAAGCCTCCAGCCGCTCCAGGCTGCGACTTCCAGCGGCGGCAGCCATGCCGAGGACTCGCTTTGGAACTGCGCTCAGATCTTCTGTCATTGCTGTAGTTACTTCCTAATTGATAGCTACACTTAAAGAAGTTAGAGAAGACTCACTATTTCTTTGTAAACACTTTAACCAGTATCAATAACAATTTAGGCACTATTATATACACACACATGCTTCTGTATAGAAAGATATTTTTAAAAATGGAAAAATTATAGATCTGTGTAAGAGGACTTGAGCTCCGACTCTGCAATTGAGATTAGGAGTACAAGCTGGGCCACACAAAGCACCACTGAAGCGAGCAGGGCTCTGGAGGGGCAAGTTTCTTCCCCTGCAAAACTCCTTAGTCTCCAGTGAGGGAATGGAAAGGGAGAGAAGTGGGGGGAAAAGGGTCTCCGCTTTGTATGATGCATACTACACACTGTATCACGGGGCAACGACTGTACCACATCCCCAGTCTAGGAAGAAAGGGTATAAAATCTTTTGAGTCTAAATGATCTCGCTAGATTTCAAAGGATGACTCTCTTTGCTTAGGATGTCAGAACCATTCTAGAAGTCATGGACGCAGGAGGCCCAAAGCATCGGAGGAGGAAGCAGTGGCTTTCACCGATTATCCCACGCTTCGCCCTTTGTGGTGTGACTTGGTTACACAGAACACAGCCACATAACTAAATTTAAGAATGCATTAGAAGGGGAAGAAACGTCATAAAAAAGCTTGCTAAAGAGCAAACAAATAGAAAGCCAACTCATTCTGAACTACTTGGCCTGAGTACTTCCACCCCAGCTGCCACGAGACAAGAGGCAAGCATCAAAACCTCTTGGCATGCTTCTGAAGTCCCTGGTGCGCCTTCTCCAAATACCAGATAGTGCAGTTTATCCAAAAGGATGAGCACAAACATACAGTAACACACCTGTATAAAAACATATACACAGCTCTGTGTGTACATGTATCATATACAAATGAATCTACATTAAAAAAAATATTTTACTGTCAGCCCTGTGGTCAGTAAGAGGATACGGAATTTTTTGGCTAAGGTTAAGAGTGTTGACGCTACAAAAATAATTTTGTAATTGAATATTCTGTATAACATTGAATTTATATAATGCAGTATACATACATTAACATAATTTATATACACACATTAATACATACAACATTATATACACACACAACCAGCCCGACTGTTTATACATATCGCTCGTTTCAAGGAGAGGGACCCAAGAGTATTTCTCAGTTATAAATTCAGCCAAAAAACACAGCGTATGAGCCTTTTCTGCCAAACGTTATAGACAATCTTCCAAAAAAGTTTTAGTCTGCTTTGTTGGCCTTTAATATACTTTTTGATTTATGTCATTTTGAACAATTTTTCCCTTCTGTAGCTCAAGAGAAGAAAGCATTCTTCTGATTCCAGATTCAGAATTTCTTTAAAGAGACACCAAAAGTAATAAATCTGAAGTGTCATGCTGCTACTGTATCACACACGAGTGAGAAGTATTACAGCATGCATTGACTATAGCTTCCAAGCAAAAAAAGTATTAAGTAACAGTGCTTTCTTACATGACATGTTCTTTTTATTGCCTGAAGAGTGTATTTCCTCAAGCTTTCACACAGATGTTCTTCATACATCAATATTTTACATGTGCAGCAAGTTGAAGGCTCAGGCTCTCTCCCACTTCCTTCTTTCCATGCAAATTAGGGGCAAGACTTGGCAGCCTTGGTTTAGGAAGCCCCAGCAGCTATGCTCTTCTGCTTATTCGTTTCACGGCTGCACCTACCGCCACAGGCACCGCCAGCTCTCCAGCGTGCCATTCCTTGTACAGTTGCTACCCCAAACTTACTGCAACTTAACGAGCCCACGCCAGAACGTGCGAGAGCAAAGGGCTAGCGTTCGTATCTTCTCAACGGGGATGACGCTAACCTGTCATTTAGGCTTCTGCTTATTACCAGTACAGAAAAGTCAGTTTCTTGCTGGTAATTATCGTGCCAGTCCAAGCCTGAACATAGACGTAAGTGTCATCATAAAGCTGCCTTATTTTTCTGAACAGAGCACGGTGTGCTGGCATGAACAAGTCTGTATGGTATATCCACACTAAAGATCAAGGAGGATCACTCTAGTTGAGAAAACTTGGACATCATGAGATGAAGACCTGACCAAGCGCATGAGCAGCTCCAGCAAAGCTAGTAAGACTATCCTGGGCTTAAAGTAAGACACATATTTAAACGCTTCCAAGGCAGCAAATTCTCTGCAAACCAAACCTTTTCTCTTTTCTCCAAGGGAACAGGCTCTCTTCGCTATCACCAGCCCTGGCAGCAGGGTAACATAGTCAAATGAGGAGTAGCACATATCAGGTACAAGTTTCAGAGCTAGACTCTGTGTCAAAAATCAACTGCATGCAACTACAATACCCTTCATTTGGGTCAATATGAATGGGGAAAGAAATTAGCCTGAGAGAAGTCTGAAAATGGAAGAGAAAATGAGCAACAAAATGTAATGTAATAAAAATGGCAGTTAGTCTAGTAAGTACACAGATATCGGACTTCTTTCAGTTTACTACTGAGAACTAAGGATAACTGCAGGGCACTGTAAAATGTTCATTCCTTTGCATTAATTGCTGTTAGAGTCATGGTTTAGTATTTTCTACTAGCCTCAGCTTGCTCTAATTTACTTTGACCAGGATACTAAAGAGAAAGAGAGACAGAGAGAGAGAAAATGCTTTTAATGATTATTTGAGAGGGTATGTCAAAAGATATTAGTGTTCTGCAAGATACAAGCCCACTCCTGCAAGCATCCGACTTTCTATAGGACACACAACTAACAACCTAACTTTGATATGGACACAAAGTCCGAGAAGAGCCATCCTCCACACACCCCAGCTAAAGACATTCCCAATACTGGGCAGCAGATGCACAAATCACCTTTCTTGGATATACAAAGCAGCAAATATTCAAGAGCAATGACAGAAGCGAGTCTGCAGAATATGGTACCTATGCCCCACGTTACACAGTTCTATGCCTACAGCTCCCCACTATTCTTGAAAACATGCACAAATTTGTGCATACCTACAAGCAAGCAAAAATGGCCAAGTTCTGGATACAACCAATAGACGCCGCTGCTCGCACTCTCCCCGGGGCTGGGCGCCGCTGAAGTCAATGCAACTTTTGTGACTGTGCCAGAAGCGAGGTTGGAGCCCTCCGGAAACGCAATAAGCAGCAGCACTCGCTACCTCGCTATTACTGCTGTTCACTGGAGGCTCACGAGAAAAGCATTCCCACTTTCAGAAATAGCTTTGCAGAATCAGCAACAAAGTCTTTGACACAGGTCCAGAATACAAAAAGAAACAATGGCAGTTAGGCCCCCAACACACGCATTTTAATTAAACAAAAAAACAAAAACCACCCCAATACACTCAACGACAACAAACCACATGCACCACAAAACCAGATTCCTGAAAATCGTATTCAGAGATAATCATATCATGCCAGCCTTCAAAAGTGACTGACATCCATCAAGTCTTTCCATGTTCCAGGAGAGGAAGTACAGGACCTCCATGCCCCAGAAGAAGAAACCTAGACACACAAATGCTAAATGACCTGCTTGGGGTGGGGGGAAATACACAGGAGAGAGCCAACTGAATGTTAATCACAAGTTACAAATACTGAATGCAACGTATAAGAGTTCACATTGCTGTTTCAAATCTGTGTCGCCAGACTCTGGCGATAGCCTCATTATCAAATAACTGAAAACACAAAGTTTTGTTGCCATCTCCCCTTCCTCTGAGGTTAACCCTTCTGGCACTAGCATACCTGCCTCCCAGGAGGCTAGAGGTTTGGTGTACGGTTCTATTCGCACTGGTTTTCTGCTAAACAAGAACCCCCTGAACACAAGTCAGCGCCATGCATTTAGAGTTGTGCCAGCATGCGGCAACCCAGTTCAGCATGTTGCCTGCTACAGAACTCAGGGAAAGAAAAACACTTTTTTACAAACAACTTCATACCTACATTAATGTACCTAGTTATACAGGTTACTACTTAATAACTGCATTATAAATATATTTACCTACACACAAACTGTTAAGAATCAGGCAAGCACCAAAATAGCCCACCTAAATAAAAAGGGCAAGTAAAAGCCTTTACAAAGCCATGAAAGTTAAAGTCACATCTCCACATGGAAGTAGAAGTTCGCTACCTCGAGACTAGAATTACAATGCACATTCATTTTGTATCCTTTTATATGAATGATATCTCTAAATGCTTTATAATGTTAAATAACACAGCTGCACAATTTAATGAGCAACAGCAACAGGGAAAAGCTGTATAAGGAAGCAAAAAGAAAACACAGTGCAACATGTGATTTTTTCAAGTGAAAGTTAGTGAAATGAGACAGCAATGAAGCAGCATTATACAGGGAAATCACTCAAGACGGTAGGGTCTTCTAAGGTAAAAGCTCTGGGAGAACAAGGCAACAAATGAAGCAGATTCACCCACTGGGTGGCTAAAACGAAGAGGTTTTTTGAGCTTTCAGTAAAGGACGATGCCTCGGTTAAAGGTCCGGATTCTGGAAAGCCAGAGTTTCAGAACCCTGCTTGGTCACAGACCTCCTGGGGGACCTTGGGCAAGTTTCTGCACCTTTCCTCCTGCAGCTCTTCCTCCTGTAGTCAGAGGCAATGTCGATTCCTTTCTCCCAAACATTTACTACCAATTCCACTTCACTTCAAAAATCTCTTCATCTCTGTATGTGAACACAGAGCAATGTCCCGTGCCTGGAAGCTGATACATAGCAAGCAAAAAGGGAATGAAAAGGCAACATCTCCTAGGACAAAAATAGGCCTGAAGTTTCATTTTAGGGAGCTTATGACAAACAGACTTTAAACAAAATATTCTACCAATAGTTCATCCAAAAATTTGTCAGTGCTCGGCACTATTACAGGGTTGAAGACTCATTAATGCTCTCATTTACAGTATATATAGTTCCTGCACTGCTTACTCCCTGCAAGGAGCTGGAAACACCAGCGTCCGCCCTCTAAAGTTATTATTCAACAACAAACGAGTACTATATTTAGAACTTTTTCCATGAAGTAGCAGTATCCAAGGGCCATTGAGACAAGAGGCATTCAAAGGTTAAACGAGTCTATCAGACGCTCCCTCCACCCCCAAGTTTCTGTATGCAGGTTATATTTCAGAGTCGTTTCTTATACACACATTTTAGTTTTAAAGTCTCTTCGATCCAAGGAATGAGATGCTGCACCAAAAATTATCCTCTTTGGTGCCTATACTTGGGTAGCCACCTTACAATTACAGGAGCACATACACATAATTACCTTGACTTAATTTTAAAAGGCTTTGCTAGCAAAGATGAATTCAGTGCATTAAACAAGCTAGAAAAAGTCCATACAGAAACTTACTTCCTTTTCTCTCAGCTACTTAGGTCAATGCTTCAGCTTCTCAAGCTGCTCTGAGTAACACATATTCTCCATTCTTTGATTTTGTTCACATTTTAGGAAACAACTGCTAGATCACGTAGAGATTTAGATTTTATTCTCTGCAAGGAAGTGTGGCCTAGCTACAGAAATAAGCAGAGAACAACTCTTAGCTCCACTGGAGTTACATGTAGTCTTCAGGAAATTAAAACTACCTCCACCACCAGTGCTCAGCAGGGTTTGAAAACTGGGACTTTCAGCTCTTTAACACAATACCCTATCACTTGAGCTAGCAGAGCAGCATGACTAAATGGCAGTAGGAGTATGCTGATGCCCATGCACAGAAGCCACGTGGGAGGAAGGGTATAATGCAACACATTTTAGAAGTGTGTTACAAGGACAGTTTCTCTGTGCTTCATTCCTCTACCTCCCCCTGCCTTCAAAAAAGATAAGACTTTGGTACTCTTCTTCCAGAAGTAACAAGACTTGAAGTGTGTGTTATTTTGCACGCTACGATAACCAGCATAAAGACTTATAAAAATTCAAGACAAATGCATAAATTACAGTTGTGGCCTGTTAAATTAAAACAACAGATAGAACGAGTCTGATCACATTAATAAAAAAATCCACCTTGTTAAGCAAACCAAGCTAGAAAGGGAGTCCTGACCAATCAGTAATTTCAGAGTCTTAAATTTTTGATTATGTTTCCTCCCAAGCTCTTACGAAACATGACCAGCAGGGCTGGAAGACTCAGCATCCAAGGACAAAGAATCAGCAGGCATGTAAGCACCAATATTTATGTAATGTACGTCATGTTCACAGCCACAATGAAATCATTGTCTTCCAAGGGGCTTGGCGTGTTTGGAGCATTTGTTTGTTATTTCTGAAGATGCAGGGTGCAAGGTAGTTAAAAATAAAGAGGTTACCACATGCAAAATTAATCTTTAACTGCCTACGCTGCTTTAAATGACCTGCACGGATTACAGTGCACTCCCCAAGCTGAGAGCACCTTTGTTAATGAACAATTCCCCAAGAGGTGGTGGAGAGCAGACCACTAATAAAAGTCAGCTGGCGAGTTTTGTCAGCTTTCGCTACTCCCCTGACGACCGGGTCAGTGGTTTTGCGTGGCGGGCGCGCTGTCCCCACACTCTTGGTGCACAGCAAACGCGAGGACGGGTGCGCTCTAGGAGGCTTTCTGAACTCTGGCATGCACGGTGTTGCCCGAGCAGCAGACAAGACAAGTCTTACCCCGATCACAGCCTTGCCAAAACCCATGTTTAAAATGGAAGGAATGGAGCCTTGAATGAATCTCATTCCTCGTTCGAGGAGAGAGCAGAGGTGCGTCTTAAAATATAAACTGTGCAAACCGTGCCAAGTAGAATTGATAAACGTTTAACAATATGTGATGTGCAACATGGCTTTAAAACATATGTTACATATATAATCTGGCCCTGAAGAGCAAAGAGATACACGCTGTGGATATACTGGTTCTTCCTCCTATAGCAATGGACTGTTGCTTATTTCCTAGCTTTTGGCAAAGAAGAAACTTCATGATTGGTAACCAAGCTGCCTCATAAAAATTTAATCCAAAAGAAGAAATACAAAAATAAACCTATATTTGGCATCTCAAAGGAAGAGGAGAAACTGTTAAGAGTCCAGCTCTGAGATTCATGACTTCTCGTATAAATTCACAGTGGACACTCTAAAGAACCCTCTTAAAAGCAGGCATTATAAACATACGTTAATATAAATGCAGAAGCCTGTTGTTACTCTACGAGGCCATCCAGGCACTGCTTCTGGCAGTTTTGCACAAGTCACAGCACCACATCTCAGTTTATCCATCTGTAAAATAGGAACAGCACCTTCCTATCTCCCAGTGCGCGCTGGCGGTTCACGTTTCTAGAAGCGCCTGTAAATCAGGACAATCCTCTTTATGTCACCGTCCTGTGCACAATGAGACAAAGCAGACGACCGCTGCAAAATTAAATATTTCAAAGCAGCCTCATCGCAGATCCAACAGCTCAAAGCTGATTTTTCTGCGGTACAAGGACTAAGGATACAGCTACCCGCTTTGCTCACTAAAAAGTGTCTAAACCATGTCAGCTGCATGTGAAGTGGCGCACCGCACTCCAGACAACTGCCAGGGTAACAAACTGTCACCTAGGTGACAAAATAATGACCCTTCTGAGAAGCTCTTGCAGCGTCTCCTGGCCATAATTGGACACTGCTGTTCAAAATGCTAAGTGTGGGAGGGAATGAGATGGTACGATCGTGGATTTGGAAAGGTTGCAAGCTAACCTTTGGCTCAGCAGGCTAAAATGGACTGCTGTACAACGCTGTACTCAAGAGATCATGAGCAGGGCCGGGGAGAGGCCGGCTGTACCACGGGCCTGCGAAGTGCTCGGCAGGATTGGATCACACAGATAGGCCAAGGATTGCCTCTAAAAAATTCTCAATCACTGACTCAGCTTCTTTTTACATGAAAAGGTAACAGCTGTTATGGTTGTCATTAAAACACACTGAAAGCATTAAAAATGAGACACTGCTAGGTACTTTTCCTGCTCTGTAAAACACTGGTCACATGCTTAGCACCTTGTGAGCAGTATATCCACCTGGGAATAGCCTACCTGAGCACCAAAACAATAGGAATGTTGCTCTGCAGGATCACAGAAGCTATACAAGGCTATGTCTAAACACAACAGCAAGAGGGAGGGGGCCAGAGAATTTGAGGAAAGCAATAGGAGCCTTTGAGCTCCAAAGTTTCCAACATATAGTCCTCTAAAGACAGCACAGTAGCACACTAGTTTGCATGAAGGTAACTGCACTGATTTCCATCTAAACAACGGATAGCTGTGCCAGTCCAGCACCAGCCTGAAGCTGCCACTAAAAGGAGCAAAAGAATGGGCATTCCTTAAAAGCTGCATCGTCTCCCTGACTATGGCAACTAGGGATGTATCAGATACCAACAGGTTGAACAAAACCGAGCTCTTCCATGGAGCTTTTGGAGAACTGGGGGGAAAAGTATTTGCCTCTGCTTTCTTGAATAAGGCTGTCGCAAATCCACAAAGATGAAAGTAGCTGAAACAAGTTACAGCCCAGTCTTTGGCTGCACAGGATCTCGCGTCCCTGACCCCAAAGGCAGGAGAACCACAAGACAGAAGGAAGCTGGCTTACGTTAATGGATTCTAATTCACAGTATAACAAACAGCAATAAGACTTCACGGTTTCTGTTACCAAATGAGCCTTACAAACATACTCAGTTTTCCTCAGGAATAAGTACTTTTGATTAAGAAATCAAGATGCAGTGCTTTCCTCTGAAGGAGAGGCCACAGACTGCCAGAACAAGGAACAAGGCCATCAGGTCTTGCACAGATAACAACTTGCAGCTGAAAAGCCATTCCAAACACCTCTGGCTCGGGAAGAGTTACAGCCAACCTTCCTGCTGTTTGTGAAGCTCAACAGAATCAGCTTATCAGCTACATAAGACTTCCCCGATGCAATGAGAGGAAGAAAATGCAGTATACGATTCGCCTATTCAAAAGATCAGGTTTAGTTCCAGGTTGGCTGCTCCAGCAGACTCACTATATCTTCGTGTCAAGTATGTCTTCATGTCAAGCCCATTAGATTGGTTGTAACTATTTAAAGTGTTCAAATACATTTGTTAAAACAACGTAATGCACACACTTGAACCCCTACTCTCTACAGAACCAGCTCCCTGCTAGCAGCCGGTGCCTGAACTCCTGTCACACTTCATTAGAGTTAACTTAAGAAGATAAGCAACCTCACTGTAATGCCGACAGCTTGGTCAAGTGGGCTAGGAATGCTATCCTCATCTGAGAAAGAGCAAGTTTTGGATGAGACACAAAATGAAAGCCCGTGAATCTAAGTTTAGGCTCATTAACTTGGAATGCAGCAGAGCAGCTATGGCGCTGGACGCAGCCTGCCTCCGACAGCGGGGACAGCCAAGAGCTTCCACCTGGCCTCGTGCCAGCCGTGGCAAACAGGCACGTCAGGTAAGGAGGAAGTGGAACAGAGGAAAGAAGGAAAGTGGAAAGTAATAAAATACTAGAAAATAAAATACTACAGAAAAAAAACAAAACATCACACACACACACACTTTCCATGGCTTCACTGAACGGGACACAAGAAGTGCCCTTCCTTTTCGCAACCCTTTGTTGCTTATCACAGTTCCACAGTAAATGCCAGACATGGGCAAAGCAATATCATCTGCTCAGTGGAAACACTGAGAACGCTCATTTCTATTCCCCCTGGCTTACTCCTGTACATCAACTTCTAAACAGTCAGGAATAGTTTCCATTGTGTTTCCCCATAAATTCTGCTTTGATCCATTTGGATAAACGTTTGTTGCCTTTTCCCTGAAACAAGAATAAACTTTTCCGTTCGTGCTCACACCAAACCCAAACGTCTGGCAAATGAAGGCACTGAACAAAAAAAATTATATATAGCCAGTAGTAGATATGGTTCCTTGTAGCGGGGTAATACAATAACAGGAGTTGCATCAGAAGTTTAAGGAGAAGGCAAGCTATAGCTTGAAATAAGCCATGGAAGCCCAATGCAGCTCAAGATGAAATGGAAATCACCCTCTGACTAAGGGGTTTAACCAAGATCAAAACGGAGGGGGGGGGGGAAGCAAAAAAAAAAAAAAAAAGCATTGCTCAGCTCATCTTGCAACTCTCTTCAAGTCCCATCATATCTGCCCTGGCACATCTGTGCATACCACTAGACAGGCTCAAGCCAGGTGAGCCAAGGCAAGATAAAAGCAGACACCAGAGAAAAAAAGTCCAAGTGTATAAAAACTTCCTGTGTTCAGGTCAAGTGAAGATTAGACACAATGCTGGGAGGACTGCACTTTCTATAATAAAGAGATATTTCCATTATTAACATTTGAGAAGAGCGGTTTGCTTGTTAGGAGAAGACAAAGAGGTAGGATCCTTTTGATCTTTCCCTTTACCCTTCTTAATAGAAAATTTAAGTCATTTTCTTTGGTGAACTTGTGGCATTTCTAGTTGTTAGCATATAAACTCATATCCTCATTAGGACTACATAAGATCCCAGGTGGGACAGAGGAAAAAGACACTGATACACAGCATTTCTAAGCAAGGCTGTAGATAATCATCATATATACCTTGGTGCCTTGCTTTTCCCGTTTTCTTCAAACATCTCCTATGGCTATTGGCAAGTTTCTTTGTTTTGTTCTTCTGTGATTACCCAGAAGGTCCTCTTTCCAAAAGGCAGAGCTGGAGACTGTAATCACTAACATCTAATCCAAGAGCCCATCTAATGAAAGATAATGGAAAAAATGAACTAAAGAGGCGGGGGGGAAGCATAGGAATCTGACAACACTCCTATCGGTGTTACCAGGAGGCTAAAGAACAGTCTCTGAAGGACGTAGTTTCTGTTCTCCCATTACCGTCATGGACATTCGCACAGCCAGATCTCACGTTAGCCAATAAGAAAACCCAAGTACAAGAGCAGAACAGCTCTAATTAACTGTCTTTGCACACCACTGTCCCTATCACCAGGGGGTCTCGGTGCATGACTTGGCAGTACAAGAACTGTTATTAGCAAGCAGAGCATAGGAGAGAAGTCTCCAAACCACTTACTCAGAAAAGCTCCAGAGTAAACTACGTATAACATGAACAAATGGGTTATCGCTTGGTACCTATAATGCATGACATGCTACTAAATGAAGGATAAGAGACACGCTTATACACATTTCCTGCCTACCTCCTGCGACAACTCAGTAAACATTAGGAAATTTACATTTAACAAATCAGCGTCTTCACTTTAACCAGAACAGGTGGTTCTGGTGCCTGTAAGCACGCTCTCAAAGCCTTCCTGAAGTCTTGGTTCTTCACGCCATGCTCTCTGGAAGTGACGAGACAGAAGTCTGGGGATTTGGTATTTAGAAGGTGTGGCTGCATAAAAGGTTAAACAACCTTTTTAATAGCAGTTGTGGTGAAGTACACGCACACATGTGGTCACCACAGACCAGGTGATGTTCTGCAGGTTCACAGCACCTCCTTGCTGCCAGTAATTCATTCCTACATCGATGCTCTTAACTTCTAAAGAGGCATCTTTCAAAAAAATTAGGTAATGCCTCAGTTGATTTTGAGACTCCAAGAAGGAGATTTACTGAAGTAGATAAACCTATTTTATTTATTTAAAAATATATATGTATTTTTTTTTTCTTAACCTTGGACTTGAATGGAAGGTTTGACTCCTGGGAAGTCTATGAAAACACCACACACACCCCAATGTTACAAACTACTTAGGAGGGCAATAGTTGCAATCAGGCCACCCTCAGATGGAAAGCCACAGTTTTGAATCACTTGTGTGTGCAAACCCCTGCAGTTAACTACTGAAATACAGACTTCATCATCATCTCTGGATTCTTCATGGTACCAAAGACAGCTTTGACAGAGCCCAGCCAGCAGAGTTAGCCAAGTCCTCGAAGCCCCAGAAATCTAATTAGATAGAATAAAAGTCACAAAAGCCTCAAAAATACTCCAGCAAAGGAATTTTGGAAGAACTGCAGTGAAAGAAATGCTGCATAACCTTTTGGATTAAGATTGCACATCTAAAATTTTTTAATGACCATTAGCTGGAAAGCCAATATACGGCAGCAGGAAAGAGGAGCACATTTTCAGAATCTTGCCAGAGTAAAAACTTATTACACAACTAATAGACAACAGTCAAATTATGAGGATGCTAGTGTATGTCAGGAGGCTGCCTTTCTGTAAAAAAAAAAAACAACAACAAAAATAAAAATAATAAAAATAAATAAAAAACCCACAACACTTTGCTGCAACACTTGCACTGAGTTGCAAATTTGATCAAAGTTTTCCTAGCCTTTGTTTTTTGGACAAGGACTCAGGTTTTAGGATCACAAAGGGACAATTCTGTCTTGAATCATCATCAAGGAGGTTGGTGGTTTGAGTGGCATTTCCCACAAACTGTTCCACCAGCCAACCTCCCCGTCAAGGTCATCTCTGCCACCCAGACTCCCCACGAGTCCCCCCAGGTTTCCTCAGCGTGTTCAGGGAAGGGAAACACATGGGATAAGAACCCCGAATGCCTGGGGCCAATGAGCAGGGTCAAACTCCTGCTCCTGCTTGCAGGCACTTTTGCTTCTCTACAGCTATTAAAGAACTGAACCTTGTCCCAAAGCCAGGACCGGTCCTCTCACAAATGATTAAATAGGAGCCAGATCAGGGCTAATTGATAATCAAAACAAGATGGTGGCAGTGCCTAAAGATACTAGTTAAAATGGTTTAATTATCTTTCAAATTAAGTTTACAGAGGAAACATGACTTTCAGCTCCTCTAGAGACCCCCACCACACTCTTCAGAAGACAGAAAATGATTTCCTGCACCTACCGACCGATCCTTTATTCATTTAAGCAAACGCAGAACTTATTCTCCCTGCATTTCTAAGGGGAATCAAGCCAACAGGGCTCTCCTTCGCTCCCTGGCCCGAGTGCCAGAACCTCCCAAGGCGTGCAGGAGGGCGAGCCGAGCGCGCAGCAGGGCTGCTCGCGGGGCGCCTGGGCTCTCGCTTTGGAGAGGGGTTATTATCTCAGATCAGCAGTTAACGTAGGCTTTCCTGCTGGTGGAGGATTGGCTCAGATGTTCGTTACTTTATAGCCAATTAATGAACTAGGATTTACAGGGACATAAAATTCACAAGGAAACTTAACAGAAATCTCAAATACTGTGTAAATTTACATCCAATATGTTTGGAACATGTCAATAAAATATTTATCATTACATTGTGCCTCTCCCAACTGTTGTGTTTTCCTCTTGGCAGAGGTTAAAATGACTCCCCCTCACCATCCTGGCATATATTATAGATACACTTTCAAAACTGACTGCCAGTGTGAAACAGCAAATTTGGTTTAGGAGCATACTCTTTAAAACATAGCTTTCAGAGAAAATTCAGATTAGGAGAGCAAATCTAAGTGTTTAATCTTCCCCTGCACTTCTTGACAATGTTCCTTTAGGGGGAAGAGAAATGCACTGTAAATCACTTTTTCTAATAAGTGTTAACCGAAAACAATTCAAGACATGAAAACCTGATGTATCAAACCACCCCATACCTCTGTTTGACATTCTGGGTTTGGATAGCAACATTCACAATACTTTGCCACCTGAATGATAAAACATACCCAACGAGAGAAGAAATAGCAGAAGGGAGAGGACACACACAGCATCACACTCCCAACACCAAACTTATTCTGTAAGGCATCCTTTAAAATGGCTTGGAACCATCATGTATGTATTTGTATGCAAATTACTAAAATATACACAGACACAGAGTACATACATGCATGCACCGAAATATCTATCGTTTATGCAGAGCCTTTTACCCCAAAGGATTCCATTTGCTGCCCAAAGCAAGTACTGTTACCTCCGCAGTCTGATCGGATCAGCACTATCACCTCCAGAGCACAACACAGCCGTGGCTTTAATGGTAAGCTGAACAACCAGAAACAGCGAAGGAAGGGAGGAGGAGGAAGAGTTTCAGGCAGGCAGATTTTATTGATAAAGTAAAATTCAGACTTTCTTCCATCACAAGGACCAGGGACCCTCAGAAGGCTGGTAGTCCACATCTTATCCCAGCACTTCAGTGGCACCTGAATAAATATCCATTAGTTGTCTCCTCTGGCTAATGTCATCAGAAAACGGGCAAAAGAAAACAGAGGGCAAATATCAACCTCTTTCACCCTCAGTGTTTCGCACACTCACTTTGGCTGTGGGAAGACACAGATTCATTCTTCTGATTTACTTCTCTTAAATAATGCTTATGCCTCTCCTCCTCCCCCACAAGTGCCCTGCTCAGAAGGAATTCCCCTTGTGGGCTAAAAAAATCTGCCTGATACAACTTGAACCTAATTTTCTTTGGGTAATTTTCCTGAAAGAAAATAGTAATAATAATATGGGAGGGTCCTGCTGAGGTTAACCACTAATGCGGTAAGATAAGAGAGAAGGCGAATGGTGTAAACCCACTTCGAATTCCGATC
Source organism: Apteryx mantelli (assembly GCF_036417845.1). Lineage (NCBI taxonomy): Eukaryota > Metazoa > Chordata > Aves > Apterygiformes > Apterygidae > Apteryx > Apteryx mantelli. Next base: position 13,717,835 of record NC_089999.1, read on the forward strand.
AGAAGCTGGGGAGTTATTAACTGTCAAACAGCCTGGGGCAGTTACGCTTCTCCCTCCCTTTTTTTAAGCTGCTACCATAAGAAAGCTACAAGCTTTGCTATTCTACATATGGCCTCAAATACATATGTAACAAATCCTGAAAAATGAGAGGCAGATGAGCCGTCTTAGCCCAGAGGTAAGGGGTTAAAATGTCTTCAGATCCTGGAGTCCAGCAGAATATTTAATTTTTGAAACCAGAAACATTAAAAAAAGTCACTATGGATCAGCTCCTTATGCCAGCATCCCTCCTCCCGTCACAACAGCGGTGCCTTGCTCCAGAGCAAAACCAATGATCACAGACTGATCTATGGAAGGGGAGGAGAGGACTGCTTATGGAGACTTAATTTATAAAAGTCAACAAAAGAGCAACATCATCCCAGCTTTCATGAGAGAAGAGAAAATATTAGTTTTATAAGGCGGGTAGGAAGATCAGCTTCGATCCCTTCCATCTCATCCTGGCTGGACTCGGATCTCCACTCTGCTGGCAAACGGGCAGTAAGGCATCCCTTGGCAGCACGCGGTCGCCAACGCAGACCGCTACCATGCCAAGCCTGAGCAAGAAGAGGGCATTGCACACTGCTACGGCCTCTGAAGAAAGGGCAGAATGAGACAGAAGAGAGACTTTGCACTAAGGCCTAATAATAAGTTCTCAGCACTCCTGACACCGAGCTCTGGTTTTTTCATTAGCTAGCTTTTCTGAAGAAGGTGCTAAAGTTGCTCCTCATGTTTCATTAAAAGAAGCTCAAGAGATTCCCTTCAGAGTTGGCCCTTTTGCTGCAACATGTTTAACAATATTCCTCTTTCTGACCCAGGGAGCAAACTTTTCCTCTTTTGGACTACGCAGCTTGTGCCATCAAGGAACATCCTTAAACAGGTAGGCAGGACCCTAAAGCTTGTGCTACAAACGGTTTAGACACCACTTGCCTACCGCACACTTCATTATGTAGCGGCACAGTCAACATCTCAGCAGAGACCTTGCCTTTCCTGGCTCCTTGAATGAGGGCTCCAAATCCCAAGGTCACTGTTGTTTACATTTTGGCAGATATCCACATCTCCCAGCAAACCAGGAGTTCAGAAAACACTCAGTTCAAGCTCAACCATACTGCAAAGAGCATCCATTCTTAAACAAGGCAAAAGCCATAAAAAACAGCACGCAGAAGAGATGTTATTTGCTTAACATCATACATAAACAAATGGCAAATCTCATCTTCAGTGCAGGCCTCCCTCCTCCCAAGAGCTACCCTTAAGCACTGTTGTGCTAAGCTTGCAGGTTGGGGAGCTACACAAAAAAAAAAGTATGTTCCAAAACTGAGACTTTCTTGCAGGATCCTGATTGCTAAGGGGCAGAGCCTCTGAACCTTTTAAACAGCAGATCATGTTTGAAACTTCACAAGTTCAGCTTCCAAAAATCACTGCCACTGGAAAAACCTGCCCATAGCCTTTAGCAACTCTGAAATGTCCTGTGGCACTAGAAACTACCCTCAGCCCAGAGAGCAGCCAGGCAACCTCCCCTTACATCGCACTACCAGCATTTCAGCACGACTTCAGGGGACTGCCTCCGTGAAGGGAAAGTGCATCTCCCCCCCAGTGAAGGGCTCTGTATTTGCTCTTTTTTCCTGAGACTCAGCAGGAGTGATTGCTCCTAATAGTGAGCACTTGCCCCTACTCCTCCCGAGACCTAACTCTTTAGTGAAATACTTAGCTATATCAAGAGCACTACACAAACGCAAGCGGAATGGCCCGTATCTATGGTCACCACCTCACAGGGTGCCAGTGCGTCCTTGGATCTCACTCAGAGGGATCAGAAAAGGAAAGAAACAATGAAAAGGAGTTTTCAGCACCTGGAAAAGGGAATGCATTGTATTTCCAATAGCAATCCTGCTGGCTCAGGAAACAAGTTTCCATCTGTAGGATGGCAGCTGCAAAGCGACATTTCAAGATGCAAAGGAATGACAGTGACGACATTAAAATTACCTTGTCCCACAAACTTTAAACTATGTTGGGGAGGAGACTGGAAGGACAGAAAACAACATTAACATACACTTCAGATTCATTTTTCAGAGAAAGAGAGCTTCGTCTCCCCTCAACATCACCCAAATATATCAAAGTGATGGAAATTGTATTATGATAGATAGATCAGTCACTATGATATATATGTTTATCATGCAAGTAGCTAATTGCAAACATTCCCTTCTCCACCCTTCTTTAGTTTCCATTCCTGGATCAACAAGACCCCTCCAAACCTGAAATGACATTCAGCAGGTGACCTCAAAAAAACCATGTGAACCAAACTTTACATGATTTCTTTCAATTCCAGCATTTCCATACATCTGGAAACAGCGAGTCTTTATTGCAACATTTTTAAAACTCCCAGCCATTTCCCTGCATTATGGATTAAATTGCCTACATCATTTTCTTTTGGCACAAATGGAATTTGAGTTGCATGCGTGTCAAAATGCATTTAAAGACACTTTCATCATCACTGTTATTTTCCTCATGTTACGGCAGCACCTATGGAGGTTCAGAGGAGATCAGGGCCCTACCATATTAAAGCACTGTGAGACTCCCTGGTCCAGAAAGCTTGTAGTCAGAGCAGACAGGACAAACAGAGACCGGAAAGAACTGGAGGCACTGAGAGGACACGCGACAAGCCCAAACTCATGCAATGTAAGGAAGCGAGCACAGGTTCCCAGTGTAACAGGCTGACCATTGAGCCCTGCTGCCTTTATCATTTAAGCTCATCTTTGATAGTCAAGCCTTCGTGGCAGAGTAGTCCGAAATCCCCTGGAACCTGAGGTGCTGTACACAAGAAAGTAAAGACTCAAAAGTGAAAAGTGAGACGTGGCTATTAATACACACACACACACACACGACCCCACGCTGTAGCAGCTATTGCATTTGAGAGGGGAGAGCAAGCCGCCATGTCTGTTTTGCTGTCAGAAAGTTTCAGCAGAAAGCATGTCAATAAACTGTATGACCTCACACAGTTATCACAGCCAAGCTTTCCCAGGGATCTGCAAATCCCTACCACACATCCAGAATTATACAAACATACTCCAGTATTTTTTTCTCTTATACAGTAACTTGCATTCAGAGTACCTAAACTCTTGAATATGGACAGCTCAAGGTAACGGGCAGCAGAACATGTTTTTTATTGTCTAAAATCCAGCTTTGGTCAATAAAAACTTAAAATAACTGCTTCCTTCTACCCTGCCCAGTACCCTTGCAAATGGAGTTTGAGTGATGAGTTTGAGTTTGATGTTTTCTCCCAAGGGATTGGTAAGGCCCAGCCAGGAACACCACCTGGAACCTTCAAAGACACCAAAGACAAAATAGTTTCCCAAAGAGAATTTCTGCATTGACTTCAAGGCTTGGCCATTCCCGCGGTAATCAAATGGGCCAGAAAAGGAAGGTCATACTGGGCATGCCCAACCTGTCTCCAGCCTGTCAATGAAAAAGGTCTTTGGAAAAGGGGATCACCTTTCATTTCTGTGCTTGTTCCTCTTCTAGTCCCACATTCCTACCAGCAGCTCCCCACCACTAGTCAGTACAATTGAGATAAGACCTACAGATCCCAGCCCCACTAACCTGTGCACGATTAAAATTGAGTAAACTCAGCATTCATTTTCATCACTAATTTTATACTGCTTCCTATACACAAAGGATCTCAATGTCTTTTGACCCACTGAAAGCATGAAAACGAACATGGAAAAAGAGAAGAAAACTGAAACATCTGGAGTTGTGGAAGCATGCCAATTGTTCCTGCAATTCTGAGAGGAGAACAGAGAATGGGAAGAGGGCTATAGCATGCTTAATTTGCCATATTAAGACAACTAAATCATCTACCACTTTTTTTTTTTTGCCCTCAGCTCAGACCAAAATTCGATGCTTCAAAAAAAGTTTCATGTTATGCACCTACATACATGTGCATTGATCCATTTCTGCAAGAAACTCTTTTCAACTAGGTTTCTTTGAGGCAAGGCAAGGAGAATCACTGCCTTATAAGACAAAGCTGCTGACTCCAAACACTTTTTCTTGTGCTTTTGTAATGGCCACAGGAGAGGAAGGCAGAGACCAACGTACCAAAGTCCCCATGTTCTAGGGCACTTATTCTCCAATAGTTTAACAAACATTGGCATATGTAAATGGCCGCAACTCTGGCCTAGGAACTTCTAGTCAAAGCTGCATTTCTTCAGTCCTCAATCAGCAAACAGGTTATCTAGAAATAGAGCTGTAGCAGACTCCCTGCTAGATGGGACACCAACCTCTAAAGTTTTAACAACTAAATCTGAAGTTAAAAACAAAAATGCTCACACATCACCAATTATTTCCCCGACCGAGGAGACTTCACACAAGCTGCATGAAGGCAGGTTGCCTTAGCCAAGCCCTCAGCTGGGACACCAAAGAACTTGATCCTATTTGCCTAGCAGGACTTCTCCCTATAGATTAATTTACCAAATCCCCCAAGGGATTCTTGAGAGAGGTCTGAAACCACCTTCAGGTAAGCACATTACCAAGCAGGGGGAACACACTAAACACAGCATCTTTATTTACCTTACTGGTATTTGTTCATCCCTTCCCCTTGAAAGCTAACAACAGTCCAAAACCAGGAAAGTAAGACTACAGCATTCCTCGCACATGGAAAGCGAGACTGAAAGCAAGAGGAGAAAGATAGAGCAAGACAGCACGAGCTTAGAACAAACAAAACTCACTGCAGCATCTGGACTAATCTCCCCCCAAATCACTGCCCCATGAAACCAACCCTTTTCTATCTTCAGGACTCCCCTAAAAGAAATTTTGTTTTGCAGATAAGCCGTTACTCAGACCTACAACAAGTAAATTCCTTTTTAAAGGGAGAGACAAGAAGAACACAAGTATTTGTGTTATCTGCATGGCTTTCTTCCTTTTTAAACTGTAGTCTTCTTCTCTTCCCCCCATCCTCCCAAACCAGCTGAAAAGTTAAAATCATTGCTTTGCATAAGGTTTCTCCTTCACTAAGCAGAACTGGCAAACCTTCCCTCCAGAGCCTGCAGTGAAAATCCAGGTTGTAAAGAACAGAGCACTATTCGTCACGCGTCTCCGCCGCACGCCCTCCGCAAAAACAAAGCCTCCAAGGACGCACAAAGGGAAGCCACCCCCCTTCACCAGCCCAGCAGCCCGCAGTCACCAGCCCCACGGCCCGCGACTGATCCGGCGCCCACCGAGCCCCGCGGCAAGGCCGTCCCGGCTCTCGAGCTCCCTCTCCCCGCAAACCCCGCTCCGGGGCCGCGTGGCCGGCCGGGGCCGGCATCCCTACCCCACGGGGACTGTGACCGCCGCAGATGCTGCTCCAAATCCACGCAGGACGCTGAGGACTACTCACACCCTGGTGCAAAGGCTCCAGGGAGGTGACCGGCAAGGAGCCAGCTCCCGCCAGCTCCATGGAGCCTTCAAGCACAATCCCTGGGCTTTCTCTGCTGTTTTTGTTTTAATTTTTATTTTAAGAGGAAACGTTTATGGTAAGTATATTGCTCTCAATCACAATAGGAAAAGACTCCAGCTGGCAGGAAACCAAGAGCTGCAATGTTAAAAAACACCACCACCACCAGTGTTGGCAGCTAAGTACACCCACATCACGGGCTAGAGGATAAGAAAATCTGACTGGGACTCAGGAGTCCCGCTTCCTCCCCTCACCTGCTGAGCTACAGCCAGCCTTGGGCGAGCCACTGCGTTTCCCACATCTTCACCTGCACAGAGGCAAAGCCTCCTTCATTGCACAGCTCGGGACAGGCCCTCCGCAGCCTCAGCGAGCCCCAGGGACGAGCGCCAGGCCAGCGAGGGCGGCAGGAGCCCACTGCACCTCCGCAGGGTGCCGCTGGCCGCACGCGCGGTTGTGCGCCAGGAGAGCTGGGGGCTTCCCCCTCAGCAAGCGCTGCAGGCCGGCTTTACCCGCAGCTGGGAGGGCAGGCGGCCCCACCAGCGCTCACCTGAAACGGCGCTGCTCGGGTTCAAAGACTTGTGCTAGCTGCAGTTGAAATGCCACCCTTCCTGTAGGCAATGGTCTGATATAGACTGCAAGATTAATTGGACAGCTATCCAAGAAAAGTCTGCTTTAAATAATCCAGATGGAAGCTGGTGCAGGTGATAAATTAAGAATAATAAGCCATCCTTTTGCGACATGCACAGAAAATGCCCACATCCCTCCGCATGTGCATGCACACACACACAGTTTAATTTCTAATTTTTCAGAAACAGAACCATACTTCACAGGGACACACCAAAATCTGAGTCTTGATAAAACAAGGACTCAGTAGGTAGCCTTGAAAGAAAGCCATGTTATTCAGGTGGATCTGCCCCAAAAGGCCATTTTTAAGCTGTGGAAATAGAAAGACATCTAAAAGAGCTGGTAATTGTCTTCCAGAACTCAAAACACCACTACAGTTGAAAGAAATTCAACCACTGCAACAGAATAATCACCAGCCCCAAGTTAAATTGTTATTCTCCTCCCCCACAACATGCAGGCTAACTGCCCCCACAAGAGCATTTACCAGACGCGTGTATTTGGCAAGTCAGCAAGCAGCCTTGCTACAGTTCGTTAGCTTTCCTCTTTAGACATGTTTGGAAAGGTTCTCTTACTCATTTCCGTGCACATCCTGCCCAAGCCCAGATCTCTGGCAGAAAGAAAATCTCTTCTCATGGCATGCTCCACTACCTGAACTTCATCGTCACATCATCTTGAAAAAGAATTTGCAGACACATTTTACAGGTTGCTTCCACTTGAAGAAAAAGCAAGAGCTGAAACAGGTAGGAAGAGAGTGGCATCTTGTGCCTCTCTCCCTCTTCAGGGGATGGGGCAAATCCTCATTCAAAATGGCTTAATTCATTTTAAACCTCTGCCATCACTTCCCCCGGGACACACTGAGCAAGTCTGTGTTCCAGTTGAAGTGTCATTCAAGAGGGGATGTGCATGCTTAGCACCGTCCAGGATAAGGCCCCCCTCTCGCAGTGTGAAAACCCTCTGCACCTTCAGGTTGCAAGCACTACAGCTGAGGACTGGTCTTGGCAGGAGTTGCACCTACTTCTGTCACCAATGGCTTTGGACAAAAGAGAGAAAAACAGAGCAGAGAATTTCTGTGACAAAGGTCCCAACGCATCAAAGCAACAGAAGCTTAAGCACATGGTTGGACCGACTTCACTGGAACAGCTCAAGTGCTTGACTTACACACATACACAAACCTTGGCAAAACTGGGAACTGTTTTACTTTGGGATGGGGGGAGCATTAACAGTAGATCTGCTTCTAGCAGAAGTTTTGTTATTTCTGTCAGCGTCATCAGAACTGAGTCCAATATCCAAAAAGTGTATTTAAATGAAATGAATGGACTGTAAGAGAAGAATAATTCAAATGCTATTTTAAATAAGCTTAAGAAGTACCTATGGAAAGATTTCAAGACTCCATCACGACACTATCCAACAGAGACAAGGGAACAAATGTTAATCTAACACAAGATGTATGCACAGTATAAATCTCCCCATTCATTGTGCAGAGACAATAACATCTTCCCACAGCTTATACCTGTATTTAAAATTCATTTATGTAAATTACAATAGCACACATATGATAAAATTGTTAGAGCAGAATGTGCCCTTTACTCAAAACAAAAGGACTAAAGAAAAAAGGCATTTTTAATAATAATATCTGTATCTGGTTGAACTTAAAGTATATATTCTCAGTCATGCACTATTAATTTTCCCAATTTATCATGAAGCCAAAGGCAACAAATTGCTACCATGGAAGCAATGACAAAATCACCATGTCCAAAAAAAGAAAAAGGGGGGAGGGGAAGAGACATTAAGCCATTAAGCAGGCAGTCAAGTTTGTTGAACAATGAGAACGAGGGAGAAGCCCATGATAACGTTATCTTGGTATGAAGAGTTACAGCACTGAAGAGAGATGGTGGAAAGAGTTTAGAGTCTTCCCATAAGAACAAACACTAGGAGAGACTCTCTGCTTATGAAAAAGTGTTTTTTAACTAATGTATTGCGCACCTTGTGGTTAGAACACAGGAAAGAAGAACCTTTGCATGAGTTGGGGGGGGGAAGAATGTAGATAATTGTGGGAGATTTCATTCAGCTGCGTTCGAAAATGAAAATGCACAAAGCTCTAGAGATAATGCCAGGTTGTATCTGGTTCCAATGAATCTCTAACTCTGAACTCTAAAGCAAGATATTAACTTACAACACACTCATCTACAAAATCAAAAATAGAAGCATTACGCAATTAGAGCATATTCTCACTGGCTAATGACGTCCGAATACAGGCAGGACACTGATTCCAGCCACTTTTGCAATTAATTCTTCCTTTAAAGCCATGAAAGCTGACTTGTAAGGAAACAGAAGCCACTTACTGATATGTGCGTTTACCAGCCCGCGGTGGCTTTGTAGAAGCTGACAGGCTCATATGGAAACTAAGCAGCTTTCAGGAAAACCCAGCAGGATCCAGTAAATCTCACCGCAGTTTCGGAAGAGACTGTGCATATGCAACAGCTCACACCAAAATTTTTCCATTGCAGACCAAATCAGCAAGAGTTGCTATTTACATTAAAAAGCAGCTCTTACAATATTTTATCCACATGACACTGCTTCCCTTCAAATCGCTATTTCAGTGATTCTGCATATAGTCATGCCCCAAACACGACTGAAAAAATCAATGTCCATGAAGCACTAGCATTTTATTTCTAGTGGTACCAGGAGCACGGGCGGGAAGTGAAAGAACATGAGCCACGCTAAGACTTCTCTCTAGCCTTTTTTCTAAAGTCAAATCTCTCTATAGAACAAGGAACATGGACATACACCCAGTCATGCAATACCTTCTCTTCCTCCCACCGTTACTCTGAAGACAGACTGGCATGGGGCAGATTAATAACGACAATTACGCTCGCCAGATGCTAAGGAGACGTGTCTCTGAGTCACTAGACAGGCTCAAAGACGAAAATGTTTCCCGAAGTACCAGCTGAGGGAACAGAATCAGAACTACAAGTACAAGAAGAACTAGTACTGCATGGAAGGGCAAATACCGCACTTAGAACAAAATGTTAATTTTTCCATGCAAAACTAAAATATAAAGTTATATTTTTCATTCCCAGAGAGATTTTCAGAAAGTTCCCTCCCTGCCCCCCAACCCTAAAAGCAGCTGTACAGGTTTCAAAGTCAAAAACTGCTCCAGTGTTGGCTCCATGTTCTCAGCTCCCTCCCCCATTTTAACACAAAAAGTGAGCACAGAGAAGAGTAAAAGGCGATGGGGGAACAACACGTTTTGCAATATTTTATCATCAGTTTGGATTAGAAATAGTTTTCATGGAAGCTCTCAAGCAGCCTTATCAAATGTGACATTTCAGCCCAGATTTCTCAAAAGCACTTCACAACAGAATCCTTGAGAAGCGTGATTAATTGTTACTCTATCCATTTAACAGATAAGAAACTGAGGCATTGAGTTCTTCATCCAGAAAGCACACAGAAAGACAGAACTACACAGAAAATATTCAGGGAGATTCTTTCCCATGGAAACACCATATCGCCAACCAGGCAGTTGCTTCCACATGGTTAAGCCGTTGTACTCTGTGTTTGCCATTAGCTGATACTGAAGTTTTGACAACCATATGAAAATATACATTTCTAGCCTTTTAAAATAAAAATCCATTTGCATTTACACATCTCTCCCATGCAAGCACTGCAAGAACACCACAAGTGGTGCAAGACTGGGGGAATCCTCTGTGGCACTTGCAGTCTGGAAAAGGCACGGAAGCAAATTTTGTTTCACGTTGCTTAGGAATTCTATTCGTTTGGGGAAAGTATTTAAAATATCTGCTTTGCAAATTGGCAAAGTGTGCTATCTCTGGGACTTTTCTTCCTCCTACACCTTAATTCATACCACCTGAGTCACTTCCACTACTCGTCTCAAAGCAGAGCAGTGTGTGAACTGCCCTCTGCCAGCACCGAGCACTGGTACCGCTCGCCCTGCTACCAGGCGGCTGCAGACGCTCAGGGTTACGCCGAACTACATCCAGATCCTCTCTCAGCCTCAACACACGCGCTGGTAATCCCACGTCTCTCCCCACTTCCCCCGCCAGCCTCTGACAACAAATATCTGTTTAAACCTAAAACCGGAAGCCCTAACTGTGACTAACTGAAGGGCTGTACCAAAGCAAACACACTGGAAAGATTTATGACAAAGAGTTGCTGGACTTCTTCCCAGTACGAGGAGTAAAAAGGTCAAGCAGATATTTGATTTCTGCTAGGAGATACCAAGCTTTGCACTGTCGCTCCCCCCCGCCGTCAAGCACATCAATACCCCCCTTGCTCCCCAAGTAGCTTGAACAGCAACTGATTCAGAACAGAGAAACTATAGTATTTAAAAAAAAACCCTCCAACTTGTCTATCTCCCGCAAGTGCTGGAAGAGATTTGTTTAGCACAGCATGCATCAGGATACATATGCCCACATGAATGCCTGAATTAGAAAAATTAAGCATTCATATGCATACCCATCTATTCCTAATACATTTTCCTTCACTGATTACATATTTCAAATGAAGGCAACAGAGGGAAGAAAAACTTAGAGAAAAATTAATCAATCAGCTACTTGAGCCTTTTACACTTTCACAAATAATCAAGTAATGGTGGCAAAGTATCATAGAGCATCTTCCCCATTATATGAAGGCAAAAGTATTCAACCCCGCATCATGATGAGCTGAGAACGGCTGCACTGCAGGGCAAGCTCGCCAACTCCTTAGAGCCAGTTCATGTGAAAATTACAGCAGCAGGGAGCAGAGGGAATAGCTTAAAGCGAGGTTAAAGTTGTGTTTTCATATACACAAACACACAGATATACTTTTTTTGTTGTTGTTTTTAAAGCTTTTTTAGCACTGAACATCCACCCGTGGTAGTATGTTACTCTGACCCAGAGAGCATACAAGCTAGCCCAGAAAGTCGCCTGTGCACACCTATGTACAGGCTCTAAGACAGTTCCTTTTAACACAATCCCCTTTTTCAGCCTCAGATGCTGGGATGAAGGATGAATAGAAGACAAGCCACTAGCAAGTGGAGAAGCTCCAGGGAACTATGACTTCTTGTTTGTTATCTGTTCACATCCCCAGGGTGAGATCCCACACCATCAGAGCTCCAACCCTCCTCCTCTGCAAGTCAAGCCATTCCCTGCACAGCACTGTTAAGTTAGCCAGGAAAACAACAAGCTACACATGCGGTTTAATGGAAGCTGGCGTTACATGATGCAGCAGAGACGGGATAACTTGCATCAGTATATTAAACTGGACTTTGTTATGGCATAAGTTGACTTAAAGTGGCATTAATGGTTATGGAAAATACTCCCTCCCCCAAAGATATGAGAGGCTGATCAGACCAGACAGAGCTTTGTAATGCTGCTTATTTCACTTAAAGCCTTATTACAGTATCATAGTGCTGTTTTGCTTTTAGAGAGAGGGATGTCTTTACAGCATTAAAAAGGTCTTGTGTTTAATTAAATTAGCTGCACCTGTATACATTATGTGCAATAAATCAACTATAATTTGCTACCATAGGCAGCTATTAATCTTCCCTGTGTTATTTATTGCTCGGCATCATTAGTACGAAGGCTCTTCCAGGATACAGTAAGAAATAGCAGTTTAGGGACCAAAAGCTATAACTCATTTCCCTTTCCCTCTCCGTTTTTCACTGATTTCAGTCACACTTCTTGTACACTCGAACAGGAATGTGTAAGTGATTCTGGCATCCATTGCTTTTGTGTGTGTGTATACATATTATCTATATAAAAAATAAAATTAAGGTACAGTGTTCCCCACTCATCTGGGCCATTATTTCTACTTGCAAGCATCTACTAGGAAAGAGACACAGCCCAAAATGTTAAGTCCATAAATAAAAAAAAAAAAAGTCCTGAAGTCTTGCTCTTTCAGGTTATGCAGAGAAATAGTGCACTAGTACTGCAGCTATGCCACATACCTTCTCTGAATACAGTTTAGAGACTTACTCACCTAGGGATCACAGACTGCAATCCACCACTTTAGCAAATAGCAACAGCTGGCTCTATTACCATCACGATTTGTTCTGGTTTTTGGACACAGAGACACACTACTGGATTTTGCACAATATGGCTCACAGTCAAGATCATGACTGCAGTATCAATTTAGCTTCATAATTTACTCGTAATCACAGAGTTCAGGAAGGAATTGTTAAATACTATCTCTGGTGTACAAGGTAGCAAGGACAATACTCACTTTTATTTGCAAAAGAAATTAGACATACCAGTTCCCGCTGCTTCTTTTCCCCCCCACCTAGCTACTGTCCCTCCTTCCTAGTTAAACCATCATTTAAAGTAGTAAAAATAGATCAAGAACCTAGCAGATCAACACCCAGAGCACAGAATCCTCTACCTGTAAGTTCAGCCTACTACCAATGTGTTTTCAGAAGGAGTCTGGGTGTACTGCTCTCTGCTCTTCATATTTTTGTTTTTAAACAGCTGCTACATTGCACTGATGTTCACAATACATTAAATTCTTTCCTTGCAATATTTTTCAACAGCTTTAACTGGCATGAGAATGTTATGCAGCAGCTAATGTTAGAGAAGCTGTCTCAACGAAGGCAAAAGTATTTTGAGTGCTTGAGGTTGCTGGTAAATCACAAGTCCGCTCTAAACATACACATCTTGTGGTTTCTATTTGACTCCTAGACTTGGTCTGAAAGAATCACATTTCAGTTCCCCCTCCCCTCTGCAAATGCGTGTATGTATATACACACATATATATGTTTATTTATATGCTTTATATTTACATACTTTTTCTTTTTTTTTTTTTTTTTAATAAAAATGATCACTGGCATTGACATAACCTGAGCTAGGGCTTTCAGAAAAATGCTAGACAGCAGGAAACACACAGGAAATCAGAGACAATCCTGGGAGGAGTGGAGAATAACTGCAAAACCACCTACTTACGGAGTTCAGAATGAGGAAAAAGCACTGGCATCCTGAATCACACAGCCCTTTAGCTTTCAAAAATACTGCTGCTCTGTCTCCACAGAATTGCCTGTCTTTACTACACGCAAGAGATCAGAAAGAAACAATGAAGATTAACATCCTGAACTTCATTTTAAATAATTAAAAACTCAATATCATATAAAACAACCCTTTTAGAAATAAGCAAACTAAATTTCAAAAAATTTAGTCCAGCTAATAAAATTGTGCTTGCAAAGAGCAGGACTCCAACCAAGAGGAGCCAGAGATGGCCAGCTGTGGCATTCAAAAACTCGTATCTCGTGCCTCTTCTAGCTCACCTTTGACATCAGCTTCATCACTACCGCCACAGAGCCGATCTTCTCCAGCTGGGCCTCTGTTCTCCCACATAGCCTCACAAGCTTCACTTATGCATAAAAACAGCCAACTCGTCTCGCAAGCTCCGTCTCTGCCCTCCTGCCTCCCTCCCCCCATCATTCTTCCAAAAGTGTTTCTGAAGCTAGCACAGAAAACACACGTGAAAAGCTCCAGGCTGCTGGTGGAGTAGGAAGTACAAGCAGTGGAGAGTTCAGAGAAGAGGAATGAACTCCAAGGCATGCAGACCACAGAGCCGTGGAGAGAGAGCACGCTACAGTAAGAGAACTATTAATAAAGAGAAAAATTAAAAGGACATTCAGGAGTATTATGAGCCAGATTGGAAACTCTGGCACTGGATGGGGCTCAGGGAGTCCTGACATTAAACCCGAAAGAGATTATGTAACACAAGCTGTCCAGTGATCATCTGTTCCTCTGGTTTTGTTTTAAAGCGGCAGCGTGGCTGACAACCGACTCTAGCACGAACCTGGGGCTGGGGACTATTAACTTGGTGTCCGTGTGCATTCCTGAGACTCGCACAACTGTCATTCCTCTCTGGGCACTTTAAAACACAAGCTGTATTATTCCCTTTCTCCACTGCAAGATCTGCTAACACACATTTTATACAGAGAGTGACCAAAAGACACACGTGCAGGCTGAAGTTTTTTCTGTTCCTGCCATTTAAACCCTGCTTGCAAATCCCTGCAATTAGCGCGAGGAAGAGCAAACCCATTTCTCCATCTCGGAGGCATGCACTTTCCTGCACGGTGTCATTTCCAATCCAGATGAACAAAATGAAAAACCCTCATTATTTTTGCAGAATGTTTCAGCCAAGGCAATATGCTCAGCTCCTCTGCCTGTAAAGGAAAGCAAGGGGAGTTTAAGTGGATTTGCCCTGCTCTCCTCAACCCAGAAGACCTACACTACAAGAGAAAGGCATGCCCACTAGATAATGGGGCGTTTGTCAGAAAAGCTTCTAGTCCCTCCCATTTCTTCATGGTCTGGGATCAACTACTGTTTGGCACCTAGTCATCAGAAAACCTGCCAGCCATCATCACCTCTTGCCCATCTTTACATCTTGGTCCAGTAAGACTCAGTCCAGTTAGGAAATGAAGACAGGCCGATGGACACCAGAAGGTTTGCTGAAGTGGAGATATAAGTTCATTAGGAGATAACAGTAAGAAAGTAGGGAGGCAGGAAGGGGAGAAAGGTAAGAAAAAGTCTGACCCTAGTAATCCCAGAGAGCACAAGGCAGAGCAGCCATGCACGACGTGCTGCTGGAAGACACAACGCTTGGGAGAAGCCACCACAAAGAAGCAACCTCATCTCCTCGTCTCTCTTGACTGAGCTCCAACGGCAGCACACATTTTGAGCAGCCTCTGCTTCATTTTAAATACAAGCCGCAAAATTTTAAACACACAAAAACCACCTCCCCTAACTGAACACAGAAGTGGGCAAGAAAAACATTTTGAAGCACATCTTTTAAAAAAAATATATATATATACACAAATAAAAAGCAACTACTGCATGTGTTCAGAGTGAGTTCTGCAGGCTGATGTAGGCAGACAACTGCTGAAGACGGCACTAACTCGAGGCAAGCGCTGAGGAATTCTGCATTGCCGCAGCTCTGCGCCATCTCCCGACATGCCTCCCCTTCCTTCTGCCTCGACCGCCAAGCTTTGACCTCAGCGTCTGGTTTTGGCGGGAAAGGTCAGCGGTATAATAGCTTCTGTTTATCAAGCCTGAATACCAATAACTTCGTCACCTCAGAGTATTAACAATACGGGCGCTCAAAACCCACTTTATTGGTTACGTCAAACACTGGAGGACTCTGCCCGAATCCTTGTGGAGCAGCAGAAAACAAAAGTGGTCTCAGCATGAGCAGGGAGCAGAGACTTGATTATCTGCAATTAGCGAATCGATGATTCTCTAAGACACTGATTTAGGCCAGCACTTCTTGTTAGCAACAGTCAAGGAAAGCACAAGGGCAAATCGCATCAGAGCTGAGCCCAGCTCCCAAATACTTCCTCCTTTAAAATTCATATATAATTTTGCAAGTACTCAAATATATATATGCACAGCAGCATCACTTAGATTAGTCTGCCAGGTACAAACTGAACCCAAACATCACTTAGGTGGCCTTAGTCACTACCACCATGGAAACAAGTAATTTCATTATTTTGCTCCTAACATATTGGTATCTCCGGTAGTTTAGATGTTAACAGCCTGTTCTTGCGGATGCATGCACATTTGAGTAACTTTGCTCATGTTACATATCTGCACCCTCATTACAGTGAGGAAAAGGCCTAATGCAAAGCTTAGTGAAGTCCCTGGGAAGATACCCACTGATTTTGGATTAGGTCCTTCTGTTTTTAAATACGTGATCTAATTTTGTCTTGTAACATTACACAAGAACACAGCTGTATGTTTAATCTAAGAGTTAAACCATTAATTTGCAAATTACAATTTGGTAATACTCCCTATTAATCATGCCATTACATGGGTTATGCTCATTTTACCAAGAAGTTTAAACACAACAGGTCTCACTCAAAAAGCTTACAAATTAAACCATTAAGTCCATTTGAGATCAGGCATAAAGACAGGTATGGGGTAAAATATACAACAGCAGACAGCTTGAATATACATTTTACTTTCATTTGTCTGAGATGTTTGTGCCAAGAATTCACTTGTGTCTGCTCTTCACTCTGTTTTAATACAATTAGGGAGAAAAAAAATTGTTTTTAAAATGATTAAAAGCATAACACTGCCCAGTGTCATGTACCCTCCAATAATCTTCAATTTGTGTGACTGTCTTTGAAACTGTATCAGAGTAGTTTTATCACTCACAGCATGTATTTTTGGTTTACTAATCCCTATGCTTCCAGAGGGGTTGCTGGAAGGAAAAAGAAAAAAAAGTAACCCACTCATTTTAAAATAAAAACAAACAAAAAAATCCCCATTTAGATATTTTAAGTAAGAACCAGACAGGCTTGAACCCTGCTGGAAAACAGCAAGAAAAGTTCTGATTTATAAGCTAGCATGACAAAATTAAAAAGGCTGAGATGAATTTCAATATTGTTATTTAACAGGCTTTATACATAAACACCTCAAGAACAATGCAGCAATTTAAAAACCACTTTGAACAACTCTGTTGCAGACCCAACAGGCCATGCTATGCAGAAAGTTGCTTAGTTATGCTTTTACAGAGACAAAAGGACGGGCGTCTTAATTCCTCCCCCTCACAAGCCTAGATAAATTCCAGCCCTGAAGTACAGGAAATTAAAATAGAATAATAAACTAAGAAGAAATGCTTCCATCGCAGGAGGAAATCCCACTTCAGTGGCTCGTGCCCTGCAAAGAGTTAAAAGCGAGTCTGTGTGTCTGCACCAATAAGAAAGTGCCTCCCCGAATCCTCCCCCAGCCTGAAGGGCCCTGCTGATTTTAGCACAGCTGCTACCTGCAGCCACATCCCCTTGGTAGCAACGCACAAGGGGAAAGTGCAATTTTGAGCTTCTCTTTTCATCTCTATGGTGACAAAAAGCTCCGCAGAGGGAAATCAGGGTGCCTTCCACTCAAAAGGTTTCTCATTTTCAATGACTGCCTTTCACAATATTTTAATTAAATCTCCGGTGGGGAAGCTCTTTAATTTTTTTTTTTTTTTTTTTTTTTTTTTTTTTTTTTTTTTTGCAGCTTGTGGGGCTCAATGACAATAACAGTTATAGTGGAAAAAAAAGGGGGGGGGTGTAGTTTAAGCATTTTTAAAATAGAAAGATTCTGTATCTGAAGACATAAAAATAAACATACCAGCTGCAAAGTTGTACAAACCAGCATGCAGAGGGGCTGAGAAGTCTTTCGATAACAGAAATGTTCCATACAGCAACACGTCTCACTCGCGTTCGAGCAGAAGTCAGAGGACTGCACAGGAAGGTGCCGTCTGAGCAGGCGGCTGAGCGCAGACCAGCCACGATAAGGGCATCAACGGGAAGGCGTATTTTAGAGGAGCCCCTTTGTTCACCGCGAAGCGGTAGCACCATCGCACTGTACTTGGCGAGTCAGAAAATACAGCAACACATTGAACTGATGGCGTTTGAAGCCTGCAGTGTAAGAGCAAGGTCAGGGGATTCATCTTGGTTTTCGAAAACCTCAGTTCACTGCTACCAACAAATACGGAGACACCCGTAACCTCAAAGGAAGGGGCAATTCCCTTCCACAAACCTGCATACAATAGCGCTCAAGGAGCGCACAAGCAAATCATTTCCAGTTTTTCCATAAAAATAACTAATCAGGATTTTCCCACAGCAGCAAATCCTGGAGAAACAGGTATGCCTGCCGCCCCCACGCCTCAGACCCATCCTTTTTCCAACAGCCCTGCTTCCAGCTCTCCCAGGGTGGGTTACCTTAGCCTGCGCAAGCTGGGGACACAGGCAACGGCAGAGCCGGCAGTTGGCTGTCACGGCGCCCGGTGGCTGCGGCCCTTGGGGACGGCAGGGCGAGCACGGGCCCTGCAGCGGGCCGGCCACCCTTCCTCGCTCCTGGCACCGAGCCATGGAGCAGGAGTTTGTCCTTGTCTTCGCCGCGCAGGCAGCCCCTGCCACCAGGAGCTCGCAGTCGAAGCAAAAGCAGGCAAGGGCTCCCCAGGTCAGCAGCTAAGGCTTCCTAACACAGCCTGCGGAAAAGCCCCTTTAATGCAAAGCGATGGGACCGCTGAATAGACGCCAGAAAAAGTTTGTATATATAAGAAAACACACACACGCGGAAAATGAGAAAGTGGTAGAACATTAGAAGACCAGTCTGGGAGACTGTGGTTCTGAAGGACAGTTTAGAAAAGGTCCTAAAGAATTGTCATTAAAAACTTCACACACCAAAATACTTCTCTAGGACACTTGTTTCAATAGCAAAGGAGAAGCAGTTTAATGTGCTAAAGATGCATAGCGCAGAAAATGGATGACTCTGCAATTAAAGCCATGTACAGTGTCAAGAGATCCAAGTGTGTTAACAAATGTAAAGCTCTGGACAAAGCACTTCACCTCCCATCCAAGCTCTCCTGTGTAACGTGGAGATAACAACCCCTCTTTACCTGATATAATTGCTGAAATAAATTCGCACCACAAGGTATGGTGAACTCCTTAGAAAGCCTGCCCTATGACAGTGCAAAGTTTTCAAATAAGAGACAAATCAGGAAAAACACGTCACCAGTTTTTTGTTTTTGTTTTGTTTTGTTTTTTAAGTTTAACAGTCTAGTGAAGTGAAAAGCAAAGTCTAACTAGGCATGACAATAAGTATTTTCAACCTCTTTTTAAAATAAAAGTTTAGGCACGGGGAGATGCGACGACACAGCGGTCTATAACATGCAAGCCCGGATCCCCTGAATCCCGGACGAGTGCCTTTGTCATCACACTCAACAGAAAATACAGGTCATTCAGCCGGGCTGGCTACTTATCCAGCATTCCCGCTTGTTCGCTGGAAATTGCTATTCTAGGAGCTATCCAATCTTTAACAACTTCTGGACTAGTCTGCATTTGATTTCAGGGCAAAGGCCAAGCCAAGAGGGAGACCCCGCAAGGAACTCCTCCCTCAAATTCTCAGTTCATTTTTTAAGGCTGTCTCAAAGATGAAAACAAAATGTTTTAGTGCTCACAGGGGCTAAACATCTAGAGTTCTAAAGTGAAATACAACCTCCTTCCAAAGCCATTGATAGTCAAAAGTATGTTCTTTAAAATAAAAATGCTGGGGGGAATGGGGAGGCAGTCATTCAGGACCAAAAGTTTCTTTTAAGCTGACACAAACAGAACTGCCTATTTTTCATGTAAATTATTATATTTTTTTAAAAATCATAATCACTGCTTCAAGTCCAGCTACCCCTGTATGTAAAACCTTTCCACATACATATTTTCCTGGGGGAAAAAAGGCTTATCCCCACAAAGGAGTATGAAATAAATTGCTTTACTGAAGGTTAATAATATCCTGTCGCCGTGGTAAAAGACTCAATTACAAAACCTTCAGAAGAGCTCCCAAGGAACTCATCTGCCTGCAGTGACAGAGGCTTAAATAGCCAAAATACACAGAAAGGCTAAGCACTTCCCAAAAGAGAGGGAAAGGCAAAGGAGATGGGGGGTTAAGTAAAAAACCTGGAAATTGGACACTCAAGGTTATCAAAAAAAGCAAACAAAAAAAACCCAACCCCAAAAACATACACACACAACCACAGTTCTTCTCTGCACACACAATTCTCTATAATCTCAGCAAGAATTATGGCCTAGGGAGACCAGCACTAATTTTAGTATCAGATTTATTATGCAGCAGGGAGCAGGAATCAGTCAGGCCCGTCTCTCACTCCTAATGGGCAGAACTAGATCACGCTCCGGGAAGGCTCTACTGAAGAATAGCTCAGGCCTGGTGAAAAACAAAGCCCCTGGGGCTCTCCCGAAGCACAAACACACTGCGTTCTTAGAAGCCACAATAAAACACAATGATACTCCTCATTTCTATGGCTCTGCCTGCCAGAGGATCCCAAAGCACATGAATTAAAGCTTCCAGCACGCCTGACGGAGGAGCCTGCAGCGGCGAGGGACGATTGCACGGTCTTTCGGGGATTCGGGTTGGGACCCAGAAGCACAGGCTACAATTTCTCCTTCTCTGTAGACTTGCTGTATCGACAAGCTCGCTGCATGCAGAAGGAAAGCACTTGCCCTGCCTCGCAGGGGCAGAAGTCTGCTCAAAGCGTGCAAGGCACTCAGGATTACAGCGGCCGTGGCCATTAAGGGCAGCGTTTTACGGCTATGGAAACAGCGCAGAGGTTAAGAGCACCTCAGAATCAAGCACGGAGCCGCGACTCTCTCCAGCTCCCGCTGCCTACCGCACGGCCTCCCCTTCCCACACGGGCTGCCAAACTCCTCAGCACCCAAACTCACCTGGAGCACACCCTAACAGGATGAGCCCGGGGACTCGTCACTGCTTTACGCTGCTACATCTACCCCCTGCCGGCATGCCTCCCCCAGAAACTAAATCAAACCACGGTGAAGAGCTGTACTCTTTGCTTCCCTTTCTTGCCCCATCATATTAGAGTAGTCGACTGCAGGTTTTGAAGCATTAGGCGAGCGTCAGATGGGTGCACTACATTCAGGCAGCTCTTCTGCGCACTTGCCCCTTCATCTTAAACATTTTAGCCTGCCCCCCCGCATCTGTCTGTGTCCCCCTCCGTCAGCCTCTGAACACCACTAGCATCATTCTTAGGATGCTTCGAATGCCCAGTGAAACCAGGCCTATTTGGAACAACTGTTTCTAATAAGCCACTATGAGCTACAAAAGCCTTTCGCAGAGGGTTTTCATGTCTGAATCATGCCTCTCAGCTCGGAACGATCCCCATGATGCAACAGTAAGGCAATCTTTGCACAAAGCTTCGTCACCTTGTGGGGACTGAAGAAAATGCAGAGTTACTCACACGGTAGACAAGACGCACACTGACCATGGCACAACCCGGACATCAGCTTCTCCAGCCCCGTGTCTCCTCAGGCCGCAAACAGGAAAGCCTGAAAACGCTCAGCACTGCAGGTACAGCCTCCCGCTGCTGGAGAGGGGAACTACCCAAAGCACCAGCAGTGGGTTTGGGATCACCCTCTTCCAAGACACAAGCTATTTTCACTATTTTGAGTATTTCGGAAAACATGAGCAGCACTTCTGTTTTCCACATCCATAAAACAAGGCTGATGACAATCACTTACCTCATCTCCATACAGTAAGATTAAAGCATCAGATTTAAACCAGTTTAAGTCATTGCAGCACTTGAATCATTTATGAAAACAGTATGCTGATGTCTCCAGAAACCTATGTCCCACAGATTTTCAATTACCTTTCAAGTAGAGCTTTTTCAAGAACCATTTTTTTACTGGCATCTTGCTAACTAAAGATGAAGACCAGAAACTTTCAAAACATCACTATCACATTTTGATTTCAAATGGAAGACAGGCAGGCAGGTATCTCTGAAAACCTCATTACCTACTTCTTTGTGTATCTAGGCACTTTACCGTTTTCCATTTTTGTTTTAAATATGGCCTTAAGTGTATTAGGCAATTAGGAGCTTTGCCTTGACCTGCTCTAATGGAAGTCAGTGGTTAATTCCTGCTGACTTCAATGAAAGCAGACAACCAACACAGAGTAATTTAGAAAACTCCACCAATAATGTACACAGTCAGTTATGGTTTTTACCTGGTCCTAACTCAGTGCCAGAGTAAATCAAAGTAGATTTAGAAGTTTCGGATTCTCCTGCATCTATTTTCCTCCTTCAAAATAGCTGTCTTTTGGCCTCCAATTTTCATAAATAAGTATATAGATAAAAACTTATGACCAGTTTCACATCCAACAAGTGACTCCCCTACCCAAAAATCTGCTCATCCACAAATCAGTTATCTTCTTCACCTTATGGCCCAAACTCTGCCCCAGACTACGTATGTATTGTTCGTTAAGAGACATCAGGACTCCTGGCTTCTAACTCATTTCTTCCACTGACTCCCTGAAT
Organism: Apteryx mantelli; assembly: GCF_036417845.1. Taxonomy (NCBI): domain Eukaryota; kingdom Metazoa; phylum Chordata; class Aves; order Apterygiformes; family Apterygidae; genus Apteryx; species Apteryx mantelli. The sequence goes on from NC_089999.1 coordinate 13,739,739, forward strand.
AACCTTGAGCAACTGATTTCAATGAAAAGTGTGAGTCAGAAACAGACTTCAGGCATTTAACACACCTGCCAGGAAAGCATGAAAAACAAAAGAACAAGGGGCAGAAGAGACAGCAAGCAGACCCTAGCAACGCTAGCCTTGATCAAGGAAACTCAAACCACCTAAGCCTGTGCCAATCTTGGGATTGCTAACCTCAACGCAAGACACCCAAGCTCTGCATATACTGCTACTTCTATCACTCCAGCCGCCAAACAGCAGAACGTCTCTCATACAACATTTCTTAGGGCAAAGAAGACCTAGAAGCCTCCGTACAAAACGGGCACCAATTTACAGTTCAGGAATGCCACATTAGATTAACTCGCTTAATTATACCTGCAGTGCAAGTTCTCCTTCCTCAGAGCAACACCATATCGTGTACACAATCCTCTAAAGTGCCCAGCAAGGACACCAAAAACTACTAGTTAGTTAATACTGTGAGCAGCCAAGCACCAGGAAGAGTCTTGCATACAACAACCAAATTACCTCTTTCTCCCTCTGCCTCTCTACAGACCAGAGCACATTTTCACCTGCATAACTGGCACCAATAATCAGGCCAAGCAATTCAGGACCTGCTCTCTGGTCTCTGTTCCACCTCAAGAAGCGCTTGGCAGCACCCATTTGTCTGCCTTGATCCAACGATCTCTGGTTCTAGGGAACACCAGACAAACAGGTGCTGCTGTTCTCCTCTCAGCTGGAGGAAATTTAAAACATTTCAAGGAAACAAAGGGAGGCACCCTCCACAGATGAAGGACTGCACCTGCCAAGACACCTAAAAACATTAAGAAACAGCAAAATTTCCTTTGGTCATCTCCACACAAGATGCTTACTCTGTTAAGCGTGTTCTTTCAGTTGCGGGCTAGATGAAATAAAGGTTATGTTTCTGCAAGGACACTCATCTCTTTCCCGCTGCCCCTTTTTTCTTTTGCCATCATTTTCAAATGAATTGACACTTAACTTTCCACATGTTGCAAGAGATCAGGATTATGTAGCATCAGCCAAATAAAGCTCTGCACACACTCTCATCAGCTTCATGTGTTCAGATGACAGTGATGGGGGCTATAAAAGCATGAAGACAGATTATCACAGCTTATATCTGCAATTATAGTTCCAATAAGGTTTCTTCATGGTTCTTTAGCATTAAAGTCTTTGGACTGGTAACTAAATTGCTTTAATTTTTTTTATTCTATATTTTTCCTATTTGCATACACACACTCTTGATTGAGAGGGAGAAGAAAAAGCCCTACTAAAATATCCACTGGAGATACCTACAAAACAGAGGCCCAGAAATCTAAACTGGCTTCTAATTAATCACAACTCCAAAAAAAAATCATAAGCCATGCTCACAGAATTTTGGGGGAATCTTCACTACAGAGGACTTTCAACTATCATTTTACTTCATCTGGAAAATTAATGACACAAAAGATGTGACCAGATTAAAATATATACAGCTACATCTCACACGAGATGATCACAACTCCCTCTTCATGCATAAATTGCTGGACACATCACATGCATAACCTGCTGCTTTGATCACAGTTCATGGGATTAGGTGACTCAGGAATTTAAAGCATAAAGATACCATAGCAGCAGACACTCTCCAGCTCCTTTTCACCATCATCCATCCACCCCCCCACCCCGCCAGGATCCTGGCCTGACTATGCCAGGAAATCCCCGCTCCGCAGGCAGAGGGGGAACAGACGCATATGATTATGATGCAACCCATCTCCGGTGCTGCGCTTCTCCGCGGAAGCACGTCAGGACACACTCCTCATTCGCATAAACGGAGCCACCGCAGCCATCCCTCCAAACTCCAACAGGGAAAAACAACAGGCCACACAGAGAGAAATGGGCATGGTCTTGCAGCACAAAGACGAAAGCCAGGTTCCAGGAGCTGGATGACAGGGGTGGCGGAGCATCCGGCATGGCTGAGCGCCCAGCTCTGCGAGGAAAAGGGGAGCCAACGCTATCTGGAGGCAGAGGGCCTCTAGGACACCTGCAGTTCAGCATGCTTCCTCCTCTCCTCTCGTTACTGAGGGCACCAGGATTGTCCCTGCGTTGCAACGCGCTGCTGAGCTCATTTAAATCTACTGCCAGTCCCCCCCAAGCTTTTCAGTGCTATTCACACCAGCCCTTCACCCCACCCCCAGGCTGGTTTGTACGACCATGTGACAGGCATTAGCCATAATTCATACCACAAACTACCTTTCACACACGGTGGCCTAGCATCCTTATCTCATTTCCCCCCTCCCCAAAGCCTCACCCCGCTGCAGCTCTTAGGAAACCCTAGCACGCAGGAAGAACCGCAGGATGCAGCAGTGACAACCTCCACCATACACTGAAGCACTGGCACTCTCGAGCCTGGGCCTCCTATAAGAATTTTCAAGCAAAAGTCAGTTAAAACAAAACAAAAAAAAACCCTCAATTTAACCCCTCAAACAGGGATCACACAAAAGCCACCAGAGTACAGTACTGCTTCATTTCACACGCTTCCTTTCCAACGTCCAGGGACGCCATCAACATCTTCTTCAAAACAGAGGAGACCGTTTACCTCATGGGTACCAAACCTGAAATCAGGAAGTGGCCATGTTTTCTGCCATGCCGAGATACTCTGGATAACCCCTTTGCACCCTTCTTCCTCCAATACTTTGCCTCCTCAGGCTACGGGGCAGCCTCCCCCTCAGGATCAGGCCCAGCATAAAACATCAGGGCCTTATCTCATTGGGGCTCCCACGTGCTACTCCAGTAAAGACAAATCCCCTCCACCAAGTGCTAAGCCGTGCATACCTTAGCGGTCAAACCCAGCTGAGCACCGGTCCTGAGACGTTACCATTACTGCACAGACAGCACAGAAGGTTGTGCAAGGGGCTGTTTCACCAAGGACAATTTGAACAGGGTGGACCTCAAAATTTAGATGCGCTGTATTTTCAGCAGGCCACCCATCCAGGGCCAGAGTTACAAAGCTGACCTACAGAAAGTGACTGGGGAGGAAGGTGAGCTGTCTAGTCCAAAAAACACTAGTCAGATGAGGGGAGCAGGTGGGGGACTAGTGAGAGAGAAAAGCTTATACTGTAGACTTTGGGGAGGGGAGGGAGCAGAGTGGATAAGGAAGCCACAGCCATGAGGACGCCGACATCTTTCACTGCAGTTGGCTCCACCGGGGTGGTTCGGGACTGGCACGAGAGATCTGGAGGGATCTTCAGGACACTGCAGAGACGATACAGTATCATTCAACAACATGACAATTAGCAGCAACCCCCTGCCAAAGGGTGGAGTGTTAGCCCTGGTGTCCTCAGCAAATTCCTATTGTATTTTACATCTCAATAGCGATTTCAGATTTCTTTTCAATGTTTTCTGTTCCTTTCCACAATTCACTGAGCACAAAGTGTTGCTACAGGCTTTGTAGGTCTGCCAAATACAACACCAGAAGTAGCCGCATTTCACCAGCAAATGAACATCTTTTATACTCATCTACAACACTTTGCAATCCTTTGGCAAAAGGATAAGTGTTCTGTATATGCATTACGCCTATTGTTACAGCTCAGACTCGGAACAGGGAACAGCAACTACACGTCTCTGAACATAAATGATTGGTAATGTCACCAAATGGAAAGACATACAGAAATTTCGGTTTTTTAGCAGGCACTCCAGAAAAATCATTAGCAATGTCCCCTTCAGCAGCAGCTTTTCCTACTAGTGCAGCCAACAGAGCACCTTCCGCTATTGCTAGAGATTTGCGACCAACAAGCTGCTGCCACAAATCAGGCCTCCAACTTGAGCGACACCTCTTAGCTCAGTAGCATTTACAGATGCTTGGGACGAACACTAAACTCCTTCTCACAACCTCTTTACGCACCACATCAAATCGTCCTTCAAAAAAATTCCTGAACAATGTTTATACAGCAATTGTTATAAAGACCTCTATTAACTCTCTGCCTAGTGGGCATTCTGTTTCCGTCAGTGTTCAAGGAGCTGAAAGTCTTGTCGGCACTTCACAGTCCCCATTTTAAATACAACATCACGTTTTCAGAGCGCTTTTTCACCCTATGCTCCTCACCTTCTCTTTGATGCAAAACTGACCTACAGAACAATGTAAAGATGAGCTTAGAGCCAGGAATACTAAAACACAAAGAAAAATAACAGAACACAGGTCTGAGGATATTTTAGAAGGAAGCAGCATATCTTATTAACAAGTAGCAGAGGAGGAAATTGAAGGTTGTCACCTGAGATTTTAGGTTTCAACGTTTCACAGCCTCTGAGCAAAACCAGTATTCCCAGTGACCCGGGCTTGAACCACAAAGACTGTAGCTGCACCAGAACTCAGCCCAAGGTCTCAGCCACCTGGACCCAACGGCAGCAGCACAAAGGCCTTGCTCTGGCTGCATCTGACAGTTATATGACACACACAGAGGAAAACAAAACCAACAAGACTTAACAACTTTAAACCCTGGGAACTACTTAATTCACTAGATATTAGTTTCTTTCCCCCACCCCACCGTTTTCCCTCCCACCTGCCAGGCCACCTCATTACTGTCACTCTGCATCAGTTCTTGCTACAGCAGTTTTCCTGGACCTTTGCCCCTTTAGTCAGCTTGAAACCTCTTCCCTATTGTACATCAGAGTCAATAGGAAATTAATGCAAGTCCTTGCTGGGGGGAGGGCAGAGCAGAGGCAATCATGCTTTCTGCTGCTGTCAATACTTCTTTTCCTTCACCCTTCTTGCCCTGCACACTTCACCAATATATTATGAAGCCTTGTTCACATTTAACTTTACTGGCCGAAATCTCTGGAACCACTCACCATGTGTAAAACTGCATAAAATCTTGGCAGGGTAGGGTCCTTGCCTTATAGTAAGTTCCCAAAGTACAGTCTTAATACTCAACTGCAGATGTCCCAGAAGGAAGAATAACTGAGTGGGAGAGAAACAATTCTCAGCATCCTTAAAACTTGTTTTGCACTCAAAAAATAACGGAGACATTTTCAACAGGAGAGCAGCAAAATGCCAAAGTTTAGAGGTAACATATTAACACTGTATGTTCATCTGACCACAGACATTCACATGAACTCCAGAGTTATTCAAACCACGATTTCTACAGCAATAATATCTTAGAAACCTAAGCCACGCTGAACACTACTCATGTAGTTTACAGAATTATTTCAGTGACTAAGGCAAACAGAACGTGTGATTGCAGAGCTAAAGGCTAAATTAAGCTTAGTCAATGACTTTTTAAAAAAGTCGGATGCTACACTGACCCAGCTTCATGCCTGCAATTGCTTTTTTTTTTTTTTTGGGGGGGGGGGGAAGGAAAGAGCAGACTAATATTTTCTTGTGAGACAGATCCTCTGGTAGAGGGGAAAAAATGAGAGAGAGATGAAACTGGCTATCTCTGGAAAAGAAGCGATGGAACTGACCATATACAAAATACTGTCAAATACACAAAGTAATCTTTCAATCTTTTTCTGCTACAGGCCCCACAGTTCAACAAAGCATTTAATAATGTGCTTTTAGTCCATCCTGATTCAGCAAAGCACTTACCCACATGCTTATGCCAACTTAAGTATATGCTTAAGTGCTTCTGCACAATAGGGACAGAGAAGACTCAAGCCCTGCAGATGAACCATTTTCAGAAACAAGCCAATTTTTTCCCTAAGATGACTGGCTCTATTTACAGCTTCCCCTCCCTTTACAGCATGACCCAAAACGTGTTTAAAGAGAACACTCAAATACAACTGAAAAGTCAAATAACTATTACGAACAGCAAAGACATCGACATATGACTTAATGAAACAGAAGAGTTGTTCTTTTTCCTTCTCAACGTATACTTTGATCTACACACACATCATGTTATCCTGTTTCAATAGCGTTCTCCTCTAAAAATAAGTTAGAAGTTCCCTTAATGCTTTGGATTTCACAACATTTATGAGACTATCACCAGAGTCAACAGGCTAAAAAAAGAATCCATTAGCATTAACTGACCTGTCACTGGCAGTGACAAATAAATGAATTTGATGGTTTTAGATCAGTCATTAGTAGACCTGCCCCCAGGCTGATAAAGGCTCAGCACTTTGCAGACGAGATGTACTCGATCTGGAGGCAGAGAGGAGCGCACGAGGGTGTTAGCATGCTGCTCTTCTTCCATTCCCCCGATCTCCCCCATTTTAGACCCCTTCCTGCCATATCCAAGCAGCAAGATCTTGGTGCAGGAATGTTACCTTGCAGACACCATTAAAAAAATTCTCTTTAAAAAAACAAAAACAACAACAACAAGACCAAATCACTCAAAGTGATGTTTAATTTTAATTTTTAGTTAGCACCAAGTCAAAGGGAAGGAAGCTATATTAGACACAGAACTATTCTTAACATGAAAGATGTCCTTAGGCAATGATAATGGAAAGACATACATTTTACACAAGTGCAAGATGATCTCTGGGGATTAAGGACAACGTGAACAATCTACCTTTTTGGTTGGGGAGAAGAAAAATGCTTACATCTCAAACAAACAAACAAACAAAAAAACCACACACAACAAAAATCCAGCTCAACTCCTGCTTCTGACAAAGCTCACTGCACTCCACAGAACACCTTGCACAGCCACGTTTTCCTCTGGCTGCCAGAATGAAAGAGCAGAGATCATGCCCTGCCTCAAACAGATCACAGAGAGCTAGATGCTGAAATGAAGAATAATGGATTTTAAAACCCTGATCCTCCACTGCCTGAGAAGACCTGGGTTGACTAGCCACAACTGCATGAAACTCATCAACTTTTGCATTTGACTGTCTGCTGCCATAGGGAGACAAATTCTAAGAGCGGGTTACCCAAGACAAAGAATCCAAACACCAGCCATCAACTGCAAAAAGAAGTCCTGAATGCTATAGGGGAGGGACTTCATAGTACTCCTCATGCAGAAGATACACTGAGATTATCAAGGTACACATACACACATAAAAAATATATATGCCCAATACCAAGGACAGGAAATACTTCCTTTCTTACCACTTTCCAGACCTGTAAATGCAGAGGAATAAGAAAAAAAAAAAAAAAAAAAACACACATAGGGAAAAAGTCTGACCTTGCTGACCTTTACAGGCTGGTGGGGAAGGAAGGGTGGCAGGAAAGGAAGAATCATGAGTTCTGCCGGCATGTTCAGTCCACATTCTTTTGAAAAGACTTCAAAGTCTACCCTGTACTTAAAATAAGATAGGAAGTAGTGGGACTAACCTGGAGGAGTTTAGAGGTAGAAGCAGGGGAGGAAACAAACAACAGAACTCTTGATTTTCAAGGTCCTCATTTGCTTTGGGATAAAATAGCTCTCTGTTACTCTGGCCCAGGCTTATCAGATATCCAAGGGACTTAGACAACCCACCCACAGTTAACTTAATTGGAATCAGACATCCAAATCCACTGGTTAGCTTTAAAAAAAAAAAATCCCGGGTTAGCCTGTGTGTTATTCCAAGAGGGCATGCCCTCCTTTTACTGCTCTGGAATAGCCACCGTCACGTGGGTTTAACAACGAGCAACTCCAATGAAAGGAGAGTTGTCGATGCCCCATTTCTCCCAAGGAAGAAGGAACAGATGTGTGCTTCTGCACCTCCTCGGTGCACGTGCCCAGCCAGACAAGACGACAGCTAGTTCCACAGACAGGGCAGGAGCAGTTTGCAGATACACTAACTGACGGGAGCTCAGAGATGCTATCAGTTAGTTATCAGTTCTGCACTGTCCTCTGTTTAAATAAAACACATGTAATAAAAACACTGGTATTCAGCATCACCATTTGACTATCAGACAAAAGACTTCCCTCACCAAACAAAACCCATTTCCTATTTTTAAGTAGATGATCACCAGAACACTGTAGCCAACTCATGTAGATCAGATCCCAAACTAAAATACGCAGTCTTGAAAACAGAAGTCTCTGCTCCGGGTTGTAAGCAGACATAACGCTAGACATCCAGCGCCCAGCCCGCTCCCATCCAAGCTACGGGAGCAGCTCCACCAGCCAGCAGCAGCAGCAGACTTGCCCTTTTCATTGAACAGCCGCTAAAGAGGAAGTATGCAGAGCCCAGTCACAGGTCATGTACACAGCCCTGCCGAACGCCGCTGAACGCTACGGCAAGTAGTTCCCGCCTGTTGACTTGCCAGAGCAATTCCCACCCATGTGCACTATGCCCCTGCAGTAAGGGCCGGGAATAGCAGGTTCTTCAGTCCCATCCTGCAGGAACTTGAGCAAAAAACACAACTCAGTGGGTAGCCTCATTAACTGTAAGCTTAGACTGAAGTTTTACCTGCCTCCGTTTCATACATTGCTTTGCGCAAAAAAAAAAGTATCTAAATTTCTGTATCAGTAAGTCACACAAATATATTTTTGGCCAAAGAGCTTCTTCACGGACTGAAGCTGTTATGTTTCTGCTCTTAAGTTTTTTTTTTAAAATAACAGTTCCCAAAAGAAAAAAAAAAAGAAAAAAAAAAGGCTTATATTTGAAAATATCTAACAAACATGCTAAATTCGATAAAGCTTTTCCAACTTAATATAGGGGATAATGACAGAACTGATAGGCTGAATATTAAAAATTTAAATTATTGTAATCTTCAATATTCAAAAGGGAAGACAAAACTACTTTCCCCCTGCCATCATGTCACTGCTGCTTTTTAAGGATTTTTATGCCAGCAGAGCTATAAATGATCAACTATTACAGAGCTCCTTCCAGCATTTGGAAGTAAGACAGATTTTTATCAAGCAACGGCAGCTGCGAGAATGTCTTTTCATCTCACTGTTAGCCATATACTAGAGCCTCAACAAGTTAAACCCCTGCAGCAAATTTCCTAAAACAATGGTTTCAAGTTATCCTAGACTTCAGAAGAAGAGCAGGATTACACATCATAGTGTAATCTACTGGAGGCAATCACATTGGATTTTCTGCTAGGGTCATTCAAAAAAAAAGAAAAAAAAATCAGAGAAGAATTGTCTTCTGTTACAACCTGCCACTTCTTGCTCAGTAACCAATTTGCATCCTCAGAGAGGTGTCAAATCCTGAAGACGCAGTTTAAAAAGCCCAAAAGAAAGCATTTCACTGGGATTCAGTTTGAAAGGGGAGCACCAGCCAATTAAAAAAGTGTAATCAGAAAGGGAGAAGGAATAGACACAGATCATTGTGCACGCACAAATAAGTGAGCGTGACCCCACAGATCCCGGCAGGCATGTGATCTGGCAGGGAGGCGAGCGCAGCCCAAGAATCAGCAGAGTGCAGCTCTGGCCGCCGGAGCCGCTGCCCACGAAAGAGTTAAGCGCGCCGAGGCAGGTCAAAAGGCCTCCGAAGGAAGGGGCTCAAGGAAAGCACTGCCAGAAGGTCTGTGTGAACGACCAGGGGGAACATTCCCGCAGACCAGCTTCCACCTCGGCACTCTGCTACAGCCAGCAGGGTAGAAAGCCAGGAAGACCACAGGAAAAAAAAAAAAAAAAAAAAAAAAAAGTTCAATCCACATTTTGCTAGACACACCAGGAAGGAAGACTACCTAAGGAAAAAAAAAAAAAAGTCTCCCCACACCTAGAGAGAGACATAGACATTTCATTAAATGCCATTAATTTCCACAGACCCAAACATTAGCTAGTTAATTGGACTAAAGTACAGCCACATTTTAACACTGAACACTGACTGTTCAACCGGGACAAATGAACAACTAAAGTCCAAAACCTTAATTCATTATATAATAAAAACACAGAAAACAAGAAAATCCAGATTATGAAATGCAGGAAAGAATAATATGGCATAACTGATATCTGTTCTTTATTGCATCTGATTTTCTCCAATTTTGCGTTAAGCTCCTTTCAATCTTAAGACTTTTCTTTTCCAACGGCAAAAAAAAACACTCCACAGAAATCCTAACGCCTTAGAAAGCACAAGTGGGTGACGAGCAGAAACAGTCCCTGTGCTGACCTCTCCGGAAAGAGCGAGCTCCTGCTCGGAGTGGAATCCAACCTACATCCCCGGATTTGCCCCACACTTGAAAGACGTCTGTTACTGAACACCCGTCCCCTTCCCCCCCCCCCCCCCAAAAAAGTACTACTTGGAGAAAAACAAGATCCCCTTTGTAAAAATGACCTGATTTTGCGTTCCTTAACATGAAAATTAACACATTAATATCTACAGCATAAGACATGCTCCGTTTTTTTTATTGTTTTAAAAGAAATCGTATCGGACAGTTTAACAGCTCCACTGTAAGCATTATAAACTTTTACAAATAACAGAGATAGATAACTCTGGTAACTGAAGACAACTTAAAATGCAAATAAGCCTTTAAAAAGTGTGTTGGAAAAGGGGAAAGGAACATCAATCACAGCGCAAGATCATCTTCATACTTTAATTATGAAACCATCCAAAATTTTGGTAACTTTAAAAACGTATCTTAAAAAACAGCATTAATCCAATCACATAATCCAGAAGCCCAAAACCCTACAAACCCTTTGCTTAGCACAGAAGCAAGCCAGCCACCTCATTATTCACTAACTGGTTATTAGATATGTCCTATGAAAACAAGAACCCCTAGATACTTAACTATATTAGTTTGGTTTAAAATTCTGCAGGTAGGCTATTGGGTTTTTGGGGGGAGCAGTTTTTTGTTTTGTTTTTTAAAGAAATCACTAGCACCTCTCCTGCTATATGCCTAGGCTTCCTAAATTACACACAGTTTTTCCTGGATGCATGTTTTATACAATAAAGTTATAGTTCCATACGCTATTAAATTGCTTGCTCCCATAAGGAACTCCATACAATAAAATTAAGTTAAATTTGTTCAGGTAATCTCATGCCATCAAATTTCAACCACTGCTCCCTATTTGCTTGCATCCACAACTTTGCACTTCTCTTTCCACTTTTTAAAAGAATGCAGAAGCAACCCAAGATTATTATAACACATACCAACAAATGGCAGACACCAGCTAAATTAAGTTCTTCCAATAGACTCTCAAAAACAAATAGAGATAAAAGTCAGTAACAAAAGGTTTTTTTCAGCCTTTGGCTTTCAAAAATCAAACACAACTAACTGCTCCTTTGGATTTGAAAACTGATCTGTTGTTTTTGTTACGCACAGTTCTAAAGAGCAACAACCATTTCTATTCCATAAGCAGGTCCTCCAGAAGGAAGGGCACCTAGTGGTATTTCAGAGTGAGCATGCAGACAGAAGTTTCTTTGCACATGGCTTAAGTGTCTCTGTCCCAATGTGGAAACTGGCCACGCTATAACAAGAGCGCCATGGAAGAAGGTCACTTATCCAGCCAGCCTGACCGGATAAGAGACTTAAAGCTCATTGTTTCACTGCTCTTGCAGAAGAATACCCTACGGCCTGAAGAGCTCGGAGCTTCATCAGAAACTTGCTATCCAACGCTTATTAGTCTCCAAACACATCTCAAAAGTTATACAAGAGAAAACTTGCCAACAATGAAGGCAGAGATATATTCCCATCCATCACAACCACAGAACTGAAAGCTCAGCTCAAAACAAGCCTGAAGTCTGCACTTAATCCAAATGCTCTTCATAAACACCATGCAAAACATATTGCGTAAAATAGTATAACAAATGCAAGTAACGCAGCAACAATCTCCCGCTAGAACTAGAGAAGCCTCTGCTTTTGAGCCAGTCACAACTGACCGGGACTCTGCAAGGAGATGGTTAAACTGGAGACACGTAATATCACACAAAGCAGCTCTCCTGTAGTTTCACAGCCATACGCTGATACCCTTAAGACGCCATGCACTCCGGCTTTAAAAGCTTTCATTGCCAATTCCCTGTTTGAAACCTGAACTGCCTGGCAACAATGATTCTCTGTGTGCCTAAAATCCTATTATCGATCCTCCTACTTACCTTAGGCTGTGCTCGTCGGGGAAATGCAACTTTAGGGTCAATCTGAGGAAAAAGAAAGGGGGAAATCAACAAGATAGCTTTTGTTTAGGGTGTTTGTTTTTTTTTTTTAATCACTGAAATATTAATCCCCTCATTTCTCAGGCTTATAATTCAGCACACTGGGTCACCTGGAACTTCTCTGGAAGTGATGGACCACAGACTGAGTTGGTCTGGGGGCTATTTGATGGTGGCGGGGGGCCTCTTCTGCACACCACCTACATGATCATCAGGGCTGCACAGGAAGCTCTCTACTAGTCTCCGGGTGCTGCCTCTACAACCAAAACTGCACATTAAATGTTATCTGCATACTCTGGAGGTTGCGCAGAAAGACAGCCAGCATTCCTGATCAAGATCTTAACCTGCTGTTCTTGACACCTGCACCTTCAGTTGGGTTTTGGGTTACTTTGTTTTAGTTTTCTATTTCGTTTTTATTTTTCTACTTTGTTTTGTCAACTCTGACTAGCAACACTACACAAAAAAAAAATACAGAACACTGAAAGCCAAATTATTTACATTTCAATTAATTATGAAAACTACATGGTTAGAAGGACTACGAGATTATCCTTCATAACATCCCTAATTGATCTTGGATACAAGTTCCTCTGAAAGAACTTAGGGGAGCAACAAAAGATTATGAAAAGGTTTTGGTGGGGGAGGAGGGAGAGAGCAAAATGAAGAAAACATACAGGTATTTTAAACCAGAAGAAAACGAGTTCTTAAAAAAAGATCTTCCATGAAGGAGTCCCCTAAAGTATACTTGAAGTATGCTATCACAGAGACAAAAAGGAAGAAAGAACATCTGTTTTATCCTGTGCCCTCTTATTTTAAGGTGCAGCACTGACTCCCATTTCACTGCGCAAATCGAAAAGCATGTCCGCTCTGCAATTCAAAATGCTCCCTTTGCAATTTTAGAAACTTAGAAATTTAGAAACTTCCACACGGGTCATCTTTAAAAAGCAACTGTTTTCTGCCATTCAAAAAAAAAAAAAAAAATCACTTAAAAGCAAAAAGACACCACCAGAGGTGAATGGCTAGATATAAATAAAAATCATAGCTTATAAACAAATGCCCGTCTTAAATTGTCATCATTAAAAAGATTGTAATAAAATGTCCCCATGCTGCTGATTTCACCTTTATTTTTCAGCAGCACTTGCACAGATATGTTCTAAATAAAGTCTGGGAAAGGATGTTTTAAAGGACTAAATTCTACAATAACTGTGAAACTTTCAACTGTTTTCAGTCTTTAACTACTTAACAAACTTTAACCCTGATCATGTTAAGGCATATCTAGAAGTAGAGGCCTTCTTTAATAGTTTGGGTTTCTTTTTTGTTGTTTTTTTCCCCCCTCAGGATAACCCTGATTAGAGAAAGGAGATGTTTCCATTTGGTACTGTTATTCCTGTGGTGATGTCACTGATAGACAACCACGAGCCAATCTTTAACCAGCACTTTCACTCAATTAATATGTCAAAATTGCAAATAGCACAATCATTTGATGTGCAACTGAAATTGATTTGTCTACATTAGATACAAATGTACTATTTTTAAGACATTCCTGAGAAATGAGTGATTACATGCCACTTTATTGTTCAAAAAGCATAAAAAGTCAAATTCTTTATCTAGAAAGCTAACCTTTTCATAGAGATTAACATTATCTACAAATATATTCAGCACCAACTAGACATTTGTCTACCAGGGAAATACAACAGGTATGGATTTTCCATTGAGATACCCAAAGGTAGAGGCAAATATGCACATTTCTACATTTGCTTTCAAAGTGAAAGTTTTCTCAATAAAGCAAAATAAAATCCAGTCCCACCAGAATGACATTACTGCAAAAACCCACTAACAAAAAGTTGGAAGAGCTATTAAATTCTAAAGCAAAATATTCATATTTGAAGGTCACTTCAAAGACCACGGGGTCCTTTGCATCGCAGCAACAGCACTTCTTAAGTAACTGAATTTTCCTTCACAAAAGCTTTCAGGTAAACATCATCAGCATTTTTAAGGTGAACACAAGCAATCAGCATGGCAGATCCATACCTTTTGCATATCCCTGTCAACTATTTAAATAACAACAAAAAAAAAAAACTTCTACAAAAAAAAATGAGTTAGTTGGATACAATTCTACTTACTGTATCTACAAGTCCTCTAGGAAATGACTATAATACTATTTCTGATATGAATGGCCATTACCTAAACAAAGCTTTTAACGTAACTGTAAACAAGAGCGACGTTTCCATGCCAATACCCAACCGATCTGCCTCCTGTGCTGAACGTTGAAACAGAGTCAAATGCTATGTTATACTAAAGAACAGTTACTTTAATATGTCTACAAATAAATAGCTGAAAGGGAACCTGGCTAGTTTTATATTTTACTTTTCAGCTGTATAACTAATTCTAAGGCTGATTTCTTTTTCATTGATTCAATCATTATCACATACTCAAAACTGAAGCAAATTTGTCCTGGTCCGGCTTTTCACCCTTCCCCCAATAAAGACCAAATTAATACATCGCAGGGACTAAATTGTGATACAGGGAAAAGCTGAGAGAGGACGAAATTACTGTCAGAAATACGCCTGGGTGTCCTCCCATGATTTTCTTTTTCTTTTTTTTTAAACTCTCATCAAAATACTGTTTGCCTTTGTTCTTCTTATCTAAATTTATCTTTAAAAACACATAGAGAATATAGCTGTACACGAAAAGTCTGGTGAGTTTAATCTCAGGAGCACAGCTGAATCAGTTATCTTACCATATCTGATTAAACCTAAAATCAAATTATTAAGGAACGTGAAAGCATGGGCTACGTGTTCAGACAAGCCCAACAGAATTTGTAGGTCGAATAAAAACACTAGATTCCACCTGCTTCTACAAAGGCTTTGGGTTTTTTTGTTTTCATATAAATTACATTAAAAATGATACACTCATGTTTGCTTCCTGCCTCTTCTATTCTTCATTTAACTGTATCCATCTCACACACGCAGGCACACACAAGATGCACCAGCACTAAGAAAGGATTCCTCCAAACACCGTGCTCACGTTAAAATAAAGCATTTAGGCTCCAGAATACATACTATAAAAGACAGTTACAGCAACGAACACATTCGATACGGTCAGCAGAAGCTCTCTGCCAGACAGTTAAACCGATACGATCCTTCCCTTCCCAAAAACGCGACCCCCTTCATGCAGACCGATCAGCACCAAAGCGATAATGACCTCTACCAGTGTCCTTCCCCCCCCTCCAGGTCTGCCGAGGCTTAAAATTGAAACAAAGTGAGACACACGCACAAACTTCATCCTTTGGCACGGCCTCGACCGCAGAGAGAAAAACAGGCCCTAGTGCTACACGCACACACACTTGATACCTATTGTTTGACCCAATACCGAAAACGCAGTATCAGGTCAAGGGGTTAATTTACGTGGCAAATAAATAAATAAATAAATAAATAAAGCAAACATAACATTCACTAAAAATGGATCCGCTGAATCTCTTTAGCATTTTCCTCATATTATTGACTAGAGACCGAATGTAGCAAAAAAAGCTTTGCAGAAACAACAAAACCAACAATTCAGGAGTTGTGCTTCTGTAGCACCTCCACTCTCGAGCTCTCACATAGCTATCCATAAGGTAATGCGTGTATTTCTTAAACACCCCCCTTCCAACATCATGGGTTAGGGGATTCGCTCTCTCAAAAGAAAAAAAAAAAAAGGCTTAGGGAGATGACACTAGAGGAAGTTTTTCAGATTTGACATTAAGTCATTCCTACCTCGAAACACACACAAAGAAAAAAAAAAAAAAATCAAAACAAGTAAAAAGTTCCCTGCAGAAAGCATTCTGCAGTATAACACCAAAAAAGTTAGGTTTTACTCCACGGTTTTTTCAATGTCACTGCTCAACAAAATATAAGGTGAGGGGAGGAGCCATCGCTGGATACGGGTAAATCGGGATTAAAAAAAAGTTACGGCTTTCTATAAATTAAAAGTGAACTCCAGGGGGGGAAAAAAAAAAACCAACCAATAAATAAAATAAAAAGCCACCATGCAAATTCGCATTGCAACGACAGCCTGGCGCTGCCCGACGCGACGGACCCCGAAGGCAGCGCGGGGCAGCGGAGGGGGGGGGACGGGGACGGGGACGGGGACGCAGGGCACCGCGGGCGGGCGGCCCCCCCACGCGCGACCTACCGTCTTGGAGTCCAGCTCGTGGTGGGGCTGCGCCAGCACCTTGTCCACGCTCGCCGGGTCCGCGAACGTGACGAACCCGAAGCCTCTGCGGGAAGAGACAAAGAACGAGGAGATGGGGCGGGGGGGGGGGTGTGGGGGGGGTGATAAGAACTAGACAGCAGGAGTCATAAAAATAATAGCAGTTTCCTCCTTTTGGTGTCCCCCTCCCAGCCCCCACCCCCCACCCCGGGGTCAGGCATTTTTTTTTTGGGGGGGGGGGGGGCCGCGCCGGTCGCCGTCGCCTCCCGCTTTGTCTCCTCGCGTGGGGGGTGGGGGGGGGCGGGTCACCCCCGGCGCAGCCCCCGGTGCGCGGGGCGGCGCGCGGGGCCGGGGAGGGAGGGAGGGGGGGGCCGCGCGCCCCGGCGGGAAGTGCCGAACTTGGGCCGGGGCGGGCGGTTTACCTGGAGCGCTTGGTGGTGGGGTCCCTCATGACCATACATTCTCTGATTTCTCCGAATTTGCTGAAATAGTCTCTAAGGCTATCTGCGGAGAGAGGGAGGAGGAGAGAGGGAGAGGGCGCAGAGCGGCGCGGGGCGCGCGGTGGGGGGGGGGGGGAGGGGGGGCGCGGCAGGCCCCGCCGCGGCGGGACGGGCCCGCGCGGGGCGGGACGCGCGTGGGGCCGCGCGGGGCGGGACGCGCGCGGGGGAGGCCGCGGCGGGCCCTTACCTGGTGAGGTCTGCCAGCTGAGGCCGCCGATGAACATCTTGCTGGAAGGAGAGAAGGGAGCGGAGTTGAGCGCCGGGGTGGGATCGGCCATTTTGACGGGGCACCTCACGGCGGAGCGGAGCGGCGCGGAGCGGAGCGCGGCGCGCAGCCCGCGGGGAGCCGGCGGCGGCCGGGCTCCGCGCCCCCCTGCCCTGCCCTGCCTTGTCCTGCCCTGCCCGCCCGCCCCCGCCGACTTACCCGGGGTCGTGCTGCGCGTCGCCGGGGCTCCCCGAGGTAGCCTGGCTCCCGTCCGCCTCCATGGCCGCGCGGAGCCCACAGTGATCCCGCGCCGCGCCGCGCCGAGCGAGAGCCCCTGGAGAGACCCCCCGCCCGCCCCCCCCGCGCCGTGCCGCGCCGCGCCGCGCCGCTCCGGCTGCTCCTGCCTCCTTTCGCCTGTATTTCTGCGCCCCGTCCCTTCCCCCCCTCCTCCCGCCGCTACCGGAGGATCTCACTGGAGAGAGGCGCTGGGGAAGCAGCCAGATCCGTCACACGTGGGATCGGCTTAGCTCAGCGCCGCTCCGCGCCGCGCCGCTCCTTCCCTCCCTCCCCCCGCCACCATCCTCTCCTCCCTCCATCCCGCTCCCTCCTCGCCGCCCCCCGCCCCCACGCACGGGGGCGGCGCCTGGCCCCGCCGACGTCAGCGCCGCGCGCGAGCGCGCCCCCGCCCCGCCCCGCGCGCCCCCGCCGGCGCCGCGCGCCACCACGCGGGGGGGGGGAGGAGGCGGCGCGGCGCTGCGCCGGGCACGGCCGCCGGGCGGCACCGCCGCGCGGGCAGCGCCGGGCGCCGGGAGGCGGCAGCGGCGGGAGGGCGGCAGGAAGCGCGCGGCGCCGGGCACCGCCTGGCACGGCCGGGCATGTGGCAGGAAGCGCGCAGCGCCGAGCACGTGCAGCAGGAAGCACGCAGCACCAAGCGTGCAGCACGGCACGGTTGGCGTGCGGTGCCGGGCCTGCAGCGCTGTGCATGGCCAGGTGTGCTGCGCCGCATGTGCAGTGCTGTGCATGGCCAGGTGTGCTGTGCCGCATGTGCAGCACCAGGCGTGCAGCGCCGGGCATGGCCAGGTGTGCTGCCCCGCATGTGCAGCGCTGTGCATGGCCAGGTGTGCTGCGCCACATGTGCAGTGCTGTGCATGGCCAGGTGTGCTGCGCCACATGTGCAGCGCCGGGTGTGCAGCGCCATGCATGGCCAGGTGTGCTGCGCCACATGTGCAGCGCCGGGTGTGCAGCACCGCGCGTGGCCAGGTGTGCTGCGCCACATGTGCAGCACCGGGTGTGCAGCACCGCGCGTGGCCAGGCGTGCTGCACCACATGTGCAGCGCCGTGCATGGCCAGGTGT
This sequence comes from Apteryx mantelli, assembly GCF_036417845.1. Classification (NCBI taxonomy): domain Eukaryota; kingdom Metazoa; phylum Chordata; class Aves; order Apterygiformes; family Apterygidae; genus Apteryx; species Apteryx mantelli. Next base: position 13,757,929 of record NC_089999.1, read on the forward strand.
GCTGCGCCACATGTGCAGTGCCAGGTGTGCAGCGCCGTGCATGGCCAGGTGTGCTGCGCCACATGTGCAGCGCCGGGCATGCAGCACCGTGCATGGCCAGGTGTGCTGCGCCACATGTGCAGCGCCGTGCACCGCAGGGCGGGCAGGCTGCTGCCTGGTGACATCTGACCCTGATAATGGCTTCGCCCGTCCCCAAGGCCCCGCTCCCGCAGTCCCCGTTGGCAGCGCGTGCCGCGGGCGGCGAGGCCGACGGCTGCGCTTCGGCAGAGGCAGCGCGCATTGTGGCTTCGACGGGAAACGGCTCAGCCGGGGCCTGGGAAGAGCCGTGTGCGTTTGCAGTGCGGGAAGCCAAACTGCGGCTGAAGCTCTCGGCGCTGGCAGGGCTCTGTCGCGGGGCCGTACCGGCGCTGCAGGGCCCTGTGCTCCGCTGCCCCCTCTGCTCGCAGCGCCCGTGCTAGGCAAGCGCCGCGGCGGGGCGGCCGAGGAGCGTCGTGATTACGTGAGGTTAAAGCAGCCGGTTCCACCTAAATGAAGAAGTGCTGCTCGCCCCCCCGGCACCTGGCCGCGCTGCCCTACGTTGCCGGAGAAAAGTGCACAAAGAAATGGTTTGGGGTGCCGCAGCCGGCTGCCGGCCGGGCGCCGGAGCGCTGCCAGGTCGGGGGCCGTGCCTGCACGGGCTGGGTTGGGGCCTTCGCCTAGCAGGTACCTCCAGCCCGGGGGGGGGGGGGGCTATTTTGTTGTTTTGGGGGGGGGGGGTTTTGGCGGGTGGGTTGTAGTTTTTGATGCTCGCAAGTAATTGAAATAATTTCTCCGGGAGGGACCTTGTTGTCCTGCATGGCCTTAAAGTGGTCCCAGCTGTGACGGCCACGCTGGGCGCATCCTCGGAGCTCTCCCGACTGGGAAAGGGGTGGCCAGGTGGGAAAAGCCACCGACGGCTCCCACCGTGATGGACACTGCGCCTGACCCCAGTGGCACAGGCAGAGCAGCGGCACTGGCACACACGGTGCATGGGGGGGGGTGCCAGCAAATAGCCATTTTCTGCCCCCTCTAAGCCTCCCTCAGGTCTTAGCTGTTTTTCAGAATAATCATAGGGAAATTGCTGGTCAGAAATCTGGTTCTTGAGCTTTTCCTACCCCTTCGGTCTGCCTGGCCATCGCGCAGAACCTCGAAGGGCCTCCAGAAGGACGAGTCGCGGGAAAACGCTGCTGCCGGGCAGCGGGGACTTCAGCCAGGCCGGCTGCAGCTGGGAGAACGTTTGGCTTTCCATATATTGAAAAAAAAAAAAAAAAACTTCCCTCATTATCATTGCATCAGTGAAAACTGCAGGTCAGAGGGTTTTTGCGGGACTCTGTCCGCGCTTCCCCTTCCCTGCCTGTCCCGGAGCCCCGGACCGCAGCAGGGACCGGTTCCCGCGGCACCGAGCAGCTGCTGCAGCCTTCGCACCCGCTTGGTACCTGTCCCTGGAAACAGCCTCCCGCTCCGGCCTCGTGGGCGATGCGGAGACGCGGTGGGCTTCTACCGGTGGCACTGAAAAGAGTCAGAACCGGTAAATGATCCGGTGGCCCCTTTGGGACTTAAAACCTGTTCGCCTGTGCATTTATCCTTTTCCTTCTTTTCCGCCCCCTCCGTCCCTGGCTCCCGCCGGCGTTTAACCCCGGGTGCAGGGCTGGGAGGCTCCTCGCCCCCATCTTCACCGCGCTGCCCAAAAGCCGGGGGGAGCCCCCAGCCCTGCCCGGCCCCTGCCGCCTCCTCGCGTGGCCGTTTTGGGGGAAACTTTAAGGAAAGGAGTGGACGCAGGGAGTGCCGCCCCGGGGGCCACCACGCCGAGCGGCGAGGGGGAGCGCTGGGCGGAGGGGCGTTGGGGAGAAAAAAGAAGTGCTTGCGGTGTTCGCCCAGGGCTGGCAAACCCCGTACGAGCCCTGCAGCTCCCCCCGGACGCCCGCCGCGCTCGGCAGGCAGCCTCAGCCTCCGAAGACGGCGCGTCGGCCCCGGCCCCCAGGCGTCTTCCCAGCCCGGGGGCAGGTTGCAGACTTGCCCTTGGCGCTCTTCCTCCCGACCGCCGATGTTCCTGCCAAGAGCCCCAGCTCCCGCCGGGCTTCAGGAAGGAGCTAACGACCCGTGAAGCCGCCGTGCGCAGCCGCTGCCGGCCGGCGGTGGCACCCGCCGGCTGCACGATCGGACCTTGGAGCATCCCATCCCCGTAACGAGGGAAGTTACCGCTATTGGTATGGAGCACACCAAGTCCTCGACGGCGCCACTGCAGATCGGTGAACGCGGGAAGGTCCGCACCCGTCCCGTCCTCGTACAGCACCTACTTCTCCTCTGCAGGTTTCGGTCTTGCCGATTCCCCCTTGACGTCGGCCAACGTCAACCCCATTTCCCAGACTGGAAACCGAGATGCACAGTTTGAGGTCAACGTTTATAGGAGGCCTGAGTGACTCATGACCCTAAATCTCAATCTCACTGAAAACGGAGGCTCCTGAGAGCCCAAGCGATTCTGAAATAAATAGCTCTTGGGCTCCCAAACACGCTAGGTGCTTTTGAAAATATTGCACCAAGTAGGGAAGCTGGCAGCTGAGCCAGGTCTAGGTCTGCGCCGCCCGAGCCCCGGTTGTGTGCCAGCTCCGTCTGGGCATCGTCTGCTACGGGCAGCGATGTTGAATGCATCTCATTTCGCTGCCTGGAGAACGAACGAGAGTTCGTCTATCTAGTGCAGGAGAAATCTGCATTTATGTTTTGTATGCTCTATAAATTCAGTGTCATAATAAAAAGGGTCTAAATCTTTACTGAATAATTCATTTTCATGCATAAGGAAGAAATAATGACTTACATTATATTCCATCTATCATTTAGTAAGTTCTCGAGATTGATCGGCTGGTGGGTTTCAGAAGTCCCTGATCGCTAACCCCGCGCCGGGGCTGGCCTCTCCGCTCCCCAGATGTGGCTTCACCTGACAAACACTATTTAGCCAGCATCGCTGAGAGACGACTCACCGGGGAGCTGCCAGGAAATCAAAGATCGTTTAAAATGCAGAATGTGCCATTCCAAACAACTGGTCTTGTTGATGCATCTCCGCCGGGGGCGTCACCCTCCGGGTCTCCAGCGGTCCGCAGGAGCACGCTGCAAGAGGCGCCGCGGCCGCGAGGGCGCAGGAGGGCCGGTGGCACCGCGGTCCCGCAGCAGCCGCGCGCCGTCGCGGAGAGCCCCGCGGCTCCGGCCAAGGCTTCCCAAGGGCTCCCAGCGCGCCGAACGGAGGAAAGACTTCCAAGTGCACGGCAGCCGATGGCATTGTTGCAATACTTGCAGGCAAATTTTAAAGAAAGTACAGACTTAATGAGTTAGGCTTTTCTTTTTTTTTTTTTTTTAGCCTATCCATTTTTTAATATGCAGCTGCAATTTAAGTGGTTTAATCTCCCCAGGCTGTGAGTTTTTTTCTCCTTGTTACCGGCAGCTAGATCACACGAGATGAAATCCCAAAATCCAGTACCGTCTTCGTGGGGCTGCAGGGAGGCGGCTGCCGCCCGGCCTCGCTGAGCAGCCTCCCGCCAGACGCCGGCGAAGAAGCCGGACAGAAGCCGCTCCGGGTCGCTGTGCGGGACGAAGCTGTTTGAAGCCACAGCGGCCGGGTCCTCAGGGGCCATCGGCCGCCGGTGGCACCAGAGGCGCCAGGCCAGCTCGCGCCCAGCGCAGCCCCGGGCGTTCCGGGTGGACGCTCGAGTTTTTCTCCGGGGACGTTCTAGGTCTGCACCGAGGCATTTCAGCATCTTGCCAATGGGAGACATTACAATGACCTTATTAAAAACATCAGGATTTTCATCTTAATTGAGAAAACGACATTTTTCAACTGTTTCAAAAGAAGAACGAAAAGCAAACATTATCGGTCCCATCTTTTAGATGATAAGGGAGAAAAAAAAAAAAGCAGCTCGGCGAGGGAAGATTTCAAAGGCTGCTTTGTTTTCACCAGCTTTGAAATCAACAGACAGCCCCGAGAATTTTGTTTTTCAGAACTACAGTGTTTAATTCTATTTACTACTTCCAGGCAATGCTATATATACCTGCACCAAAAACCCAACCAGACCACTTTAAACAAATCCTCCTGCTTTTTTCAGATGTGTCATTTCTCCTGCGGGCAGGATTGCAGGATACAGCTCGAGCAAGTTAAAAACACAGCAGCTGGGGGGGGGGGGGGGGGGGGAGAGGCAGGGGAAGAGGAGGCGGCTGCTGCGCTTCGCCCCCGTCGAGCCTCCCTGCCCCAGCTGGCGCCGGCACCTCCGCGCGGGCGCCCTCGATCTGCCCCGCGCCGTAAAGGCGGGTTTCGGGGAAGGATTTCCTCGGGGTCTTCTCTCCGCTCTGCCGGTCTCCAGCGGCCGCCGCCACGTCTCGGGGAGATGCGCTTTTTGGGCGGCGGATGCTTGTGGCCAGAGTGACACCGGGGACCCCTTTTCCTTCCCCCTCCGGAGCGAGGCTATCCGCCGCCCCGCTCTGCCCGGCGAACGGTTCGCAGAGGCCTTGGAGATCCGCTGACAAACTGCGTGCCAAAAGTCCAAACTAATATTATTAGCTATGAATCTTCTCCTATAAATAATTCCCAGAAGTAGATCAATGCTGCAACTGAGTCATTGGATTCATTGGAATCATTTCTTCTGTTACTCTGGGATTTTTTTTTTCCCCCCTGTTGCTACTAATGAATTATGATGATAAAACTACCTTGGAACACCCCCAAAATAAAGATAAACAGTGTGTATTATCGGAGACCGGGGATGTGCGCAGCATCGAAGATGTGATACCTTCTCTGTGGCACATTTGTTTTCTCCTACAGACAGTCAGGAAAAAGAAAGGAGGCACCGTAAATGAATGGCCTGGATGCAACACAGCATTAATTCCCTGACCTTCTGCATCGAGTGACTAAGAATCTCAATCTCAATTATTCCGTTCGTGATGGAATCTAAAATAGACACAGCAAGTTCGACATTCCTGCTCAAAACCAGGAAAGGCGGAATGAAGCGCGCTAGCCCGATCATTTGGTGCTGAGGCCACATTCGTTATCAACCGCACGTCATTCAAAAAAATTGACTGCAGGAGAGAGCAAGAGCATCCAAGGAGAATTACTGCAAAACGGGCGCCTGCTGCGTCTGTATAAACACACGCACACATTTATGTAGCCGTATACGCTTCAAATCCGCAAGTCCGGAGCCGGATTGGGGTAGGAGAAACGGGCCGCCGCTCCCCGGAGGGCATCATCCGTATAAATTTCCGACAGGCAGATCAAGAGAGACGCGAAACGGCCCGAGAGGCTCATAAGCGAGAGCCACCCTCCGTCGATGGGGGGACGCTGCAGTCGCGGGCACGGACCTCCGCTAACGAGGGCCGGCCGGGGCAGAGCCCCTAACGAGAGCCAGACGCACCCTGCGGCGCGGCCGGGCCCCCGGGTGACCACGTGGCGGGGGGGGCCGAGGGACCGGGACCCGCTGACCCTGCAGCGCCAATCTCTGCGGATAACCCCTATTTCACTGCTTTTAGGGATATAGTTTAGTGGCAAAAACAAGAACAACTCCAAATTTGAAAAGAACGTAGAGTTTTGCCATTAAGAAGATCGTTGTCCCCGAGAACGAGGCAGGTAAATGATACGGTTTCCAACTAGAAGCTATTCAGCTGCTTTATTTTGCAGTCGAAGTTTTTCTCCTGGGAAGCAGGGAGGGATTCAGACCCCGCGAGAGCCAAGGCTGGATTCGCCTCCGGAAAACCGAGCTATAAACGAAATACCTTCTTGCAGCGGTTGGCGTAATGAAATGCTGAGCTTTGCCTGGCGGTGCCGCAGGCGCTCTCGGGGGGACGCGTGCCCGCGCGCCCCCTCCCCGCCGAGCCCGTCCCAGCCGCCCGCGCCTCCGTCCCACTGGACCGTGTCGGCGCGTCCGCCCAGCCGAGGCCACGCGCCCCTCCGGCCCGGCGTCCCAAGCGGAATCCCAGCTGGCGCAGAGCGTCCCTGCGCCTCTTGGCGCGCTGGGAGTGCCAAAAGCATCCATTTCTGGTGTTCCCCGGCTGACTTGAGAGAGTTCATGAATTTATTTCATTCTGCCCCATGGATCAAACAATTCTTATCGCTGGGCTGGCACCTGCCGCGACCATTTCGCGCACTTCCAAGGAAGCTCCAGCGAGAGGGCTGCCGTGAGGCTGCAGCACATCCCAGCGCATCCTCAGCGGGTGCAAAACTGCCACGGTCGCACCGGCAGTTTCTGTTGGATATGGGTCGACCGCGCACGCGTGCACCTTTGGATTATTCTCCTGCAGCTCAAAAGCAAGGATTAAAAGGGGAAAAAAAAAAAAAAAGAAACTCAACCGAACTGCGCAAAGCTCCCCGCGTAGCGGGCTGCAGTCCCGGCCACGGGGCTCCCGTCGCCGTGCCGCGCCGCAGCAGGGCGCAGACGCGCGTCCAGCCCACCGACGGCAACGGCCATCGCCTCGCCGGAGGGCTCGCAGGGTTTCCTTGCGGATGCGACGGCCGGGCGTCGTGCTAACCGCGCCGCACGTACCTTGCCGGGCCAGGTCTGCAGCGGGTGCGAGCCGGGGCAGGCGGGTGCCGACGGATTCAAGGCAGCGATGCTCAGACCGTCAAGGTCTCCCGGCCTCCCGGTGGGACCTTCGGGCTGGCCGCGGATCGGCTCCTTTGCCCCGGACGGAGGTGAAGGCTGGACCGGCGGGATCAGGGCTCTGCTGATGCCTCGCTTTATTATTTACCCCTGCGACGGCAGGGATCCTAGCGGGAGCCTCCCCCGGGATCTCTTGCGATAGCAACCGACGGCTGCCGACGTCGCGGAGTCTCCGGTGCCTGAGCAGCAGCGGTTCACCAAGATTCGCGTCCTTCAGGTTGTTCTGCGAAATTAAAGAGCGGAGGAAAATCACTCGCAAGGAGGTGACGATCTGCTGCGCTAATTTAGGTGTAAATGTAATCAAGCAACTGGTCCGAACGCGCTTGTCCCTTCTTGGCCAGGGTCCAGCTGGAGTTTCCACCAGCGGGAAGCTCAAGTTGCAGAAACAGTCTGAACAGGTTTCGTGGGAAAAGCGAGGTCTGTACAAGAGGCTGGGGGTGACGGACTCCGCAGCAATGCTCCCCTGCGTCCTCCCGAGCCGGAACCGGCACCCGGCTCCTTCACGTCTCCCTCTGCATCGCCTGCCGCACGGAGGCTCAACATCCTCCCGGAGGCGGCACGAAGCCGGATTAGAGCCGGCATAAATTCCCTGCCCTGCATCCCGGCTGAACTCAACAGCCCGGAGGCGGTACGTCCGCATCCGACCTGGAGTGAGCACCTATTCCCACGGGATGCCGACGGTCTTTGCCGGCCCCCTTGCCCCCTGCTTCTTCCTCTCCAGAGCAGCCAGGACCACGACCGGGGAGGAAACCGGAGGAGCTTTCCCGGCTCCAGGGCGGGCGTCCCGGCACGGCACGGCTCGGCGCTGTCCTGCGGACACAAGCCAGGAAGCAACGCAGCGGTGGGACCATGCGCGCAAGCTTTGCCAAACCAGCTTAAACCCGGCCGGCGCAGGGCTGGCTTGACCCCGGCTGTTCTTTAGCGAGCGGACACGGGAACGAGGGGCAACGTGTTTTCCTTGGATGCCGAGACGGGCACCGGGCTCGTACGCTTCTTTTAAAAACGCTGGGGGGGGGCTCAGGCTCGCCGGGCGGCGTGACGCGGGGCGCGCGGCTCCCTCGGCTCTTCCGCTTGCCAGGAGCCTCCTTCCAGGAACGGGAAGCCCTCGGGAAAGCAGGCGATGCTCCGGTGGGACGGGACGCGGCTGGTCCCGGGGCTCCGCGCGCCCGACGTGGCCTCCTGCCACCCGCGCGCCCGCCACCCGCGCCGCGCTCAGCGCCGCCAGCACGTTTTAACGGGTCGCTTTAAAAGCTTCCGGAAGCTTGCGCTGCTTATTCTCAAGCTCACCCATTTTTTAACCCATTTAACCCATTTGCCTCTCATTTTCGTGCAGCAGCGTCCACGAGATCGGCCGCCGGCTCTGCCGCCCGTCGCGCAGCAGGATGCGCCGGGATGCGGGAAGGGCAAGGCGGGAGCTGCCGCCGGAGACGTCTCCACGCGACCGGCGCCAAGCGCTTCGGCAGGCGGCAACGAAGCGACGCCGGCCGCAGCGGCAAAACCCGCGGCTCGGCCCCGTCCGGGCTGCACCCGCGCGGCCCCAAGGCGCTGCAGGCAGCCGGGGCAGCACGAGCCCCTCCAAGGGGCAGGCGACGGGCAGCAACAGCTACCAAAGCTTCACCCCTTTAAAAGCATTTCCTTTTTTTTAAAAAAAAAAAAAACTTTAAAAACTTTTCACCGCTCGGTCCCCCTCCCCTTTTTTCTCGCCTCCCCGTATCGCCGCCGTTTATCACGGTTTTAACGCCGCCGGTTCAAGTCAACGTGGGGGCAATATCTCGCCGCCAAGTATCAACAACAACAACAACAACAACAACAACAACAAATGAAATAAAATAAATTAGAAACAACACGAACTTAACTGAGAAAAGGATACGGAGGCAAACTCAATTACCGCTTCATCTGGCGTTGCTGTAGCTTCGCTGCTTTTCGTCAGGGATGTCTTCCAGGCAAAACTGGAGAGATTATCTTGTCTGGATGTTATGGAGCAGCTAATCCCTTCCGCCGGCGGAGGGAAGCCAAGGGCTTTGCGTCGGGCCGGCAGACATGGAAATGCAGAGAGGAGCCGCGGCACCGGCGTTGCAGTGCGGGCACGGGCATCCCGGGGCGAGCGAAGCCCGTGGCGGCCCCGCTCCCCTCGCCGCTCTCGCTCGGGGGGACCACGGGGAGAAGGGAATTTTAGCAAAGGAGGAGGCCACTGCTTGATGTCACTGCACTGAATGAGTTTGCTCGGCTGCAGCTCTGCCGGCAGCAAACGTCTCGCCCCGGCCTGGCGAGCGGCCGCTGCGCCGTCCTCCGCCTTCCGGGCAAACCTGCCCCCAAAGCGGAGCGCGTTTGGTCCCGCTGCCCTGGGAGCGGAGATGGAAGCTGTCGTTCCTGCCCGCTGCACCGCGTTGTCCCCCGCTGCCCCGACCCCCGGCAAAGCCGCCCTTGCATCGCCCCAAAAGGCCCCCAAGCCTTGCAGTGACCTTGCATCCCCCAAAAGGCCCCCAAGTCTTGCAACGACCTTGCAACGCCCCCAACCCTTGCAACGACCTTTCAACGCCCCAAAAGGCCCCGAACCCTTGCAATGACCTTGCAATGCCCCAAAAGGCCCCGAACCCTTGCAATGACCTTGCAACGCCCCAAAAGGCCCTGAACCCTTGCAATGACCTTGCAACACCCCAAAAGGCCCCGAACCCTTGCAATGACCTTGCAATGCCCCAAAAGGCCCTGAACCCTTGCAATGACCTTGCAACGCCCCAAAAGGCCCCACTCCTTGCAATGACCTTGTAATGCTCCAAAAGGCCCCGACCCATGCAACGACCTTGCATCGCCCCGAAAGGCTCATTGCCCCCTTTCTCGCAGCATCGCCCCTCTGCTCGGCCAGCCCGCACCAGCGCAACCTGCTCCTCCGCTGCGGCTCTGGGCAGGGAAGCCAGGAGCTTGCCGGGGCTGCCCGGGGAAGGACGGAGGTGTGCCCAAAAGCTCGGCTGTTTTTCCAGCTGCGGCTCCCCACGAGCGCTGGAGACGCCTCGAGAAGCAGCACCAGGAAAAACTGACCCACGAACATCATAGTCATTAGATTTTATGAGGCATATAAAAAACTCCAGGCTTAATATTTCCAGCAAAGACAAAGTCTTATTTTCATGCAAGAAGGGCTATGTTTCATCACCCCAATGAAACAAAGATAAACTTGTCTTAAACAGAAATTCATAAGGGTCTAATCTTTACTGTACGTTAACCCAGAGCACCGTGTTTATGCAAACGCCACCGACCCACCAAACACCCTCCAGCGCGGGGCGAGAGCTCTATTACAGCCCCGAGAAAAAAACCCGCCAGCCCTCATATATCATCATCTCCAGGACGAGACTAGCTTGTCGTCCCTTTTCTGTTATGATAACAGGGAGAGAAAACAAATATTTCACTTGCCCATCCAGCAGCCTCCCACCTGCCGCCAACCCCCCAAACTTGGGCAAAAACAAATTTGCAAAATTTGCAAAGCTTGGGGAAATGCACAAGGTTGGTCAGCAGGGAGAACTGACCGTCTGCCCAGCGCTGCACACACAGGTAGATAATATGCTTTTTTTTTTTTTTTTTTAACGTTAATTACTTCTTTCCAGCAGCGAGCAGCGCGCCTGTTAAAACCAAAAATGATTTTGCTATTCCAGCGTCAGGAAATCTGCAAGTCAAAGGTGAGGGAACGACTGCACCGCGCAGCCAATATTAAAAAATCACAATCTGGCAGCCGGAGCAGCCGGCAGTCCGGGAGAGCTGGATTGCCAATCATTTTTATACCTCTGCGCTTTAAATAGCAATAATGTGTTGAATGTGAAATTGACTGTGCTGATGCGGTTTGCTTCGCGCTATTAAAATACAACGTCGGGACACACGCTGCACATCTTGCGATTCTTCGGAGACGTCGCAGGGGAAAAAATACGAACTCGAACAGAAGCGCACGGCGGGAACCGAGGGCTGAGGGCGGGGGAGAAGCGGGCGCGCGGGTCCCCCAAAGCCGGCGCGGGTGCGGGAGGGAGGAGGGCGCGGGGGGTTTCGCCGCCCGCCCGAGCCCGGGAAACGGGACGTTGCTCCCAAGCGGGGGCAGTACGCCGGGCGACGGGGCGCGCTCCCGCACCGCTCGTCCCGCGGGGTTCCCGGGCTGCAGAGGGCAGGAGCAGCGCTGGAGCGATGCGCCCCGATGGCCCCCGCCGCCCGGGCTGCTGAGCGCCGACCCCGCCGCCGCGCGCCGCTTTGCATCGGCACGGGAGCGCTGCCAGCCGCATCCCTCCTCCTGGCCGAGCGGATCCCTTCCTCCAGGGCTTTGAAGCCGTACGCAGGCATACAACGCAGCTCCGCGTAAAAAAGCGCCCGAGCCATCGCTGCATAAACCCTAAACTCCCGAAAGAGGGGGAAAAAAAAAAAAAGACGTATTCGAGGTGTTATTTCCGCCCATCTCCGCGGCCACCGCACGATTAACCCGCCCCGCTCCGCCGCAGCCGGGCTCGCTGCCCTGCCAGGCTCCCGCAAAGGCCGCCGAGAGCGGGACACGCGCGAACTACGGGCCCTGGGCAAATAAAACCAAAAACCCACCAGCCTTTAAGGCTCTCGGGGTTCGTTTTGTCCGAGCGCCCTGCGGCGACCTGGGCGAAGCGAGACAGACGGACGGACAGATGAAGCAGCGGGACGGACGGCTCTCACCGCCAGGCTCAGGAGCGGCAGGTGCAAAACCGGGACGGGCGTTGCAGAGCAAAGAGATTTAGGGTCCTGCCATACTCGAGAGTTGTACCAGCCTTTCTGCTGCCCTTACAGCCCTGATTCTTTAAGGGAACAGGCCTACCAGCAAAATTCTCATAATAAAAGGTGCCGGAAGGGAATAAACCCCGCAGCATCACGGACCCATCGCGTTTAACCAAGGTCACGCAGACGCAGCGCTTGAGCCCGCATTGCTCCGGGCGCTCCGCTCTCCAGCGGCTCCCGGCCCCTCCGCGCTCGCGCTGCACACCGTCGCTATTTTTCTTTACCGAGCTCTTCGGCTTTGCTGCAGTTCCTCGGTGGCAACGAGAAGCTACGTCACCTTGAATGGCGACTTTTTCCGGCCGTCCTCGGGCACGCTGTCGCCCACCCGCGAGAACAGCAGCAGAGCGGGCGCACCGCAAACCCGGGCAGCCGGAGAGCACAACACAATCCGAATACAAAAGGCTGGGAAAATTAACTTAAAAACGTTAAGTGAGAAGAAGAAGGACTTAGACGTGAGCTGGAAGACGAAGGGCCCCGGGAGGGGAAGGCAGCCGGGGCGGTCGGGTGCAAAGGCGCTGCGCTGACGGCGGGCGAGATACCGATTCGATAAGCAGATGAGCCGAAACCCCGACGCGTTGGAGCTGCTGATAGGAAAAGGGGAGGCAGATGGAGAGATGGGGGAACGCCCGAGGAACAGCCGCGTCTGCCGAGACGCACGAGACGTTGCGGGAAGTAGAAGGTCATCGCAATCCGTGCAATTTCCCAAGCCAGAGGAGCCGCGGAGGTGGCAAGTGTTTCTACACCGAGACAGCGGTGGAGCGGCAATTGCAGGAGACGGAGCACGGGACACCGGCACAGCAATGGGACGCACAAGGGAGCCCTCTTGGAGAGGGCTGGATGGCAAGAGCAGACTAGAATTAGGTGTTAGGCCTTAAAAAAATAGAGTGAAAATGCAGTATAATATATCGCACCTTTAGCTCACCAAAAGGCTCCCGAAAGCACGATTTTTGTCTATGTCAGGGTAATGATGTAAGCTCAGGTTGCAATCAGCCTCTAAAACATAAATGGCTCCAGATAAATGTGAATATAAGGTTTAAGCAAAACAAAACCACCTCCGTGCACTGTATCGGCAGCATCTGAAAACGAATGTTTTCTCCTGACGCATTCATACGTGTCAGGCTGTCGATGCTTTAAAAAGTGCACTGGACTGTGTTTTTCAGTACCCGCACGCAGAAGTAGAGGTTTCAGTGCGTGTGCAACGGGCTCACTTTGTTTTGGCTGGAGAAAAAGAAAAAAAAAATAAGTTTATAGGATTGGGGGGAAAAAAACAAAACAAAGCAAAACTTGCTGGTTTGCAGGGTGGCAGCGCTGTTTGGAAAGGCAGCCGCAGCCGCAGCCAAGCCCCAGCACATCACGGCTCAGGCCCCGCCGGCGGGAGCCCGGACGCGACGTGAGGACCGTCCCGAGGGAGCAGAGCACGAACCGGGGCCGGGCGCCGGCCTCGTGCGCGTCGGGCTCCTACGGACTCGCTCCGTGGCTCCGCGTCGCATCCCTCCCTCCCAGGCCTGCAAACCCCAACGGCCACGCGCGCTCCGGCGTGAGGGAAAAGCTGCCCGAAGCTGCCGCCGGGCGGCTGGTGCGGCAGCGGCTCCGCTTAGGCTGGAGTGCCATCTGCTGCCGCGCCGTCCGTCCATCCGTCCGTGGCTTCGGAGACCGCGCAGCCCTCGTCCGCTCGCCCCAAACAGCGCCGTGCTTCCCATTACGGGGACCCGCCGCTGAGCCGGCGGGAACATCCCGAGCCTCGGCTCGAGGAGGCTCTGGAGCCGGAGGGACGACGGAGCAGGGGGACACGGGCGGGGTCGAAGCCGGGATGCGAGCCGAGCAAGCCGTGGGACACAGGGCTCGGAGCACCGCGGCCGCCTCTGCTGCCGCCCTCGCAAGCCCCCGGCCTTTTCGGCACCGACACGCACCCGTGGTCCGGCGGAAGGAGCAAAGCGGGCGCACACACGTCTCAAAGATGCTGCGCGCCGAGCAAAGGCAGCGCAGGTGTTGGGGGGGACGTGGCCCGGATCAGCAGCCGTGCAAGGAGCCAAGCAGACCCCACCGACAGGGGAGGAATCCCTCCGCTTGCAGACGGCACGGACGAGCCAGGCCAGGGCAGCCCTCACCTTTCGGCAGCACCCAAACGATGCGTTATCCCGGGGTGTCTCCAGGCAGGTTAGGAAACAAGCAGGAAGCACTTTTTCCACCCACGCATCGTTAAGTCACGGGACACGTTGCTGCAGGATGTCGTGGAGGTCAAAGGGACTCGGAAAGCGATAACATCGGTCCACCAAAGGCAGTCTGCACGCGGCTATTAAACGCCCTGGCCCGGCCGGGAAGCACCGGCGCTGCTCGTGGCCGGAGCGGGAGAGCGTGCCGGAGCGGGGCCACCCGGAAGCACCCACTGCCCCGGCGCCGGCTCAGCCGACCCTCCGTCTCGAGACCCACCGTGACTTCGGTGCTTTCCCCCAACGCAAGCCCCGAGGCGGGAGACTCACTCCCGGTGCCACCCGTCCTTTGCCTGAGGCAGCCGAGCTCTTTGCAGCGTGGCCGGAAGGATTTTCCGTCACAGGGGAGGAAGCAGCGGTGACCGACACCAACCTGCAGCCCTGGAGGCAGGAGGCTACACGCCAGACCCGCGTTCGCCCTTAGCTCTCGTCCTGCAGCCGCTGACACCCAGGGTTTCAAGCGACAGCACTGAGACACGGACGTCACATTTGTGTGCCACATTTGTAGCAAAAAAATCAGATGGAAACCTTACTTTTTAACAGAAACGAAAAACTCCCTGCAGCCAGTGAAGTTTGCCCCACGAGGCTGAGGAGCAGGGTGGGTCCCGCCTGCGCGAGGCCAGGAGCTGCCCGCTCCGGCGGCGTTCCCGTGCCAGCGTCGGACAGGGGCTCCATTGTGCTCCGTGGGCTCCAAAACCACCCTCCTCGCTCCTCCCTCCGCTCTCACTGAGGCGCCTTTGAGCCCAGCGGCCGAAGGAAAGTCGTCGCGGAGCTGTGCCGAGGACGGCCCCGGCGCTCCGGCAGGAAGGGCCAGCCCGGCATCACGCGGAACCGGAGCGCTGCTGCCCCGGGAAGCCGCGGAGAAGAGCGACCCTCATCCCCAAAAAGGGCTGAGCCGGGGGGCAGCTCGCGGGGGAAAGCCGGAGCTCGCCTCGCGGCCGGGAAGCGATCCAGACGGAAGTCATAAATTAGACGTCACCAGAGGCCTCGTTCATTTTACCCATAATAAAACTACCGCTTTCCAAAGGGGAAAGGGGAAAGCCCCTTTGAACGGCCCCGGCTGAGCCGACCCCGCGGCCGGCTCGGCTCCGCCGCGGCACGCTCACCCCCGGGTGGCCGCTCGGGACAGGGGCCAGCGTGACACATCCCTGAGCAAGGGGAGGGCGCAAACACGACCCACCTGTTTCAGCCTCCCTTGCTCCTCTGCTGACCGCTGCCTTCTTCCCTGCTCTTTTCCAGCAGGCCGCGTTCACCTCTTCCCGCTTCAGCCAGGCCATTTCCCCTTGTCCATATGAAAAAACTCACCCCCTCCTTTCCCTCCCCGCTTCACCGCTTCAAAACTTAGGATGCCTGCAAGAAGCCAAGTGTTTTTTCTGCTGAAGTGGCCAAAGCTGCTTTGTACCTGGGAATTCGGGATACAGCCACCCTACTTGTGGGCTGCAAAGCAGGAGCTACGTGCCGGCAAATTGGCCTCCGACTCGGAGTTTCACAGAACAGTTTCCAGGATAATTGTTTTTGCAATACAGCCTGTATGGATGCTATTAGCTTCTGCAGCTGAGACTCTTCTTTTTTCAAGGAAGAAGCGATGCCTATTTGGTACCTGCCAACACCTCCTGATTTTGGTGAATCTCATTCTACAATGTTCCACCTATTACAGCTTATAAAAAAAATACAGCCTGCAATGCAACAGGGAAGAGGAGCTTTGCCCATATCGTACAGGCTGAGGAAAACAAGGGATGCAGAGCAAGCGCAGGGGAAGGCTCCCCGCACCAAGCTGCCAGGAGCTGCTGGAGATTGCTAACTTTGGCAAATCACTGCAAAGCAAGGGAAAACACACAAAGAAAGAAGAGTCACTGACCTTTGTAAGGAATAAGGACAAGAACACCTTCCTCCACAGGCATGGACTAGCAAGTCCAGGAGCTACTCTAAGCTTCTTAGGGGAAAAAAACACTATTGAGCCATTAAGAACTTGCTCGAGACCAATGACAATGGACTACATCTTGGAAAGCTCTTTGGGATATGGCAATAGAGTCGAGGAAGACCCATTTGCTTCCCCACCTCCAAATTTTAGCACCTGCAGTGTCTGGATTACTTCAGGATGAAGCTACCACCTCTGAACTGTCAGTATGAATTTTTTTTTTTCCCTTTCACTTCAATATTTGATAAGCAAGCCTCCCAGATCTCAGCCACCCTGCTCCCACATCCCAAGCAGAGGGAGGAGACAGACCCCACTTCATCCGTTCAGTAGGACTCCAACACCAGAACCAGTTTCAGCAGAAAAAGTCTCCATAAAACGAGTGAGAACAGCCCCTGGTGCAAGGTGGAGCAGGGGTTAGGAAAGCTCCTGCAGAAGAACGTGCTCACGAGGGAAAGCGGCTTCCTACAAGGAAGGCTGCATGGTCCATCTCCCGCAGACCGATGGAGAACAGCACCTTGGGAGGAGTCAGCTCACCAACGAAAGCAAAGCGCCGCCCCAGCCACTTTCATAGTTTTATTGCTTCATCCTCCTGCACCCTGGCAAGGCTGCAGCTAGAGAAAGCAGCAACAGTTCTCTCCTCCATGAATGTCAAAAACTGACAATTTGTAGCCCTCTATCCCACTGTAAAGTGGGAAAGGCTTCCTAGAGTAGAAAAAAAGCTTTAGAAACACTCACAAATACAAGCGAACATTTCTGGACACGGCACATGCACCTGCGTGAGGCTGCCATTGGAGTGCAGGGCTCTTCATCTTCTCTTGATCTTATCTCCAGCTTGGCTCCTGTTCCAGACGCTGGCAGCAGAGAGCTAACAAGAAGGTCAGTGCCTCAAGGCTGCAATGCAATCCCTCAACAAGAGTTTGGCTCCCACTAGAATGGGTTTAATTAGGGGAGACATCACCCAGCAGAGGAGGTATCTGGCAAGGCGTTGTTGAGCTGCTGAAGCACTCGTTACAGAGTTGATGACCAGACAACCATCCTTGCAGCTCCAGGGCAGCTCTTTTTCCTCCCCTTAGCCAGAAACTCTGATGGTCTCTTCCTGGACAGACCTTTTGAAGCAGCAAATCCAAACAGCCTGCCTGCAGCTTCAGAGAGCTGCTGTGCATGGATAACTCAAGCACTACACGCTGCACCAAAGTGCCCTGGGTTTCAGTAGCGTGTTAACCACAGTGCAAGAACCTTGCTGTCAAATCCTTACCTGGGAGATCATGCCTGATGGCAAAAGCCAACTCAGTAGATGCTGCAAGGATTGAGAAACCCTGTGAGCAGAAACCACTTTTCCTGGGGTGAGCTGAGGCAAGAGAAAAGGACATTGCTGAATTTTCTTTGCCTCCAGCCCACTGCTCTCCCACCAAAAACCCAGATGTGTTATGCTACATCCACTACTTGCCTAAGAAGCACAGAGTTGTAGTCCAGAGCATCCACAAGCTGTGTGCAATTCTACAGAGAATCCAAGGAAATGGCTCTTATCCTTGAGACTGGGAAGATGAACAACTGGATCGACGAAAGACTCTGTTCCCGAGTGCATACCTCTTGAGACCATAAAGGCAGTACTTCTATTCTGTGCAAACCTAGAGGAGTCAGTCTGCTTCAGGCTGCAGTTGCTTTTCCATCCACAGTGGGGATGTGTCCTACTGCAAGAATAGGCCTTCCTAGTCTCAAGGTGCTCCGATACTAGCGTAAGGACTCTCAGGTTTCACTTTTCAACACACAAGTATGACAGCAAAGCAATTTCCTGAGTTTGCAAGGTAAGTTAATTTCAAACAAAACAACCTCAACAGCCTTGAGCACCAGTGCTTAGACTAAGGGCTTATTATAAGTAATTTATCTTAAGAATAAATCCAGTCTTCAGCCCTTCCACAAAATTTGAAGTAAAAGAAGCCCCAGGAGTTTTGAAGCTGGACCTTTCTGCATCTGTTGAAAAGCCATCAGGATTATATCTCGCCTGCTTTCCCACTGAGCTCCCTTCCCAACCCTACATCACAAGAGATCTGGAAATGAAGGCTCTTAGTCATCACAGTTTGATTAAGACGGCTTAAAATTCGAGCTTTAATTGAAATGGAAAGAAACATTCCAAGAGGATATATGTTTTATAGATTTAACTGAGTTACCAAATTTAGTTTTCATTGGACATTATTGCAAACATGAACATTAAATCATAAGCGCCGAATAGGAGAGAACTCAAAAAAAAAAGGGATATAATCATACCATATCGGAAGGGATCGGACCAAACGCTTTTGTAGGCAACTATCCAGATGTGTGGTGCACTGACATGTTAGCTCATAAGATGTAAAGACATCCCTGAATTCACCTGAAAAAACTTTTGTGGGGACTGACTACATCAACATTTTCCCGGCAAGTGTCTTCTCTGCCAGCAATAAATCCCAGCTCAATACACATCTAAAATGATATACATTAGAGGGGCACGTGTTTAATAGTATTAAGTCAGTTTAAATTACTTGAGCAAAATTTTAAATTCCATATGATAGAAATCTAAAAAGGAGCAAAAAAATTGAGAGAGAACACCACTGCAATATTAATGCCAAATTGTTACTTTTTTTTTAAACAGATCTGTACAGCAACATAGCAAAGAATGCAGTGATCACAATTCAAACCAGACAGCAATCTAAGGGAATGCTAATCCTGTATACAGCAGAGCAGAAACACTCCCACATTCGGATGTCCAAATATGTCAGCTATCCTAACGCACTCCAAACCAGTTCTACCTACATAGGACATTTTGGTGTGAAAAAGTTTCTGTAAAGTTCCCTTTGTTTCCAGTGTTTTTCTTGTACAAAATATTACAATGATTTTTTTTATATATATTTACAGACTTGCACAGCTAGAAAAATACAAATTACAATTGGGCTTGGCAATCAGTTCTTTTCTTTAAATACATGATTTGGAACATAAATTTCAGAGCAATAACTGTAGTGGTAACATATCCTGCACTTTAAGCATCTGCACAGAGCAGCTTTCTTCCTTAAGCAGATCAAGCCTAGAAAACATGACTGCAGTGAGACATGTGCCACAGTAAGTGCAATGAATGCAATTCATCTACCTCCTGGCATCAGGAAGATCCCAGATGAATGCAGTTTGGGCAGGCTGGTGGCACAATATAGAGAAATCCATAAACTGAACATTAAACTCATTAACATCCATTGGTTTCACAGGCAGAGCCTGTTAAAAAAGGACAGCCAATGTAACCTTTAGGAAAAGCAGACACTGAGTTCATGGGGTATTATACATATTGAACAGACATGCAACCACAGTTAACATTTCAGGGGCATTTGCTAGCTTCAAGCAAGCCCCAAGGTTTTAAATTTTTTCCATTCCATTTTTGAGAAGAGGCCAGGGAGAATTTTTTTGCTTTAAAGCTACAGTATCTCTCATTATGGCTTTTAACACCCCGCCTTTCACTGAGATGAGGTATGTGTTTCTAGTGAAATGGTAACAGTTGAGCAAAACAAGCTTCAATGGACCGCAAAACTTTGTACACAGGTGTAAACAGTTCTTCCCAAAAGGGGTTGCCAAACCAAATTGTAACAGTGCAGAAAGGGATTTTATTTCGTAAGAAAAGGTTGTCGAGGCATCTCGGACATTGCTAGTAGCTGTCAATCCACTGAGCAAATCCTCTTTCCACCAGAGCTCTGTTTATCGACACCACCTAAAGGGAGGGGTGGAAAGAGAGAGGTGAACAAACCACCAGCCAGAAACATCACCAAGTTCTTAATCCACAAAGTCTGCATAAACTCAAACCGTGATGAAAAAAATAGACAAGTCAGCATACACACCTCATCTCCCATCATACTCCACAGCTGTATCAGCGGCAGACCGGTTGCACTGTCATAATTTGTGACCTGGAAACACAGAAGAGCATTAGGGGGCAGCAGTCCTGGTCCGAGCCGGGCCAGACACAAGCTGGCACCATTCACTGTGTATCAGATACTTGATACGTGAACTTATGCGTAGGCCACAGCATCCAGTACACCAGTGGAAATGTACTGCTGCCACCACGCAGCTGGGACACTTTGTTAGGAAGTTTGCTCTGTTCCCTCAAATCTATGCCATTGCTAGAATTAGGGATGCTCTTGAAGACTGGATTAAACCAAAGAAAGCTATGGGGATTGACTGTCACAAATGCCATCAGCTTCCCACTCACTTCAGTTAGCTTATGTGGATTGCTCCAGCCACTGTCAGAGGCACTTCAAAGAGGTGACTCCCCTTTTGTTAAGATCAGGCACCTTGCGTGGAAGCCTCTGGGATACTAGCAGAAGTCCCGCTTCTCCCTTCGCCAGCAAGGGGCCAGATCTTGGATGTCAGCATTGTAATTGCACTGAAGACTGGAGAAGCCACGCAAGGCCAGGTGAATACACTATACACCGGGCAACCTCACTCCATTTCATGCCTTGCAAGCCCATTCAGCCCCCCTTTTGCCCTGCCTCCATCACCTAGCAAACTGTATTTGCCCTATTTCGTGCATTCCTTAGAGCTCCACGCAGCCATGAGTGGTGCTGATGCTACACAAGAAAATTCTCAGCCTGTTCCCAGCACTGAGATTTCTCTTCAGAAACCCTGCCCAGCAACTAGGCTTAGAGGCCCTGGCTTTGTTTCTGATTTTAACACAAACGGTATGCTGGGGAGCAGAAAAGATAATGACTACAGTAAAATCAGCAAGGCTTTTCCAGACAGCTCTCATGTACCTGTGCCAGTAGTGCTGCCCCTCTGGTCATCTCACTAACAGCTGTGTCAGCTTCTGATGAAAAATGATCTTCATCTTTGAAAAGAAAAGAATAGCAGAAAACAAATGAGACATTCACAGGCTTTAAAGGCCAGAAGGGACTATTAAGCTAATCTTGTCTGACCTCCTACAGAAGTTAGGCCAGAGAACCCTCACCCGCTGTTGCTGTAGGCATTTGCGGAAACCAGTCTATTAAGCTGAAGATCACACAAGAATTATGCCTGCTGTGTTGCTGAAGGGAAAGGATGAAGCACTTTTTAAAGCCACTAGCTAAGTTAATATGATCATAAGTGGCTGATGAATTAGGAGGCTTTAAAGACACAAGAGTATTCTTCTGCAGTATCTTTGAGCTTCCATTAATATTTTGATCCTTAACAAGCTAAGTTCAGGGGCCCGAGGACTCTGCTGACCCTGCACAGAGAGCAATACTGTAAACAGGAACTCAAAAGCATTTGTACCACAGGCTGGCTGGCACCTGAACGCTGCCAAACGCTCTCTTTAAGTGCTGGCAGCTCACATCTCTCAGCTTGAGCAGCATAGAGGGGTACTGTTGCTATGTCCACATGTAACGCTGCAGGAAGCCCTTGTGCCCCAGCCAGCAGAGTTACAATCTACGCTGTGAAGATGAGACAGGACACAAGAGTGTTTTCAATTTGGAGGGAAGCTGCTTATTTCCAATCAAACAGCGGCAAAATAAAGTTTCTCCTTTGTGCTCCCCCACCCTGAGACCATCTCTGGAAGCAAGTAAATTCCTTATGCCTCCACAAATACTGAAGGAGGTCAATCACCTCAAGCAAAACACTGAACTCTGCTAGGAACAGCTTAAACTTTGCCATCTATCTACAGTTTTGGCAGGGGCTGCACCAGCTGGAGTCCTGTCAGCCCCACAAGTTCCAGTGATGAAACCTAGCCTGATCCCTAGTTCCTATAACTCACCCCTGCAGCACCCAAAAGGACAGTATTTTAGACACAAATACAGCAAACATCTTTAACAGCACCAGAAAAAAAACAGGAAGCCTTTCTAGGCAGTGACTGACAGTTTTCCAGTGCTTGGAGGGCAGTTTTTAGAACACAAGACTGTACACATCAGTCATTTCAGCAGGACATTGTCAAATGTCTGTCTGGCAGATTAAAGACTGTTTGCATCTGTTTATTTACAGATGCTCGACAACAGAAGGCAGCAGAATAGTTACAGCTACTTCAGTTATATCCTGTCAGTTCTGCCAACTTGCTGTTTAGGAGAACATAATTCATTTTTTCTTCCATGCAGGAAAAAGCCTGGACATTTATCATCTTTCCCCTGGAGTCAAGCTGGTTGTGCCATGCTAGCACATACAGAAGAATAACGCACATTCTTTCCAATCCTTGCTCCAGTCACCTCAAAGGCTGCACATGCAATAGCTGGGAGGAAGGTTAGGCCGAATCACTGCTTGTGCACAGCTGGTATCCACTGAAACCAGCAGGAGGAGGAGTGGCAACAGTATGCCTTGAGAGCTCCATTACCTGGAAGTGGCACCACGTTGTCTAGCAAAACTTCTGCTCCTTGGAAAGGTAGTGTTACAAAATCAGACCTTAAAGAGAAGAGAATCAACCCGAATAAGAACATAGCTTTAAAATTCCTTTTGTATTCTCTAGCACTGATTAATCAGTTGGCCTAAAAGGAATTAAGTTTTAAATTGATGACTGTCAAAAATCAGTCAATTTTTTCAACAGTCTGAGCAGCAGCAGTAAGTTTTGTGATTAGCACACCACACTGGATTGGGCTCAAAGTAAAGATCACTTCCCATAAGGGAAGCTCTGCTGCTTTTCTCCCACCTCTGGGGCACTCTAGCTGGGACAATCAAGTATTTGTGGGCTTGTATAAGATAACCCTCACTCAACGTGTCCGGCCAAAGGTGCTCAGGCATAGGGAATCTGAGTTTTACTGCTGGCTCTTGGAAAAGTTAACTACTCCTTTGGGCCTCCTGAAGGCTTCTTTTGCTCAGCTTCCACATTGACGTGGCAGGAATTGCAATCCCTCACCCCTCTCCCTCAAGAAAAGCCATGCAAGAGCTTGCTGTGTTCCCGAGGAATCCACACCCGCTGCTGGGGCAAACCATTCCACCGTTTCCACTTCATCTCAGTGTTGAAAATCCCATAAGTGATTCAAACCATACAGCCGCCTATGATGTAGGCTCAAGCTAGATATGGCCTCAGGCCATGGAAGAGGAGCTGGAGACCTGATTTGTCTGAGTGTGTCAATTTTCACTCTCTCGTATCCTCCATAGTCCACGTATCTGATCTCCACTTCACTGCTCTCTTTGAAGTAGCCAACAACTTGAGCTCTCCACCACGCCCCATCCAGACCTGGAGCCGCACAGATAACACCAACTGCAAAGCGTAAGAGAACAGAGAAGAAAGGTTCAGCATTAGAGGTTTTCTAGAAATCAGCACTTCAAGCGTTAGCAGTGCTGCAAAATTATCTACTGAGAATAATAATAATAAAAAAAAAAAAAGCCAAGTGAGATACCACATTCTCATACACTGGGAAACTTCCAAAGCCTAACCTGTGGGAGTCAGGCTTTCGCATGACCCTCAAGGAAGTCCCTCAACTGAGCAATTTGTGAGCAACTGAATTACTTGCCTTCCACGGGTGTTGGCAGGGTTGGAATTCCAGGTTGAGAATAGCAGACATACATCTGCTGGTCCAGGCTACGCAGGACATGGAAAGTGGGGTGCGTATGCTGCTGTACAAACATGTGCCCTGCATTGACTTGGTTAGCCACGATCACTTCTACAGTGACTCCATCTGGGAGCATCAGCTGTCACAGGGATGAGAGAGATTCTCATTAGTATTTATTGCAACACAAGCTTCACTCGCACTAAACACATATCTTCCTGGGTTCCACCAGCAACTCTCGAGGCTTACAGCCACAGGTGGGAAAACCCTGACACTCTGGGATTTTGTACGTCACTTCCAAAAGGCTGCTTTGAGTCAGGACCAGAAAGCTACTCAGTGTTACTCTACACTCTTCTAATGGAAATCAGATTTGGAGAAGGGCCCATCTTGTACACAAACAGACTATCAGCACAGAGCAAACTTATTTACCCAAAAGATCAGCAAGCAATAATGCAGGTCAAGTCATGCTGCGCTATCACCACAGCGCAACTTGTTGAGATTCCCTGCCCTCAGCGTTTCTTACATCAAGGTAATCTTTGCAGGGACTGTTCAAATTAAGATTTTTGTCACAGAGGTCTCTTATTTTGAAGATAATTTTCCCTGGCCACCAGAGAGCCACTGTGTTGGGTAACTTAACAAAATTTAAGGCATTACTGTGCTCAGAATACATCTAAAAGGCCTTTAGTTTCACAGCATAAACCCTGTTTTCCAGAACAAAGCCTGATTTAACACCCATGGAGACAGTTATATGCACAGTTACTTCAACAGATTCTAGATATACAATGGAAGTAAAGGAGTGTTTCTAAATACCTGGAAAGCAAAAGTAGTATAAAAACTCTTCTGGGAAACACTGACACAGAAACCTCCTCTAAGTGAAATTAAATACCTTAAAGTAGTAAAACATTTAGAAGACTAGTTCCAGGATTTCAGGACAATAATGGTAATGAAAACTGATCACAGCAACATTTGGATCACACATCAAGTGGCCCTTAAGCAGAGCGGGCAGACAATCTACTCGGCTGCAAACTGAAGCCTTATTTCCTCAGGCAAATGTGTCTGCCTACAGGCAAAAACCTTCTAGGCCAGATGTGCAACCACAAGAAATTAACCCAGGCCTGGTGGAGCACTCTGCTACCATTCCCAGCTCAGGCAGAAAGGAAATGGTAGTAGAACAGCAGGTGGATAAAGTCTGATCTGCAATGGTTACACATAAGCTGGGCAACGGATAGCCACACAAAAACAAAAGACTGTTTTTGAGGAAATCTGCTCTTACTGGAAAAGGGCCACATGGATATACGTAGCATGTCATGGTGACATTGACCAACAACAGCCTTCCACCCCGACATCAGCATAGCCAGCAAGCCGGGACTCACCCAGGAAGTCATAGGGAGGGAATGAAGCGTCAGTGATGGAGGAGGTGGAGCATAGATGTTGGTGAGACTGAGCTCTTTGAACTTCTTACCAATCAGACTCAGCGCCTTGTCTACATGATGCTGGGATCCTGGAAGACAAAAAAATTCAGAGAAAGTGTTGCATAGACATGCTATGGACACATATACACTTCCCCTCCACAGAACAACATAGCTACCAGAAGCATTCTGGGCTACATCAACGATTTAAGAGTTTTAATAGACCAACCATGTAATCTGATGATGGGACCCACATGTGCAATTCAGGCTGACAGCCCCCAGTTTCAACAGCTGTAGCATTTGGTATGAACCCATTTAACTGACCGCACTGATATTTTTCAGCCACATTTAGTCTAACAACCTCCCCAGTTTGCAATAGCGGAAGATGCGCAACCAGATTCCATTTGATATACACATCATAGCCCCTGAAGTGATCCTGCAAAGTGTTGGTTAAACTAAAGCAACTGAGGAAGTTAAAAATTCACTCTCTCTAACCTCCAGTATAGAGGGTTCACATGCCAGGACATAGGCGATTTGGCATCTACCACTACTGTAACAGCACTGTCCTTGAGCAGAAAGGTTTTTTAAAGCACTGGACTCTGAGCCACCAAACCTGTTTAAATTCCTTGCCCATCTAATTAAGGGCCCCCAAGCGAGATATCAGACCATGAATACAGAGACATCTCACTTACCTTCTATGTGGCAAATCTGGAAGTCCTGGGTATAAGGTAGTGTTGAGATATATATTTTGGCACCAGAAGTTTGCTTCAAGAAGCTCACGTACCTTCCTTGCTTGCCAATCAAGCGTCCAACTAAGTGCTTTACGAAAGAGAGAAGAAAGCAACGGTTAGGAAGAGAAATGCAGATCTAACACCACTATTCCCACACTCCCTTTTCTTGTAGTGCATAGGGCCAGGCAGCATACACATAAGGCAACACTGGACCAGTGCAGAGTTCAACTGGTCTGTGATAAATCAAGGTAGATACAGGTCAGTAAGCACCACTTATTCTGATACATCCATCTTTGTATCTTGCAGAATGCAGCAAAATACTATGGGACAAAACCAGGCCTGGTGAAAGTTATTGTCCTGCTATAGTCAATGAAATCACATCCTCTTTGAATCTGCCTCCCCCCCACCGCTTTCTTTTTTAAACCATGCTACATGTATCTTTCATTTAAAACATAAAATATAAAGTCTCCTCACACTAAATGCAAGCTAACTAGATTAGAACAGGACTAGACAAATTCCCAGGAGAGGAAACCAGGCTATCATGCCTGTTAAACTAGAGAGCCCCTGGACTGCTCTGTGCAGGATGGTAAAGACATCTCTGTTGTCTCTTACACTCTTTCACTGGCACCTGCCACCACCTACTTTCAGAGACCAAATACCAGAGCAGAAATGCTGGGCCCAAGTCAGTATGGATAATCCTACTCAATTCAAAGTTAGCTGCTTTCGGGAAACAGTGACAGCCTGTCTCCACTAACCAGTGAAACATACTCTTCCACTGCAGATCAGCTTCCTTATGCCTGTGTTTTACTGTCCCAAAGTGTTTGCTACATGTCTTCTCCGGGCACAGAGCATCCAAGCGCTCAAGGCAGCATGCTTATCCCACTGGGAGCTGGTATCTTATGTCAGCAGCTGTCAGCATTCAGGTCTGCTCAGGAGCAGAACTCCAAGAGCAATGTTGTGCATGGCAGTCATGCATGATTTTGCATATACAGAATAGGGAAGAATGGATGAATATAGACAGTCCTAAAAATAGGTTCTCTCTCAATCCAAAAGAAAGCACACTACAAAGATAGAGGTGCAGTAGCTCCACAGAACAGCTCAGAACAGCATTCAGCCTGTGAGCAGGGGTTTGGATAGGTAGTTGAAACATAACCCTCCTATGTAGAAGGACGAAAGAGGAATAAAAATCACCTGCTCTTAGTAACTGTATACCCCCAGAGCCTTCTGAATGCTTTCAGAGCATCAGACTAAGACACTGGGGTAGAAGATAAAGGGAAATAATGAGTTTAACACCCATTGCGACCCTGGGCATAGCCCTTACACACCTCTTGTTTACAGGTGGGTACAGGCTCTTCATTCCTGCTGAGTTCTAATGGGAGACAAATGCTTAAATCTTTGTTGATCTACTTGGGATGGCACTGAGCCTGTACCAGACTGCGATAACCAGAAGACTGCTATGTAGGGCAGGGCAGGAAGCGTGACCGGGCAGGTGGCTGGTTACCTTTGGAACCTCTATTTCCCAGATAGTGAGCTCAGACTTGCTGGATTCTCCTCCTGGCTTAGAGTTCTGGCGAGTCTCCGTCTTCCCCAGGGCACAGCCACTGTCCACAGAATCCATACTATTTACATCCGAACCTACAAAACACATGCACATCTCAGCATTCAAACAATTTGCAGAGTCAACCCAGCTACTAGACACAAGGCCAAGAAAATACCTCACTTCATAGAAAGGCTAGGTTGAACTTTGCCTATGCATTCACACAGGACATTTCTATATCACAGGTCCAGTATCTAGTTTTGTATTTCAGAGTCAAGCTTTGTCACAGTCTCCTTAAAGTTTCCTTTTGTTCCTGGAGAAAAATTTGAACAATAGGAAGAAGCTCAAATTCAGCAGGAGACCCTCAAACATGACACTTACACAGCAGCAGAGACAGGACACAAAGTCAAAGCTACCGTGGAAGGGAATGCTAGCATCACACTATGCTAACATCAACACTGAGCTGCTTGCTGCTGTAGCACAGATATTTTGCATTTCCCCCCTGATTTGACCAAGGCTCTTCACAGGGAGCTCAGCATGCAGGGAAGGACATGCAACCTCTTCATTTGGTTGCTGCACCGACATCACATTCCTGCCTGAATAGGGGCTGCACAGCAACGCAGAGGCCCCTAAGTGTCGGTGTGCCCGCTACTAGCAGAGATTGGGGATTGCCTCTTGCCCAAATTTATCGTATACCTCAAGAAGCAAGGTGCCAGAGATGAGCTATGCTTTGTTCTCAAACCAGTCAATATCAGGAACATTTCTGCTTGGGAAGGGGAAGAACTTAAAGTTTCCTTCCGAGATCTGAGATACAGTCAGCGCATCACAAAGTTGATCCCTCCTCCAGATTAACAAGCAGGAGCACAAAGACCCTCACTTGCTTGTAAGTATTCAGACTATCCAGTGCAAGACCAAAAAGACAAATAATCCCCACAGCTGCTTTACATTTGCCACCTCTCAACTAGTCACACAGCACAGACACTTAGAAAGTCAAAGCCTGACAGTGGAGCCATTTGCCCTAGACTTTCTAAGCAAGGAGGAAGATTCAAATCTCACAGCCAGAGTGTAAAGGACAGCTGTGGGACCTCTTACCCAACACAGTCACATTCACAACTTTCCCTGCTATCTCTCCACTCCCTACCCTTCAGCTGTCTTCGCAGAGTGCTTTCAGCACTGGTCATCAAGCAGGCTCCACAACACATTCTTACATCTCCCCATCACACCAGCATTCACAGCAAGGCAAAACCATTCTCTTCCTTTATTTACTGTCACTAGTGAGATTGTTTTGTGGAGTTAATCCTAAATACTTGACAATCCCAAGCCTCATGTCTTGCAAGAAGCAGCATTCCCACTACTTTGTAGCAATTACAAGAGACATCCTGTCATTAAGAGCTGTTGGCACCACAGGGTCCTACAAAGGATGTTAACATCCATCCCCAAGGTCACACAGGTCAATATTCATTCAGACAGCTTTGTATTCTGCCAGGCACACACCATGCAGGATCTAGAAGGCAAAAAGCAATGCAACAAGACAGATGGAGGAACTCCATGAACATTGTTCCCTGTTGAGATTTCTTGGCATGCACCTACCCTTTCAAGCAAAAAGCCTTCAGGGTTATTGGTCTGCAACCAACTGATTTTATCACAATTCATCAGAGCACTTCCCTGATTCATGCAGCACCATCTCAGGAACCTGCCTTACAGCATCCCTTCAGCAGCAGCCCATAAACAGAGGTAAGAACCCAGTGCCTACCAGGGGCTGCCTGAACTGAAGCAGAAGTGATTTGCATTAGCAGGTCTCAAACCAGCAAGGCGTTCAACAGCCTGACCTTCATCCCGACATGCTCCATTTCACTACACTACTCAAGCACATAGTTAACTTCAGACAACAAGCGTTGTGCTGAAAGGGGCCAGGCTGTTCACACCTTTTTGACATATCCTGAAAATCATCTAGCTAACCACAGGATCCTATAGAGATGGGAATTCTGACAGTAAATGCTTGTGTTAGTTATATCTACCTGAACATGAAGGGCAAGGATCCATATACTGGGGAAATTTTAACATAAAGAGGATTTATCCAATTATTGCATTGTGAATCAGAGGTGTTACAGCACACAAAACCCTTGCTCACCATGCTTTTGTAGGAGGCTTTTCACATCCCTTACCTCCTGAATGATCTCCATCTGTCTCTGTCATCCAGTTACTCTCGTGACGCAAGTCTGGACTGTCTTCTTTCAACATCCCATTACTGTATGGCACTTTACTGTCTTCAGGTAACTTCGGGGTAGAAGGTTTTTCGCTTGGTACTGAGCTCTGCTCAGCAGATGTGTCTTGGGTTGCAGAGGTGCTCAGTAAGTCCGAATGCTGGCCTGATGTGACAGACAGCATTGTGTTTTGCAATGGGTCCTCGACGCTTGTCCCATCTTCGGATGCACATGTGCTGCACCCAGAGTCCTCCATAACCACATGCGACTCTCCCAGGGACCCTCCATGGTTTGCAGTAGGAGTCCGACCAACTCCTGGGGACTCACTGTGCACACAGTTCTTTACCTGACGGTCTTTTGGGTCTCCCTGAGCTGGGCTGGATAAACGGCCATGTGTTAAACAGCTGGAATATGTCACACACTGATCACGTTCCTCTGCTTGCGGGGTTGTAGGTACCACTGCATCATTCTTAGTATCAACATGCTCATCCCCTCCCCAAGGTTCCACTGCAAGCATCTGATCAGAAGCAGCAGTGCTTGCCCTCTCCAGAGGTCTCTCAGCTCGGCTGGCTGCAGCTTGGCAGATCCGACTAGACACGTCACTTACTGAACCAGACAGCACTTCCTCGGTTGCTGCCAAAATGACCTTGGAAATGATCTGTATTGCTACTTGCTCAATTTTCTCAACTTCTTCCTTGTCTAAACTCACTCCTCCAATCTTCTCTCTTTCCAATTCATCTCCTTTTGGCTGTGCGTCCTCCTCCTGACACACAGGCGCAGTACTGTCAATTGACTTGGACATTTCTTCCTCCCTGGACTGCTCCAAGCAGGCAGACTTCATACAACTATCCGATAACATCCCAATTACAGGATCCTTGTGACCTGATACAGCTTCTTCAACTTCATTATTGAGAAAGGCTAGTGGGGTACTGGCTTCCTTCTCCAATCCCAAATGGAGGGCTGTCACAGAGCCAGTATCTGATAGCACAGTTTCTGGCATCTGGCTTTCCTTAGGGGGCTTAAATGAAGAATCATTTGACTGCTCTGCATTGCTGACCTCCTCCATGATTCCCGAGGATTCTCGTGTCAGTGTCACCGATGCTGATGGCCACTGACCTTCAGTTGCACTAGAGCTCGAATCCTGTTTAGGGCTGATCACAGCACTGCTGTGACACTTTGCACTCTTCGAGACCAGTGGGAGAGAGACACAAGCAGGGACACTGCTTTCATCTTGAGAGTCTATTCTTTCCAGTTTTTCACTGTCGTCCTCAAGGGTGCTGGGCTGGATGGTCATTACTGCTGGGGCTGGAAGGTCCTGCGAGAAATCTAACCTCTCGTGAGTCTGAGGCAGAAGAGAGGGCGTCGTCGACCCTGCTGACAGCACGGAGGTCGAGGTTTCATTCTCTGGGCGTTCCTCTTCCGAGGAGAGAGGCAGTCCTTGAGGAGCATGTGCTTCTGTTCGGGGTGATGAGCCATTCACAGGCAGTTCTCTCTGCTGCTCTTCCGCGATTGCTATTGCTCGCCTGTCAAGATTGTTTCCGTGCTCCTTTTTACGGGAATAGAACCACCACCAGCCAAGAAGTGCCAGCGCTCCAGGTAAGGCATATGGGAGGAAAGTGCGGAAACGTAAAGCCATTTTACAGATCCTCAGCAATTACACCTAGAAGGGGGAATGGAAAGAAAAAAAAAATGTTAAAATAGTGAAGTTAACAGAAAGGCTAAAACTTCACAGATGCATCAAGCTATTTCTATTAGTGTGGACAGGTTTGTTTTCAAGCCACTGTTTAAATCTGCATCTCTACTCTGTGAGCAGCACATAGAACAAGACCCTCACCTAGGACTAGGGATACCCAGGCACATCTCACTGTAACACTTATCTGGGCAAATAGTTTCACCTCCCTTCTCCTGTCTCACCTTTATAGGTCAATACTACACACATGGACAGCATCCAGCACTGCAAGATTCTCCAGAATCAGACTGGGTCCACAGTACGGCTGCACTACAAACATTCAACGACTCAAATCTGATGAACGGCAGGTCTCCTCCAGTTCTCAGTTTAAAGGGGATCATCCCATTCCTGAAGCAGCGTCAGTACAGACTGACAACAAACACTTATCTCTAAAATGTATCACCTCACCAAAGGAAAAATACTTTGCACACACTCTCATCCACAGTATTACAAAAGGCCGGTGTGCTAGAACAAAACCGAATCTGCAGTTCATTAGCGGCAAAGCAGCAACATATAGCTACTCCATTTACCTTTACACACACAGTGAAGGAATTCATAAACAAAGAGGGACTGCAGCCTCATGGAACAAGTGTCTCCCAATAACCAGAAGTCCCCCCCTAAGAGATTTCGCTCTCCATGGGAAGCTCAGCACGGCTCTCAGGAAAAACAACTCTTTTCTCTATCTAGCCATTAACACCACAGGATAGGTACACATTAAAAACCAAGAGTCAGTGATCCCAGCATTTGCTTACCTGTGTTCTCAGAGCTCACACATCCTTCCACCCCATACAGTAATTAACAGATGTGCAAGCTAAGCAGACTGGCAATAAGATCAGTGTCAACTTTCCCATCTACCTGCAGTTTGGTTTCTGCTTAAAGAATATAGCCATATAACGGGAGGACTGAAGTTGTAAGTCAGGTGACAGCACTAACAAAGGCGAGTTACTTTTCTTGGAGAAACCAACCCCCAAGACAATGGGCATCATAAGACCAGCTGGATATGACCACCATATCCCACCATAGAGGCCTACACGGGCAAGAGATAATTACACCTCCCTGTTGTGGAAAGATGCCAGTGGATACCACTAACAGAAGGTTTTGCAGGATTGGCTCCTAAGCACAAATGCCTGGGACATGCATGAAACCTGACCTCGATGGTTAAGTGGCTGAGAAAGAGGAACAAGATTTGCAAGCTTTTATGTGGATACACGGACTGATTTAAAATTGGGAAGACCTGCAGTTGAAGATAACTTCCAAGGAATTTGGGCTACAAAGCAGTGTGCCAAGGATTAGAGGAACATCCTGTGCTCGCAGATGCAGCTATTGGATACAAGCAAACCCACTGAAAGATGATTTCAGGGCTTTGTGAAGCACATAAAATGCATGGCTCAAATGTCTTCTGAAACAGCCAAAGACGCCTAAACAACAGGTTTCAAAGTCAGGACTGCAAGAGCAGCAATCATTTGGTCACTGAGCCAAGAAACAAATGAGAGAGTTGCACATTTCTAGGGCTAACAGAGACACAGAGCAAGTACTTGAACCAAAAGCCTGGCACCAAGAACTCCAGAGAGGACATGAACTCACTTTAGGAAGAAACATCCCTGTAAAGCAGGACACTCCTTAACTTCAAGTTACTTGGATTTCCCTGTACCTTTACACATCTGATACCAGCAGTACCAAACAAGATTTGCTTTGCAGACCACTTGTCTACTCTGCTATGGAAGTTTGTATTCCTCCCTCAAAGTTTGATCACTCCTCATCAGCTTTCCCATAACCCCTATCAAGCAACCCCCCTTCACAGCTGAACCAAGCTTGCTACTCAAGACTAATTCTAGCTAGACACCTCCAAATACACTCCCCCTTTTCAAACTCTCACCCTTGCAGTGAATTCCCCTTAAGCTGCACTGAACAGCTTAAGAATAAACACCCACAAGGAAGCCAAGACTCCTGCATGCCGAATTCTGTGCTGCAGCAAGTGTATTTACATTTCAAAAAGACACCACTCCCATCAAAGTAAGAGGTCCCCAGGCCTTCCACTGCTGACTGGTAAGTCAGCATGTGGGTGCTTTAGTAAAAGGTGCTAGTGAAAAAGCCAAAGACTTCCCTTGTCACTAGGAAGCAAGTCTTTTTAACCTTGTTAGAAGAATCCCCACAGCTCATTTTACGAACCCTTTCAACAGGAATCACTCTGTCATTCCAACCGAAGGGGAATCAAGGTTCAATCTTTAGGAGGGAAGAAATCAGAGACATACTGTTTGCTTAGTGAAATGCTATTTTAGTTCCTTCAGTTTCACAATATGTTAGAGGGAGAACAGGCAAAGCACCTCCTAGTGCCTCTAATGCCAAGGGAACTCCAGCTGGGTTTGAGCTGCCCACGGCTTGCAAGAGCACACTATTCCTGATCCAGTGCACTACAGTGAGCAGCAAGATGACCTTGAAGCTTGCTTACACTGATCTAAATTACAGCCTTGATACCATCATTAACAGGACAGGCAGGAAGAGATAATTTAGTCAGGACTGCGCCAGCAAGAGACATCGCTCAAGATACAGAGGTTGCATGTTGTTTTGAGGCAACTACTGATAAATGGAGACTCACTTGCCTTCGAATGGCTGACTAAAGTCACAGCAACAAAGAGTAGTTAACATTCAGTAGTTGTTTGGGAACGCAGCATCATGAATTGGTGGCCACAGCCTGTTGCACACCCTTCTGGAAAGTTGCTGTGAATTTTGGGAGTGTATCCGCCCATCTGCACAGGGAATACCACTGAAAGAAGGCAACAGTCAGACCTGCCCTGAATGCTTCAGGAATGGTTCCTTCTAGTCAAGTTTAGTGCACAGCAGCAGGGCACGGTGTAAAAGACTTGGGCTGCATTTTTTTGAGTACAGAGGACAAAGCCCTCCAGGCCTCAACATGCCACATCATTCACCAGCACTGCTCACCCCTGGAGAGTTGTGCTTATGCTATAATCAGAATCCAGGGCACAGGCACATTTTTAACATGCTGAATAGAGTATCACTTAATTGCAGTTTCAGTCTTTTCTTAAAGAGGGTTCTGTGGGCTTTTTAGGCACTGAAGCAGCTTAGGAGCATGCTTTCATGTCTATAAATAGATCAGCAAGCAATATGGCAGAGTGCTTTGCCTCTTCTCCTCATCAGGATGCTGCTTGCACAAAGACAGATACCATTATGAATCAATTCCAACACGTTAACAAGTGCCTAGATTATGAGAACGGCTAAAGCATTTCCTGCTCTTAGACTGGCCAGGGCATTTGCTCCCCCAAATCTCTGCTGCTCCCTGAAGACAGGATACCGAGAAAGTACTGCAACAGGGGATTTTCAGAGACGCTAGGTCCCTACGGTTACCTACACAGCCTTGGGTACCTTGGAGCCTGAGCCAATACTCCGCTCGTAGTGTATTCTTCCCTCTAGGCCTAGATGGATCTGCTCCCTGTCCAGCGCTGCCAGTTACATTAAGCAGCGCAGCAAATGTAAACTGACATGAGGAGCTTTTAAATTCCAGCTGACTTCCAGCACTGGAGCTGCAAGAGCGCGCGCTCCCCACGGTCACCCGCAGGCTGCTCCGCTGCCGAGGCTGCCGCAGGCAAAGGGAGCCTTTCGCAGTCTCAGTAGGGCCAACTTCTAACCTCACACCCCTGCTCTGGATAATAATCCTAATCCAACTCCTTCCTCTCCTGACGGAGCTGAAGAGCTCTCTGCAATTCAGCTCAGGACACTGCCAAGAGAGATACCAGAGACCATCAGCCAGACAGGACCCACTTCTGACCACACAGATACTTTTTGCTGGCCAGAGGACCTGTAAGGGCAGCCCACGGTGTGGCCAAGGAATGAGCTTCATACTTCCTACCTTGACTTCCAATTCCGCTTGTGCCACACAGCAGTTCGGAAACGGTACTGAACAGGAACAAAAGGACACATTCGCCTCTTTTTACTTGAATTGTGACCAAGTTTCACTTTTTCTTTCAGTTGCAAATTAATCGGCCTCTTCAGTAGAATTTTTACTTCATGTTGAGTGAAACCAACACCTTTTCCTCTCTCAGTCTCCTAGGGATGAGCCTTAGTCTTTAGGAGAGATGGGAACTGTGCTACCACATCCTATAATGCAGTGATCTTTGTCTAGCAAAAGCAGTCTGGATAGAGATCCTATTATTTAAAAGTCCAGCTCCAAAGTCTGTTCCACATCTAAGTTTACTAGGATGACAGCTGTGACCCCTCTGACTTTTGAAAGTTGGAAGCTGCTTTTGTTTAAAACGTGTGCGGACCCATCCCTGCCCGGACACTGCTGGGAAAGACTTGTGTCCCAGTCCTGCTCACCCACTTACAAACCTCACTGGAGTTATAGG
Source organism: Apteryx mantelli (assembly GCF_036417845.1). Lineage (NCBI taxonomy): Eukaryota > Metazoa > Chordata > Aves > Apterygiformes > Apterygidae > Apteryx > Apteryx mantelli. The sequence continues at coordinate 13,792,902 of NC_089999.1, forward strand.
AGGCAGGGCTGACAGCCTTTTCTTCACGAAGAGCTGCACTGAAACACAAAGCTAAACAGTTATCCAGGTCCTCAGAACAACCTCGCTGCAAAGGATTTACAATTTACATTTTCACTGAGCAGGACTTAAAGCAAAACACAGTGTGCCTGACAATGCTTACACACTGCGGACTTTTCTCCAAACAGGCCTCAAGACCTTTGCCAATGAGTGACTAAAATATTGTTTTTAGCAGATAGCAGAGTCATGGAAATGGGAACCACCCACTGGAAAAAGAGTATTATCTATTTCCTTTTTAGAAGCATAATATTTCTTGTAGAAGAGAGCACAACCAAGTCAGTCTGTCGACTATGCTTAGTCTGTCTCAACCGGAAAAAAACCTGCATTATCAAAGCAAGCACTCTGACCACAGTTCCCAAATACAACTCCTCATGAAAACTAGCGCCCCGAGGAGAGCTGATTACATGATAGCTGGGGGGGAGGAAAAAATAAAATAAAAAAATGCCTCCCTCAAGCTCAAACTGAGCATCCAAATCTCAGATATTTTAATATTCACTCCAGACTTCTCACCCCCTCTCACCTCCCCAGCCTTACCCCCACTATCCCACAACTTTGTTCGAGCTAGCTCAGACTCCAGCCTTGCCTCCTTGTTGTCTACTGCAAAGTCCTAACAACTGAGGCAAGTAAATAAATGAACGGCAAGAACAGAAAACTTTCTTGCTCACTCCCAAATCAGATTGACAACAGACATGATTTAAGAAATCCAGAAACATCTCCAGTCTACCATGAATGAGATATTTATATAGTTCTGCACAGGAAATTACATTCTGCATTTATTGGACAGTCACATCTGATTTCTTCTAAAAATCAAAGTCATTTCCCAACTGTCAAGTAACAGGCTCACTGATGAAGATAAACTTTTGGTTAATGGCAACATCTGAATTCTTCCTCAAACTAAGATTTAGCATTTAAAAAGAACAATTCTATGCAGTAACTCAGATTTTTTTTTTTTTTTTTAACTTGGTAAACGGAAAGGATGAAGTCTGCACATTCCTAAGACAAAAGGTTCACATTTATGCCGTACAATACAATGGCACATTGTGAACCCTTGCTAGTGCTCATCTGCTGTCCACTTAAGTTTATTATAATTAATGCAGAACCACCCCACAAGCTGTCTCACAGGCATACCACAAACTCAAATTAAAGTAGCTCACATCAGTCCATTCCCAACAAGCTTCCCCGATTAAACAGACAGCACTATTATTATCCGATTCCCTATTAAGTCGCACCAACTGTACAAACAATAGTCCCACACAGTTTTACAGTGCAGAAAGACAGTAGCAGGATGCTCTACAGAGGGACAGGCCTATCCCCAAACTGTTTTGTCTGCTAGGCTTTAGGAATCATTTCAAACATTAAGATAATTTAAGATCAAGATCTTCACTCTTCTGTGATACTCGGATCACAGTGGGGATTGTTGGTTTAGCTGACTGCTCCTTGCGGAGCTAGTTTAATTTCATATTCTCAATTTGTCTAGTTTTAGCAAGAGCTGCATTACACTATCAGTGACCGTGTTAAATGGGAATTCCACATCCCTCCTTCTGTCAACTAGAAAAGGAAAACAAGGCACACATTCTGCACAGGATGCCAACAGACATCTTAAAGCTCCGGGTTGGCTAGGTGACAGCTAACACCAACAAACACCTCCTTAAATAAACACGATAGGAAGAATTTGGTGGCCTGGTTTTAGCACGCTGGCCGCAATGCCACTTTTGATGCGATGCCTAGAAGATGGATTTTTAACCTGCTCAACTGAACAGTGCCACAAAAAAGGCTGCAACACGCAACACAGACTTCTCTGATTTCTACTGTAAGAGAGCTCTTAAAGCCCACACCCACTTTCCAATGCAGTTAAGAGCAGCAAAAACCTCTCTCCATTGCTAATTTGACAGCCAGTTCAGGAGTGCAGGGGCAATGGGATCATTTAAACACATGGGGGAAGAAAGCCTGGGATTTTCCTGTCAGCAGCAGAGCAGAAAATGGCAACTTGTCAAGTCACATGGCCTTAAACACTGCCAAACTGGATGGAGTCTTGCCCTACAATCTTTGCACTCCAGAGGCAGGAGGAGCCAGCCGGGAAAGTGCAACAATTCCAGAGGCTTCAGACTCGGGACTATTAGCTTGCAAAAGCCAGAACCAGCGTGAAGTGCTGGATGCTCCAGTCCTGTTCCCCAGCATGCAGGCCCCATGCACTCCTGCACCAAAAATAGAAGTGAGCTAGTGCAGAGCTCACACACTGTACTCACTCGCACTGCGCCACTGACCACTTCCACTTCCTGCTGGCATTTCAGGAATCTGGTCTAAATGTCACACCTTGCATCAAGGCAGGGCTGCAGAGCTCTTGCTAGGACACGAGACTTTTTCAACTTGCTAAGTAATCCCCACATTAGGTCAGGATGGGATTAAGACATCAAGGGGAGAGCAGGGGTCAGCTCTCCAAAACCATATTCTGAGTCGACTTACAGAAAATTCCCAATAAGGACCACGGAGGTGAGTACAACAAGAGTGAAAACACATCTTTGCCTACCTTGAAAAATCTGAGGACAAAAAACTCATTCCGCTTGTTTGCATTAGGGTCCCAGAGCAGTGTTTTAAGCCACCTTGTTTCTCTGGCCAGGACAAACAATCCTTCAGTATACACATCCTTATAAGGTTAGAAATGTTCGCAGCACGAGGTTCACAGACAAGCCAGACAACTCATTCTTAAGGTCCAAGAGGAGAGTTCAGCAAGCATTCAGTCCGAACGATTTTCGGAGCTTTCTATACACAACAAGAAGGTCTGTTCCAGGGGTAAAGCCGCTTCAAGGCTTTACAAGAGACAAGGACAGTTCCTAAGGAAGCGAGCCCCCAGCAGCCCTGTACTCCGCAGCACTGGTGGTTCCCACCTCACAGTGCTCCCCTTCCATCAGGGCACTCTGAGAAGTTACACTCCAAGACCCTGGAGGTAGGGAAAAAATCAAGGCTGGAACTGAAGACCATCTGAAGGGTCACAGAGCAAGCGAGCAGCTAAATTGGAAGTTCAGCTTCCACAGCAAGGCTGGGATGCCTCCCTACAAACCCTATAGTTAGTGATACAGCACTTGGGAAATAAATACTATCTGGGTGAAAGAGAACTGGACAAGGCTGGCAGAGTTAAACTAAATAGGACCACGTGGACTCTTAAAATTTTCCATGCTAAAAATAACCAGTAGCACATGCTCTGCCTTATAAGAGGCATAAGAACAGGACTAGAGGCCTTACCAGTAAGATTAGAAAAAGAGAAATTACTGCAAAGAAACATGCATGAGAAGACCTACCTGCACTTGCCCCATGTTCAGCATAAGCTAGGTAGGGTTACCCCAGAAGACTGGGGTGTCACAAGACAGACCATTCAGATCAGCCTCTTCACCTTCCGAAGAGGCAGAAAGCCCACAGAGGGGCTGCTTGTCTCTATTTCCTCCTGGGAAACCTCTTCACGTTCAGACTCGAACCACAAATCGTCCCCCAGAGAGGTCTCCTACTCCAGGCAGCGGCATGTGACAAAGACAGACCTCACAGGACGTATCTATGAAGCCACAATTGTCCGTTTCCCAGACGATGGCCTGCGGCGTCACTGAGCTGCAACCCCTTGCCTCAAATCTTCCTTTTGAACGCTCAGCCACAAGACCTGGTAAGCAAGATCTCAAACTGGAAGGGACTTATTTTAAAGAAAAGTGAACAGATGAGTTTCTCTACAATTAAAGTTCAGAGTTCTCTAGTAATTCCTGCTTCAAACACCAGTATCGAAAGACAAGAGCAGCAAGAGATACTCCTTAAGCACTACCTCCTTTTCAAAGCCCAGTTAACATGGACTACACAACTCACGAAGCAGTTGCCTCTGTGGATGAAGACAATTAATAAAACCACTCCATACCCTTAAAATATTTAAGAACTGACAGTCCTATTTGCAGAGGGATAAATTATGACATAAACAAAAAGTTGAAAGAGGTGGTTGTTGTAGACACCAAACTAGAGCTCTGGAACAAGAAACACTACCAAGACCAGGCTCTTATCTCCAAGATAAAAATTGCTTTCAGAGTAATGAGCTTCAGTAATGTTCTTACAACAACTTCCTCCCTTCCTTTGCAGCTGAAGCTGCTATGCTGACAGCCCAGGCTTTATTAACATTGCATTTAAAAGTTTCTGCTTTTCTGCACTCTCCCCCACTCAGGCACTAAGGACAGGTCCAGCAGAGCTCCAGAGCTACAACAATATCACTCCTAAGCCAAAGCAGGAGTCAGAACAGTTCATATTTACACACTTGAAAACAGGGGTTTACAATAAAAGCATCAGCCTAGACAAAGTGTAGTTTTTCTGCACATGTCTTTCTGAAACTACCAAGGAGCTCACACATATGCAAACACCCCTCACCACCACCATAAGCCCTCACCACCTGCACTGCTGCACAGATTAAGGCAAGACCCTGAGCTGATCACTCCTGCTGTGCAATAAGCCATAGGTTACACTTTGTAATTAACATTAACCCTATCAGGTTATCAAGCTCCTTCCTGCACTTTATATCTTATTACCTTCCTGCTCCAATTGTTTCATTATTTATAGTTTCCTCAACCAAGCTAACGTCGCCCCATGAATCCTCTATTACGGAGAAAGGCAAGACACCTTTCTGGCAAAGCCGTGAGAAATTTATCTCAGATACTGAAGCAAACTTCAGAAACAGCTTCTATACCGTTTCACCAATACTACCTTTATCTTTCTTTGCTATTCCTCACATTTGGTGGATTTGTTTGCCAGTTTTGGAATCTGCTCCAGAAACACAGCCAGACCAAATGTTCTACTGCTTCAGATTAGCCAAGAAAGTTTAGCAAACTGGCCAGAGGCCACATGACCTTCTCAGTCTCATCCTACTTTAAACTGCAGAGAAAGTCCCCGTATTCAGACTAATCCTCTCGGTGCACAGGTATCCCTGTCCGGGGAATGCACAGCACTTCTCACAGCCAAGATGCTTAAACACCAGTTGTTGCTTCTCCTTCGAAGATCCCTAACCAATAGATCCACATAAAAATAACTCCCTCCTCACCTGCCAGGTACCTGCTGGGACTTGTCTTGCACACACTGAGCAGCAACCTGCATGGCTGTTTCAGCTGTGCCCTGTCCCTTATTGCATTTCTCAAGTTACTATGCAGAGGTTTTGTGAATTTTTTTTTCCCCAGTCCCTCTCAAAAAAATCTCTTTCCTCTCTGACACACCCACCAGTCCAGATTTTACATTTTTAAGTGTCTTGCATTAAAGACTAAAGAGAACTGGTCCTCTGCAATACAGGCAAAACAGCTCTTACCACCTTTATAATCTACCAACACATTGCAAAAATTTTCCAAAAATCCAAATTTTATCATCTTCCATTCTTTCTGCATTTTCACCAAGCTTGGAGATAAGACAAATCACTTTCCAGAATTTCAGAACAAATACATCCGGTACTTAAAGCTTTTTGTGTTTGCTTCTATACTAATGAAACAAATGCAGCCTTTGCTACTAGAGACATTGTCTGAACTTGTGTCCACTAAGTGCAGCTTACAAATGAAAATTAAAGCAAGGAACTAAATCAAATGCTTGGCATCTGTGTTGGTTTCCACAAAATATGCATACACAACACCCAAAAGCAGAGACTAAACTAACCAAAGGCTTCCAATATACTCTGCCCACAAGGCAAAAACAGAGATCTGAATTTTCAAGGAGAAAGAATAGTGAGGTTTACATCACAACACTGATACTGCTGTAAGAGAGAGTGAGAAAAGAGGCAGTGTTGAGACCAAACAGGTATCCAGAGAACAGCATCAAGACCTGCTCACTAGAAGGTTTACTGTGCACAGCAATGAGACCTTGATAAACAGCTTCTCAAAACAAAAGCTGGACTAGACTTAAACAGAAAAAGCTAAAAGCAGTGTTGTTCAGCTGGAATTCTTGTGCACAGAGCTTGGCTTGCTGAAAATAAACTGCAGAAGCGTAGAGAGAGGAAGGCTATCAAGCATTTGTGAAATAAGCACTCTATATTCATCTGTGCTAGGAAGGAACAGCAAAGGTTTCACCAAGAGACATTTGGACTGAACAAGGAGGAAGATAACTTGTATGCGTTAACAAGCTCACTACAAGAAGTTATACAACATACTTGAGACCTAATCAGAGAGAGACAGGCTTCACTTTGATCTGTATTACAGTAGTACCTACAAGACCTCACCCAAATTATGCTAGGGGCTGTTCTCATACACAGAAAGGCTTTCCCCAACAAAGATTGCAGGCTGCCTCCTTTCCTCTGCTTTGGCAGCCCTATTTCAAAAGCAAAGTCAAAAGTCTTTCAAAAAAAAAAAAAGCTTTCAAAAAGCACAGATTAAGTGATTTTCCTAGAGTCACATTGAGTTGGAGGCATCACAAGGAACAGAGAAAGATCTTCTAACTAAAGACAGGAGCCCATCCTTTTCACCTGGCAGTAAATAGTACACTAAGTTACATTCAGCTTGGAATATTTTAGGGAAATGATGTGTGAATTTCTTTTCTGCACTCCTGAACACCAGAATTAGAATTCTTCCTAACCCTTAATTTCAATTGGACTTGTATTCCATTTCCTAGCTCACAACAAAAGCAGCTCTTATTTAAGAAAGGGGAAAACTGCAGGATCACAGCACTGAATTTTACAGGGATGCATACTCCAATCCTTGTTCCAGAGACTTCAAATTGCCAATTCACAGATTTATCCCTAATGCAAAGCTAAGGCCCCCAATACAAGAGGCACATGGAGATCATAAGCTTTTGCCAAGAACTGCTGCTATTTATACTCAGGGAGTCAAACCCAGCCACAGCACAGGGCAAGTTTCTCATCCTCATTGTCAGGTGGCAGCAGAGGTCAAAGGCAATTTCACCCAGGACCTCTTCAGGTCTACAAGCAGTGATTTGTCAGCTGAAGAACTACTTAAAATGATCTTTTTCTGAAATAATTCTGCCAATAGTGATGTACAGATCCCATAAATTAATAGTCAGCTTCCAACTAGTGTACAAAATGCAGCAGCAGCAAAGCTGCACAGAACCTGTGTAGGGGACAATTAAGTAGAGCAGCTGAATACAGACTGCAAAGCAATGAGCAACATGCAAACGTATCACTTTCTGGGATCCTCGCAAGAAGCAAACTCAACAGCCTTAATTTCCAGGAGATATTAAACACCTGCTGAATAAAACAGCTCCTTACAAGTATTTCACACTGGCTGCCTGAAGTTACTAATCACTTCACGAAGTTTAACTAGGCCATTTGCATGAAGAGTTCCACATGAGCACTGTAGTTAGAAATCACAATTTAAAGAAGGCTAGTCATTAGATCTGAAACATTAAATAACTGAAAGTAATTCATGTTTTTTAATTACTTCTAGATGTTGCTAAGAGCACCTGGGGATACCGACCCTGATTTTATTACAGTGTCCACGGATATTAGAAATACCTTAAATAAATTGCTCACACTAGTTAAGTGCACATGGAAGATGAGAGCTATAGATAAGTGGGGTGTGTTGCTTTTAAAGCATTATGCTCTTCAGATAACTCTACTACTGCAAAACCCATCCTTGTTTCAAATATCCCAAAAGACAGCCAGCAACATTTTCAAAATGAGCACAAGAGTCTCAGCATAGCAAATAGCCTGCTTCTGGCTCTGAACAGCTTCAGCTGCCATCCTCAACAACCAAACTCCTGTCATAGTTAACTCCTATGAGAATCTGAAGGAATTAGGAACCTATGTAGCATGATGGATCCAAACTACAGATATCTTCATCTCATGCTGTGGGTGGCAAGGGGAATTCCTGTTCTCTAACTTCAGGCTTTGGGGAGTGTCTAGGTTAAAGCCTAGGCTTTCCAGGCAGCTGATGAAAGAGGAGAAAGAAGCTTTCAGCATAAGTATCCCAAAGCACCTCTAGATAGCTTTAAGATGGAATCTGGATCCTCGGCCAGGGATCTAAAGTTGGTGTGACTACAGAGAGCACACCTAAATAAGTAGTAGCTACAAGAATGTACAAAGCCCGGCTTCCTACAGTGCTCTCTCATGCAGCTCCTCCAGAGTCTAATGATATCCTTGCACAGCCTCCTCCAGGTTTTTGTTTCATGTCTGGCAGAGCAAACAACCTGTGGCCCCATTGGAGAGGTACTGTACAACCACAATGAGGTTGGCATGCTCGAATCCCTCAGGCTTGCTGTCTCATGGGATCTTTTAGAAGTCCTTGGAGAGCTCAATGAAACACTGGAAACAGAAGCTGTGGGACTGTCAGATAAGTGCTACAGAAAGGGATGTAATGAAAAGGTGGATTCTAGCAAGCTTACAGCATAACTTGAGATCTACAGGTTTCTTGTTCCTTTTAACTTACTAAAAAGTTTTAATTTTCTTCAGTGCCTAGAGCGCTGGGTGGGCACTTGCATGCAAGCCAACTAAACAAGAATTAAACTGTGCAATCAAGATACATATAGCAAAACTGCACTATCCTTTTTTCAGAAAACATTGTACGTACATTAAGATTACTAGATGAAAGGCACATTAGTTCAGCTGAGGGCTGTAGAGTATTTCACCTGCTACACAGGTGGCTCATTAAAGAATGAAGAGGTTAAGTGATCTGAACAGGGTCACACGGTGACCCACTGGCAGAGGAGCACGCGCCGCTCAGCTCCCTTGCTCTGACAGCTCCAACCCATGTGCCACCAGGAAAAGCCACACACCCCTCACGAGCAGTTGTGCCGCGCTCCAGTGAGTCACGTGCTCTTCCTTGGCTATAACGTGCACAGACATATGGCTGTAACTCAGTAGATCATTCACAGGCACAAAGCAAACAGGAGAAAAGTAAAGTTACCTTCTCCTGCTACCACCTTCCCCAGCAACAAGCCATTTCCTTTCACCTGAGACAAAGTCCACAGCGGTTCTGATAACACCCAGCAGGTGTAAGCACAACAGCCGACCTTACGAAGGCAGCACACGACCCTAGAAATGCAGAAAGTCAGAATTACTTCCATCCTGTGGCCCCTTACTCCTCCTTACCCTTCTGTGGCGGCATGCAGGTTTTGTGGCTACTTCCTATCGCTACAGCTCACCTGGCATGGAAAGGATGCCCTTAATGGGACACCTGCTCATTCTGCGCTCCCGGAGTTGCAGCTCCATGTTATGTTTTACCAGACTGCCATAAAGCATTTAGAAAGGCAGGCACAGAGTGAGCTGCCCAACGCTAGGATGCAAATAGTTTAGACTTGTTTCTCTCGGGGAAAAATAAAGAGCAAAACAACAAGACTTCGTCCAGAAGAGCAAGGACAGTGCAATATTACTTCCTGAGTAGCAATATGATTTAATTCCTACGGTCTTGACTATACCCCACGCTATGCACTGCCTTAAAAACACACAAAGTCACCGCAATACACGAGAAGTTCGTTACCAGCAGCTCCGTGGGGTATTACCCTGCGATAAATAAGTTCTGTCACAGCCGAGCGACCCGAGACAGCCTCACCTTTAGCGCCGAGCCCGCGGCACCCGGGTCGCCCCCAGCTCTCCCTTCCCGGCCGCCCGCGCCGCGCCGCGCCGGGGGCCCCGCAGCCGCCGGCGGTGCCCGGTGCCCAGCGCGGCGCCGCTGACCTTGGCCCGGCGCGGTCACCCGGCGCGGGCACGGCCGCGGCCTGGTTGCCGGCGGGAGCCCCGAGGCCCGGCAGCACCCGCCAGGCCCGCGCTGGGCCGCGCCGCGCCGGAGCGGAGCGGAACGGAGCGGAGCGGCCTCCCACCGAGGCGGCTGACAGGCCGTGAGGGGGGTAACGAGGGGGGGGGGGGGCGCGGTACTTACGGTGCGTGCGGCGCGGCGCTCCCCCGCCCCCGTGCCGGTGCCCGGCGCCAGTCCCGCTCCCGCCCGCCCCCACCCGCCGCGGGCCGCGCCGTCCCCACGTGCCGCCCGCCCGCTCGGGCCCCGCCGCGCACTGGCGCATCCGACCCGAGCCGCACCGCCGCCCGCCACGCCCCGCGCCGCGCCGCGCCCCGCCACGCCCCGCGCCGCGCCGCGCCGCCGCGCCCCTCTCGCGAGAGCGCCTCGTCTCGCGAGACCCGCGCGCCCGCGCCTGCGCGCGCCCCTCCTCCCCCCCCCCCCCCCCAACGGCCGTTACGCGCGCGAGCGCCTCAACCGTCGCCGGGATGGCGGCAGCTGCTGTCGTGAGGGATCCCCGCTCCCCTCCCTGGCCTGGCCTGGCCGCGGCTCTCCGCCCCGAGGCGCCCGCAGAGCCTTGCGCCTCCTCCCTCCTCGGGGGCGGCTCCTGCCGTGCTTTCTGCTGTGACCAGGCCTTCCGCGTCCGATCCGCGGCAAAGGCCGAGGAGCGGCTGTTTGCTCCTGACGGCTGGATTTGAACCTCTTTGCTCCAGCTGCTCAGCCCTGTCTCTCTGCTGGGATGGCTGCGTTCTTCTCGAGCCCAGAGTCACAGCGTTTGATTGTCTCCTAATACAGCCAGACACTGGTAGCTACCACCATGCTGTTCAAACACGTCATCAGAGGCAAATCTCTGCTAGTATGCAAAGTTTTAGACACAGGCTGCCAATGCTCAGCTGCTGAAGAAATGTTCAGTAGTAAGCAAGCGTATTAGCCAGCAGCTATAGCAATGCCAGGTTGGAGTCTGCCTACCAGGCTGAACCAGACTGACAAATGAAAATCCATGTTCAGCAAGGTAATCGCTTAGATGCAGTAGCGCTACGTTGGGTTTAATGGGGGATTTGTTTTCATTTCATTGTTAAACACTTGCTACATTTCCCCCCAGAGCTTTTTGCATCCTTAAGAGAAATAGGGTGTGTAAATGATTATTGTGTCCCAAGGAATCTCTGAGGATTTGGGGAGGGGATGCACAGCTGAAAAGTGCATGGTGGTGTTGCTGACACTGGAGTGGTTTGCAGGGCATGGGTCCGCTCCTCGCTGACGCTAGCTTGCAGGACAGCTCTGGGCAAGTCACCTGGAGCAGACTGTGGGAAATGGTTGTAGTTACTCTAAGGAGCTTGTGAGTTTGCACTGCAGGCAGACATGGAAGAGGAAAAGGATACAGGGTGTGGCTTGAGCAATCTGAGCCGCAGCCATTCCCCGGGGAAAAGTTTGGTGCTGACCCTAATGATGAGTCGCTGTTAATTTCTGTGTTAATAAAACTGTAACACCCAGAAGAGGAGGAGTTTGGCCTCCATGCTGGGTCTTTGTGGGTAGAGCAGTTTGGGAGTGGTGAATCCTCTCTCCAAATAATCCAGCACAGTTGCATGGAAAAGCGAGGAGTCACGGGAGTCAGTTTTTTCTAGGATGCTTCTCCTTCCCATGCAGCCTAGCAAAGTCCTTGCTCCTGCTGCAAACCAGAGGGCATCTGCTGCATCTGGGCACTGAGATGTTCCCTGGGGACACTGCTTTACTTGCACCCATTCGGCATTTGTTTCTGCCTTGTGTGCAGTGAAGAGGAAACTGGTGGTGGTTTGTTACTGGACCCTTCCTGGTAGCAGAGGTGGCTCTGGATTTCCCAAGGGAACAACTCAAGCACCCTTTTATCATCTTGAAACTCAGTGGCAGAGTCAGAGGGAAGAAATAGGCAAGGGAGAGATGGCTCATGCAAGCATGCTTTGGGGAAGAAGAAGAGGTGGCAGGGCACAGCAAAGAAGTGAGTAAAGAGCCATTAAAACAGAGCTGAAGCAGTGTATAAAAGCCTCAGTCTTCATCCTTAGAGCCTGTGTACCTGTGAGACCCTGGTCTTCCTCTTCATCTAGAAGCAACAAAGTGCTCAAAATTAGCCTCCTTTCTCCAGTAACCAAGTCTTTCATTCTACAGAACATTTTCAGTTCTTACAGATTGCCGAGCTGTAAGCAGCATGCTATAATGTATGTTCTGTAAATGATGCAGGAAATGTACTATTGTGAACACTTTAACAATTGGATACCAAGCTAATTTTTTTAGCCTAACTAACCAGGCTAGTAACTGGAATTAAAACTGCTCAGTTGTTCATTTACACATGTATGCAGCAGACAGTTAGTACATTTGACAGTGTGAATGAGTAACTTGGACAAATCACAAAATATTGTCTGAGCGGGATTGTCTTCTCAAATTACTCATTTGTATGTTTCTGTGCAAAGTTCTTGGTTTGCCTAAATCATTTTATTTTGTTTAGAGCAGTCATAAATTAGAAACATCTGTTTACATACGACCAAATGCATAATATGAAGTGAAAAAAATTAATGCTATGACTTTGCCCTTTTAATGCCTAATCTGAAAATCTCAGATGATTGTATAAGAATTCCTGTCAACTGACTGCAATCCTTAACTGTTACAGTGGGACAATTCAGGCATTGAGATGTTGAGAGATTTATCCAAGGTCACGAAGGCAATCTGTGTGAGACACAAGTAGTGACTGTAAACATTTTAAGCTCTTGGGACAGGAATGATATCTTACTCTGCATGCATTGCATAGCCTAGTGGAGCTCTTATCTCAGTTGAAGTCTGTACGCTTTACCATAGTGAAACCAAAAAATAAAATTCTGTTGAGTAATCCTAAAATCATAACTATAAGTCACATAAAACAAACACTGCTAATAGAATGAATAACTGCTTCTGTGGCTGACGAGTCACATTCTTCATGCAGAAAACCGTACACGTTCCTGAATTTTCCATGAGTGGGAAACAGCGTTCTAGACTGCTAGTTAAATTTTAGTGATGATTTAAAAAACAAACAAATGTTCCTGGTAAGAAAAATTGGTCCCATACAAGGTAAAAGGATTACTGAAGACAAGAAAAGAACAGATAAGCTATGTCAGCATCCTCAAGGTCAATTTATTCTTGCTTTTTTTTTAACCTGTGCCTTTGTTGTAAATTACAGGTATACCCATTAACATCTCAGACAGAACCGGAAAATTAAAGCCAACAGAAGCATACCTGCTGAATTGCTTTGCAGGGTATTTGATCTGAGCCTCAGAGTGATAGAGCAGGTTCCCTACTCTTAGCACAAGCTTGGTTTCACCTGTCTGTAAGTGGGTCATTGCTCCAAATGCTGCAGTGCAGAAAAGCCCCACTCCCACAGCCACAACAGACCCCTCATCTCCACACAGAAGGTAGAGAGCTACCATGGGTGAGAGGTTGTGTCATTTCTGAGAACCATGCCTGTCTGTACAGGAGTTCCTCAAAGCAGTGCAGCTGTGTGGACACTGAGCTTGATGAAGGGAGTACCAGTAATTTTCCCTCTTTCAGGAATTGCATGAGACCAGCAGCTAAAAAAAAAGGTGGGCCTGGCTGGACAGAGGAGCAGAGAAGAATAAGACCTGGAGAACAGATCCTGTGCAGCTTTCAGAAGGACAGAATGCACGGAGTGGGGTGATGGCCTCTTTTCCCCTTTGGGAGAGCAGCTCCTCACGTGAGTAATTCAATATTCAGCAGCACAGATACCTTTGCTGTTTGATCCTCACTGCACTGAGGCATTAGATGCTACATGTTCTGGGTAAATTAAGAAGTTTCTTCCTTCATTTTGTTGTCCTGCCCCTACCACCTCAGTGGTCTTCCTTGTGTTTGTATTTTGGAGCTTTTGTATGTTTTGTATTGCTCTGAACCAGCCTCTTCTTTGCCTTAGTGCTGCTGTTTCTGCCCTGCCTCCAGACCATGTTCAGTCATGTCTGTTTACAGACAGTTGGGTGGGTCTCTCACACTACGCAGAACTGTTTGTTGCACTCTCATTGCATGTGCTAGCTGCTGTGAGGAGAACTGAAAAGCCTCTTCTTTTACTTGCCTGACACTGTGCTAAATGCACTCCAGGGCTCTTTCTGAGAATGACTAGTCTTGCAGTGAGCTCTAGTAGGAGTAGGAGAAGGGAGCAGTTAGTAAACTGCTCTTGGTGGGTTTTCTCTACCAAGGAAGGGAAAATACCTCTGATACTGCAAGGAGCAGGGGGAGCACAGCCAGCAAGTGGAGGAGCTTCACAGAAAACAAATTAGAGCAAAGGGAATGAAGCCCAGGAAAGGGCAAAGGCAGTCATTGGCCCATGGCCTGGAGTCTTATGTCCATCTCTAAGTAGCCTTTGGCAGCTGAGTCAATAACCCAGAGCTTGGAAAAGTCAGTCTCAGTTAGGTCTTTTATGATAGGCCTCTTCTGGGCCCGGCCATTTGATTTACCTGTGTTTTCAAAGGCTGTGGAGGAGGTCTGGATGCCCAATTCTTGTTCAGTTCAGTAAATTTGTTGTGTAGGGCATCCAGATCTCCTAGGTAGATCTCATTTTCTAAGTACATTAACCAGGGGGTAGAAGCAGCGTAACAGATCTTGCTAGCTTTTCTGAAGGACAGTCTGCTATGAGAAAAAAATTTAAATTACAATTTAATAGTTCAGTGGGAGTTTCTTTAGCACATAGTTAGACTTACTCTTTGCTATTTATAGCCCTATCATTTGAATATCCCCAAGGATGCAGTCATCAGACTTTTCTTCATTATTGCTTTGAAGAACAAACCTGTACTTGTTTTAACAAGTCACATCACAGGAGACATTATTCTACACTCTCCACCCACACAACCCTGGGATTTATTTTCATTTGAGGATTTGTTAAACATTTCAGCAGTCAACCGAAGGAACCAATGTTACAAGACACGTAGGATTCACCACCTATAAATCATGAACTTTACTTGTGGGAAAGGAACATACTTGCTTTGAGATGGAATGGTCAGTAGCACTCTTCATGGATACAAGAGGTTGGCTTTAGTTTTTAGTTCTGTGACACTGAGTGACTAATCATAATGGTATTACATCTGTTTAAGTTCAAGTGCTTTCTGTCTACCTTTCCTATACAGATGAGTCTAAGAAAGAAAAGATAAAAATAAAGAAAGAAAAGAAAAAGCATTTGACAATCACAGAAGTGACAAACCTGCTGTAGAATTCAATCCTATAGTACGACATAAAGGACCAAATTTCACCACATATTATTCATATGGGTGTTAGTTTATCTGGAGCAGCAGTTGACCCACAACAACATTTTGTCATGTTAACAGATGGCTCCAAGCCATTCTGGGGTCAGCCAACTGCAGCAAAGAATAGGACATTCTTCTCTCTCACCCCTGCTTCCTCAACAACAGCTCACTGTGAAAGACTGGATAGCTATTTCCCTTATCATCTGATGCATCTTCTTAAGCCAGTTGCCCATAGCTGTGAAGCAGCCTGGGATGAGGCTAATCCTAGCAGTGATACTGCCATCCTGAGGTATCAAATTTATCATAATTTTCGTGCCATAGTTTCCCATAGCAGTAGCATTCCACCTGCCTCAGAAAAGGGCTTTTGGCTTTAACGTTTGTGCCTGTTTCTATATCTGGGATATCAAAAATATTAACATTGAGAGGACTTGTTATTCAAAGTCAGAGCTGTTTGGAAATACTTATGCCAGCAGGAGAGACAGCTTAGTGCTTTGGAATTATCCGCATCACCTCACAGGTCAGTCCTACTGCAGGAGTTCACAGCAATTGTGAATAACAACTTCCTTTCCCTTTTTCCCTGTACAGTTTTACCCTACTTAACCTTAGAACAGAATTTATACCCCTGCATCCATAAAGTTCTGAATTACCTTTTCCTGTGTAAAATATTCTCGCAGCAGCAACATCAGTCAGGCAAGGATTTTGAAGCTATTTCCTAAGACCTAACTGCTTGCTTGAGGGGTGCCATTTTTTCATGTATGTACACAGTTGTTCAGTTGCCTTAAGACATAGCTAAAATAACTCTTTCTCCTAACATTACTTTTATTCAATTACTGTGTAACTACAGTATATTTTGTGATCTCAAATGGCAGAGAAGGTTAACCGTCCAAAAGAGATGTTTTCAGCAATAGTGATTTAGTATGTGGTGTTCAGGACATATCTGCAGTACAGCTCCCCATTCTAGTCAAAGCTGCTATTTCCAATTTAGGATTAATGAGCATTTCCTCTAAAGTAAATGTGTTTCTGTAGAAGCACAACAAATTCCAATAACTTTAGCCTTTTAATCTTTTTGCTAAGAGAAAAACAAAACAAAACAGATAACTCCTTACCTAGTTATTTTCATCTCTCTGACCCACATATGAGCTTTGCCTTTGTCTCACCTGGGTGCAGCAAGCATCTGTATTTTCTAATTATCTGTACTAATACAGGGGTTAATGTAGAGAGCAGGAAAAGTCTGCTTTATTGTGTGTGGGAGAGGAGGAGGATCTTGCCTTCTTTTGGTTAGGTAGCAAAACAAGAAAATCCGAAAGCCCTCTCAGAAAAAGTTTCTGAAACTGCTACTCTTCCATTCATACAATCCTTATCTACTGGCAAGAGAAATGTTACAGTGAGTCAGCTGGTCCCTATTTCAAGTGCATATAGTTGGGTGTGTGTTTTCAACTGAGCAGGCCCAGTAGCGTTTAGTATGCAGGAACAATAAGATGTCTCAGAAGAATTCAATGCAGTCTCACTTTAATGTGTTTTTACATCTTTTTACGATTCACAAAGCCAGAATATAAGTACTTATACATTTTAAATAGGAAAGTAATATATTCCCTAAAAGAAAAATAGATTTGATTAATCAAGTTTGTCATAAAAGTTGCCTCTGACAGTTGAAACTTCAAGCTTCTAAGCTAAAAAAGCCCAAATAGACAAATTATACTGAAATGTTCTTTAAAGACCAAGCAGCTGTTTTATTAAAATATTAAATTTACATTTTAAAAAGAAATATTCTGGTTATTTCAATTATGATAATCTTATTGAAGTGACATGAAATTCATGACAATGGGCATTATTCTGCCTTTGGATAACTGAGTACAGAATTTGGACAATCAGCTTTGCCATTATATAGAAATGTGCAAGATCACATACAGGGAAAAAACACTGTGGAAAGACAAATCCAAGACACTGGATTTCAACGTGATTCTGATTTTTCCCAGAGATAGCAGGTTTTCAGTCCTGGGACTAGGACTGGATCCAAAGCCTGCTGTGATGAGGCCCTTAGTTTAGACCCAAAGAACCAATCTAAATCTCACTGTTCCAAGAAACAGAAAAAGGATTTGAGAAAATACCAACTTTATCCCAGAACACAAGAAGTGAATGACCTTCAAACAACTTGGAGCAGGTTGAATTTACATTTTACTTCAAAAAAAAAAAAAAAAAGGGAAAGTACATACATGAGGGGAAAATGGGGTGAACAACAATTATCTGAAACCAGGTTTCTACCGTATTCACCTACAGTTACCAACTGTGTTTGAATCAGCAGGGCTCTTGCCAGCTGTCGCACACTTGCTTACAATATGAACAGGATTGTGGATCAAGGAAACATTTTCAAAGTTGAGGCCCAAATGGAAATAGTAAGATATCATACACAGTGTAAGTTTATAATACACAGCTTTTTTTTAAATGACAACGCAACAGCAGGAAGGAGAAGTAGTAGTTAACAGTTACTAACACTAGAATAATCAAATTTGTATGTTATACATATACAGCAACTAACTGCTTTACAAAAAAAGCAAAATAATACAATATATTGTCACATGTATTTACAGTGTAGTAAATATACTTTTCTGTCAAATTTTACACAAAACTATTTACAGGTGAATATACTGCATTAAAAAAAATTGTGGGACCAACACTAAAAGTGACTTTTTGTGGTAAGTTTGTTGCATAACAATAAGACGTGCTTCATTACGTTTGAAAAAAATTAACCTTAGAATGAAACAGAAAAAGCCCTAAAACCTACAACCCAGTTAGGAATAGAGCACTGGAACGCTCCCAAATGCTCAGTCCACAATACTTATTTGAAATGTTTCCTGTTCTTGGAAACCTCATGCACATTAAAGCAGAAACATTGGCATAATTAACAGGTAGGTTATGCACTATTCAAATACTACTGAATTATCTTTAAGTCAGGGAAAATACAAACACAAACAAAATGTTAATCATCTTTACAGTACTTAGCTGTAGTTAGTGCGTAATGGATAACAGGTTCTAAAACAGGGGTGTCAAACATACAGTCCCCATGATGTATTTATATGGTCCACATGTTAAAAATCAGATTTTTCTGAATCTAAGTTTTCATTTCAAAATGCGCAGATTCCATGGCAGCAGAGCTAATCTTCAAAAAGCGACTAGAGTAACCACTGCAATGATGAGTGCCCTAGTCTGCCCTAGCCCTGCCTCAGCCTGCCTGAAACAATGACTCTAAGGTCTGAACTCAGGTCTCCCAGTTGTTAGATCAGATTTCAAGCCCACTGATCCTGAAGCATCATCACCAGCAACTAACCGCTGATTACTATCGTAAATGGAGTAACAGGACGAGGAAAGAAACAAAGCAGACTGGATGGGGAATTGAGAGTGTTGCTCACAGGAATGAAACAGAAGGATAGAGAATACTCAAAACAGGAAAAGGGAACAAATAAAGGAGGATGTGAGAAAGAAAACAAAAAGGCAAAGTAATAGCAATGGTTATTATAAGGAGCAGGCTTTCTGAGTGATGAATGTGACAGTAAGGCACTGAACAACCAATTACTAATAGAAGTTTAGTCATTATAGAAAGGCCATGTTTTCCCCCTTTATCTAAAGAACAAGTTTCCTAACTATTGATACTGGAGATTACTTTGCTGTGTATCTGGGTGTACATGGTCCTGAATATAAACCTTGGCCACAGACTACATATTACACACAAAATTCAGCTCTCTTTTCCTAACGTGTTTGACACCCCTGCTCTAAAAAGTTCAGGTCCTCTCACTGAACCCTGCAGTGAAAACATTAAATGACACCCTGCTGCCCCCCTCTGAAGAAATAGATCAATTTTGTTGACTTGCTTTATGAGGGTAGCAGTTTTGGTCAGCTAGGACTGAGAGCGTGGAGTAGTTCTAGTTCTCACATGAAAATGTTAATCGCTATCTGTTTTGATTTCACGTTACACATTTCATATAATTTATTAATTCCAATTTAGGGACGTCTTTTTTTTATAGAGGCAATCCAAAATATTGAAAGATATTGAGATGCACTCAGTCCAAACAAAACTGATTTGGTAGTTAATCTGAATTTATTTATTTTTTTAAGAAAATCTTCTTATAGGAGAAACAAATAACCAAAACCTATCTTTTGCTAACAGTAAATTACCTTTATGGGAGATTTTTTTCCTATCTACAGCAAGAACAAATTTTCAGACTTCTACAATTCATTGTCTTCAGCAAAACTGAAAGGGCTGGAATTAGCTTGATTCAACATGATCAAGTGCAAACTGACAGTGATATTAGAGTTGGCTATTACACAATTTGATATATGAGATGAGAAGGGTTTTTAAATCAGTGACTCCCAAAGTTATAAATGCATAGCAGCTTAGAACATGGCTCGAGTCACTGCTCTATTCCTAAATTCAGTTCTAGCCTCATAATTCATTTCATAGATTTGTATCAATTCAGTAACCACATTTCTACTGCAGTTCCTACACAATCAATAATAAAAAAATTTGGTTAATTGCACAAGTCTTCATATTTTCCAAGATACCTATTTCAAGATTATTAATTGTAAGTTTTCCTCTTGTTTTGGCAAACTATTTGCATATTAAGTTTGTGTTCATAGTTTTTCCAGGACTGTAAACAAATTAAAAAAAATTGTTATTTTAATGAATCAATACAATAAAGGCATTTTATTTACATAAACATGTTACATTGTTACTGTGTGGATAAATGTGAATTATGTGCTATATCAATAAAATCTGAACACTTAATTGTACCATTCTCTAAATAATTTAGCTGTGGAGTTTGATTTACTGAAAGCCACTAATAAAATTGCACTATAGGATTTTTTTTTTAATATAGTGGATATATTTTATTTCCTTTAAAGCCACTTATAAATTGTTAATTTCTAACATACAACAGGGATCTGAAACTACAAAGTTTAACTGTTCTTTAGCAGTAGATATACTCAGCCCTAAAATGAGCACCCAGATGACAGGCCCTTTTGTCAGAATTTATATTTACCTCTGAGATCAAATGTTCTGCACATTCTAACTCCATAAAGGTAGTATCTGCAGCACTGAGTGCTACATCTTTACACATCATGCAACATAGCAGCATATTATCACAGTCATCCATTGTTAATATACTACTGTAGTTGACAAGTCTTTCACAGTGATAGCAATTTCAGTTTCTTATAACCCCCAAATATAAATCCTTGCAAACTAAAACCCCTTGGAAGTTCTGCAAGACAGATTTGACTGCAAAGGTCTATACTGATACCAGAAATTGCACTGCAAACATTCAAACGTAACCTGGATTTGACAAAAGTGTCAGTTATCTTTAAATTCATGTACCTTAAGCAAACATTACTGTTTTTATATCATTGCTTGGGCAGCACAAAAGCAGCTTTGCCAAACACAATCTCCCAGAGTTGGAAGTTACTTCACAAAATTTTCCCCTCCATACCCCAATAGTTATTCTGCCAGGAATTTCTTGAAGGTGCATATTGTTGGGAAGGGTAAAACTAAAGTATATGCTAAATGGAAGAAAGAAGCAATAAATTTTCAACACCACTACAATGGCAGCATAGTCAGTTCTTGATGATTTTCTTTCCACTATACAACCTTTTTTAGTGCAGTTAAAGTACAGCAAAAAAAAACAAGTTTGCTTTGGAAAAAAGCCAGTTTGTCCAGTCTGGTCCATATACAGTCCAAGAATGTGAAGCTATGGTCTGGGGAATGAAGAGACTCATGTGGCCTCCTTGTCCTTTTAAATTTATTGCTAATTACTGGAATTTTAATCTAATCAACCATTTCTGGTTAAGCTCATTGTACTGCGGCTATTATAAGTTTCTTTTAAGTATGGTAAAAAAAAGTCCACAGCTAAAAATCTTACAGGTTTGAATTAAAACCAGGATTATAGTAACTTCCCCGGCTCATAAAGCCACTACCTTGAAAGGTGTGCAAACAAGATTAAGTATTAACACTTTCCTTTAAAGAAGAAACAAACAAGGCATAACAGAAGCAAGGGAGAACCATCTATGAGAAATGGCTTTCGTATTTGGACACGATACGGTACTGCAGCGTTACAGAACTCCTCGCTTCCCTCGGCTACAAGGTCCGTCAGCACCTAGAGACTGTTCAGTCGATGGTTCTGAAACACTGGCTCAAATCAAACACAGAAGAAAAGGCGGCATTAAAATTCAGGCAATGCTTCAAGAGTTGATCATCTGGCAACATGGCTGACAGGATGGGAACGTTAAAAATTAAGTGCAGCATCACAACTGGTGGAGGGCTCTTTGCAAAAGCCCACATGTCAGTCAGTCTCCAAAAAGAAAAAGAAAAAAGAAAAAAAACGCTTCACACAATCTTTTTAATGCTGTGACGTTTGAAACTGCCAGCGCTTCGCTGCTTTTGCACTTGGCTTGCGGAGCCGTGGCGCATCCTCCCGCTGTTGGAGTGTCCAGTGGTGGGCGAGAGCTCCACGTTCTCCTTGTCGATCCCTGAGGGAACACAGGGAGCACAGCGTCACTGGCCGCCCCAGCCCGGCCCCCGCGCCCGGCCACCCCGGCCCCCCACGGCCCAGGCGGCTCCTCCGGCTCACGGAGCGGCCGCCGCCGAGGCACCGGTGCAGCTGCGGGCCAGGCGCAGCACCCTCCCGCCGGAGGGACCGGGCGGCCGAGCAGCAGCGTGAGCACCGAGGCCCCCTGGCTCCCTAGCAGGGTGACCCCGACGGAATAACCCACCTGGAAGAACAGGCGAGACTGCACAATCTGCAATATTTACAAGCAGCCGCTCAGAAACGCAGCGTTTCCTAGCACAGACTGTCACCGATACTGCCCTATCCCGGAAAACGTTTCACACTCATCCTCCGAACTAGTGCATATGATGGCAGATTTACTAAAATAATCAATTGTAAGTATTTTTAAGATAAGATGCCATACAAAATCTCTGTTGATGTCTCTCAAATGAAACATGTGGTACCGCTATTTTACCACAGTACTGTGTAAGACAAAAAAATCATTTTTTCCGGATCGGATGTGAGAGCCTGTATATGGTGAAAGCACAGACCTTGGGGAGAGAAAACACATCCAGGTGCCAATCTGTGACCCATACACATCCACACGCCTGAAGACCTATGCACTCATCTACACATAATTTACTGAAGTTCAACATGACTCATTCAAATAACTTTTGTAACAAAACTGCAGACTGAATTTGATGTTAGTTTAATCTGTGTCCAAGATTAAAAGACAAAATAATTTGGCTTACGGGCACTGGCTGACATGTTTCAATCCACAATACTTTCCCATGACAAAATGAAAATATGTAGGTGTATGAACTCTTTACTCAATTCATCTAGTCACCTCCTAAGCAGAAATAAAAACTTTATTTGATATAGGGAACAGCGTACACATTTGTGAATAGAAAGGGGATGGCCAATATGATTTACATGGATGAACCATGGAGATGCACTAAATGTCTTTGTGCTTGGAACATTGCTAAATTTTATTCTCAGAATGTGTTTTTTTAAAAAGATTCTGCAAGTTGGGATTACCTGTTTACTTTAGCCAATGTACATTAAGGATCTGAAGATGCATTTACCTCTTTTGTCTTTCCTCTTTTTTGTTAATTTTCCCTACAGACTCAGTTGAGTAGCAGCATTAAAATTAAGCGCTAACACTAACATATTCCAGCTATTTCAAATTGCGTTGTATTAATGCCTGACACCTAGGGCCATCTAGAGAGAAATGTATACATTTAAGATGAACATTTAAATATTTTCAGAAGTTTTTTTCTGTAAAATGCTGAGGAATGTCACATTCTCTCACTCATACAATTTGTTTAGTGCACCTTACACCTAAATGTAAAAGCAGCTAAAACACAAACATTTTGAAAACAGTTGCTAAGCACATGCAGACTAGTGTGTTCGAATGTCTCATCTATCGCGTGTTCCACAGCACCCCCTGGGCAGCAAATCCCATGCACTGAAGAGAGCCGTGGGACTACGCCTGCTTTTGAATAATCCTGTTCAGTTTTATATATATAATGTATATATGTATGTATGTATGTGTATATAGTCACTATAAATAACATTAATATACATAATGACAGGAAAAGCACTCAAAATATGATTGGAGCTGCCCTAGTAACACGTGGGCCAGCGAGATTCAGGGGTCTCCACTTTACGAGCCTGGTGAGACCCTTTGGCTTTGGCAGCTGCCTTGACACCTCCGTGGCCGACAGCAGCATCCGCTCCTGTCCCTGGGGACGCGGGCTCCCCACTCACGGGCACACATGCCAAAAGGCTTCTTGGCAGAATCTACATGGATGCCAGAAAACAAAATACTCTCTCCATTACCCTAAGAAGCAGTACTTCTGAATTACGAGAAGGGCAATACTAGGGACAAAGCTTGGACAAATTTGCATTATTGCTTTTCTAGCCTGCTCTTTCATATCACCTTTTGTGAAAAAGGATTTCTCAGGCAGCCAAAAAAGTCTTGTTCTATAAACCGCTAAGAAATAACCAGAGATCCGTACTGAGCAGTTTATAAAGTTACGGCACATTTGAACAAATGAAACAAATGTTCACAGTTGAACTCCAGGCACCCATGGAGGGAAGCCCGTCTCTGTACAGTGGGTGGAAAAAGAGCGTTCCTAGAGGGACCGGGAGCTCGGCCCAGGCACCTAACTTTGATGACCTGACCTGTCTTTGGAGGAGACCCCCCCCCTCAATAAGTAACATCACTGCAGAGCTCTTCCAGTCACAGGTTCTTGCCTTAACAAGGCATCAACAGTCGGAAAAGGTGAAATACTGCTTTCAGGAGCCACTTCTTGTTTCCAGTTGAGCTATGCGTCTAATTAAAATCATATGCAACAGCAATGCAAGAGTTTGATTTAATTCCTCTCAGAGCCCAAGCTGTGCCCGGATATCAGCGTATTTAGTTTGGCCTGGGAACAATCCTCTGGCTTAAGGGCTGCAGATGACTGGCTAGAGGAGATAAAACGTTCACCCAGCACATCAGGGGTTTCCCTCCACCCTCAAAACATTCGCACCAGTATCTGCACTCAGAGGTCACTGAAAGCACTGAATGAAAGTCTCTCTCCCAGAGCTCTTTTTGGCTCTAGTTTTGAGAGCATTCACTGAACATGTTCTAAGAGCACCCACTGAACAAACTAAAGTTTAATAAAAGTCTCTTCTGCCTTTGTATTCCCCAAGAGGAAGAGCTGACAGACTGAACATCTGCCTAAACTATGGGCTTCTTCCAGACCAAAATAAGTGTCTGGCATTAAACAGGGGAATGGCTGTGCAAGGAAGGCTCGCGTCTGAACCTGCAGAATTCTGTTTTGATGGCAGAAGCTGATTCTTGCCACCAGGGAAGATTTTTGGTATACAGGTACCAAATCCCACCTCAATACTGAATCTCTGCTCATGAGCAGAAAGATCAGAGCAAGCGCATAATAGACAAATACTGAGAGGAATCTGCCTCACTCTTAGGAGGAATATGAACTGCAAGGTTTATTTTGTATGCATCAGAAGCAGAACTGACGCAGGTTATCACTTGAGAGTTAAATGTCAAAGTGTAGACACCAACTACAATGATTGAAATCCTGGCAAATCAAGATTAAAAAAAAAAGGATCAATAACTAAGTTTTAACAAGGAGAAGTACAGAAACCGTTTTCTAAGGCTGTTAACAAGAAACACACACAAAGCAGCTGAGTCTGGAAATCTTTGCAAGAACTGCCCTGGCATAGGCGCAGCTCCACCAAATCAAGGTAGGAGGAGGCTCGCAGAGCACACGGTGAGGCTGAAACCAGGCAGGATTTACACCCAGGTGCACACACCTTCCTAAGAAGCATTCGATGTTCCCTGCAGGACAAGGTAACTGTTAGTATGTTGTGCTAAAAGAATCACATTGAACAACTCTCAAAAGTGAACTGTGTTAGTGTAAACTGCACACTGACACAACAACAACGCATGAAAGCCTTGGGTTACAAGCCGTTATCCCTAACATCTTAGGGGACAGTCAATCATTTGAAGATATAAAAGCTGAAACCTCTGCTTGCTGCAGACGTGCTTCCAGGCAGTTACTACTTTTATCCTGATACTATTTTGTCGTAATCACTCCTGTACCAGTAGCTCAGCGTAATGGAGCTTCTGCCATGGTGCTTCTGCAACAAAATGAGCATCTTTGCTGCAGCTTTATTGACCCTCTCACTGCTTACAGTAAGTGTGTGGCACTGGAATGAATAGCATAAGGAAAAGTATTTTAATGGGAGAGGCTAAAAGTACAATCAACAGCAAAATTTAGGATGTATGACAGTGAATAAAGAGGTTAAGGCAAAATCCTATTATTATAAATTATGTCTCCCACAGATTTTTGTCTCATTCATATAAGAAATTGTCTCATTTGCATTAGCAAGAACAGAGAATACTCGCCACTCTTTCACACAGTTACAGGGACAATTTCTAAACTCCAGCCGGAAGCTGGCTGTGGGCAGCGCCGTCCTTCCCCTCCCTGCATGGGTGTGATCTTACAAAACCCTGGCTATGATGGGAAGAGGAAGCAACCCACAGGTGGAAGCAAAAAAAAAAAAAAAAAAAAAAAAAAAAGGCTTCTGCAGCTTTTTGACTTCTCCATATAGAAGCGGAAATCAAATGATGTTGATGAATATCCATGTTATTGAGCCTCCATCTGCTACAGTTCAGTCCAACGAACTCACGTGCGTGCGTTTTGCTGGTGCCTGACTGATGTTAAAGCTGACTTCTTAAGAATCTGAAGAGCTCAGATGAAATAAATTCTATGTTTTAGCTTAATATCTGCAGCAGAAAAATTTCCCATATCAGACTGCCCATTCTCTATTACCAAATTTATCTCATTCTTAAGGATGTGACTTTCTTTGCCTGCTATATCATCACATATTATCATTAGCATCACACCAGAAATGCAACAGCTTAGCACTTACACTGAAGCCATTCCCATGTTTAAAGGATAAGTAAATTACTTCTCATGCCGCAAGCCCAACCCTAAAGCAGATCAAGCAGAATCTCGTGCAAATATGATGAAAGTAGAGTGTACCTTGATGAGGAAGCTGCATGAAAACTGCAGATTTAGAGCAAGGCAGAGAAGCTTCACAGACACGGAATGAAAGAAAAAAAATGTAAGTGAATAATGCCCATGACAAGGGGAGGGAGAGGAAGGGGAGAAGAGATGATGACAGACAAAACATTCATAAACAATGATTTTGCCTAGTTCTGTATCCAGAAGCAAGAAATGGAATTTTTCACATATCTGCAACTTAACATGTTTGTTACCATAATAAAAAAAACTTACTCAAATGAAACTGTTTCTTTAACTCAATGTGATAAAGTAACTTGTCACTGCTAAAACACTTGATTTTCTTGTTCAGTGGTTCTTAGATCAGGGTAAGCGGATGACCCGCCTGCATCCTTACTAGTACCGCGGCCGCCTTGCTCTTTCAAGAAATCTGTAGTTCACCTTTACTTCATATTCTAGAATTCTTTCACCAATATTTTTTTGTCTTGGTAGACTGTAGGTCTTTCACTACTTATGCTCTCATGCTTGTCGATACGGTGAGGAAAGAACAGGCCCATGTGCACAGCAATGATAATGCCACCATATCACTAGACACAATACAAAGCGGCCAGAGAAGACTGATTAAATTTTTAATACAATTAAACAGCTTAAAAAGCAAATTTTGCTCCATGCAAAATTGTACTGGCTAGTATGACAGCTTAAACTAGTGAAAACTGTATGTTGACTAAGGCCAAGCAGTGCAGTGCCAGTGGGATGGAAGTACAAAATGCAAAGCTCCTGCTGTGGCCCGGCCCCCAGTTTGAGAAAGCTGGAGAGCCCGGACCGAATCTCCAGTCCTCCTTCTGTTCAGGCTGCTAAAATGAGATGAGGACACTCAAGGAATTCAGCAAGACACTAGTAAGTAGTAAGAGATGAAGGGAAAATACCACTTAGATTAAGCATTCAGCAGAGGCTTTCCTAAAATCGCCATCACTTGAGGCTGTTTCACATTTCAATACCTAGTGTGAAACAGCGACGAAGCTGATCACTGAGCAGCTGCCTTCAGGACTCCCGTCTTGGCAAAGATGCCTTCAGTTTGCTTACACAAGAATGGAATCATTAGAAATTTTTTGCCTATATGCAATTTACAGTGTAAATCTGTTTTCTTAATAGATGTCTAAGTAAAATGGGATACTTCATTATGCATTTGAAATGCATTTTGTACTGCAGTATGCAGTACAAAGGAATACTTCATTATGCATTTTAAATGTTCAGAAATAAGTTTTAAAAGATTTAAATGTATTTTCTCCTGCACCATGTAATTATATGCCAAAATTCTTGTTACCAGTGAAGTTTTAGGGGAATAAGCTCCACATATAAGTTTAATAAAAATACTTTAAAAGAAATAATGTCTAATAATTTAAATATTAGCAGATAAAATAATGCAAAGTCAAGAGTAAAAACCTGCAAACCAGTTTTCTAAATTTTAGAGGAATTCAAGCCTATTCAAATAAACAATTTTCATAGGTTGAAACTTTGTCTTTTTTACTTTCAGCTTTTGAAAAAAATCCCAAATCTAGAAAGGCAGGTGATGAAATTATTTGAAAACTACACCTGCTTGTTAACCAACAGCTAAATACACTTCTTTCTTTCATATGAACGTCTTGTGATAACAAAGTCCTCCCTTTGTAATCACCTGCTCTTTGTAATGGTCTTTTAAATTTATATTTCCATTCAATACATGCATACAGTGGCATAAATGCGTTATTACAGATTCTTGAATATCCTGAATCATTTCACAAGTTCACTAGTTCTTCTCCGTCTCCTGAGATGGGACTCTTAACCAGTGCTGGATAAAATGTGCCTGTTTGTTTGTGGAATATTTGCAAGAAATTTTCAACAAGCCGTCTTAATTCCTTCCTCCTAGCTAACAAAGGGGAAGGAATAGAAAGTAAAGGGGGAACAAAGAGAGCCATTTGCATAACATGCTTTTTTTCCCCAGAAGAGGGCCTAATCCTGCATCATCACTTCATCCTTGTGAAAAACTGTCAGAGTTGCCACAGATGCTCCATATGAAATGGAAAGCTAGATGCCAATAATGTACTTATGCTCACACTGACAGCAGGCTCTACTTTATTTTTCTTTCTTTCCTATTTTTTTAAATACCTTTAATTTTATCTCTCTGTTCTAATATCACAGACAATTTTTAGCTGTACATGGAGTGAGAAAATTTCATTTAAACTACTTTTCTTTTTTATAATCTTGGTTCTTATCTGTACCTGTGCTCTATTAGGGGTAGTTGTTACAGAAATATTTCTAAATACTGCCACTCAAAAATATAATGAGATATATAATTTAAATCGCAACTACTTGCAACTGCTGCTTTATCGCATCACTGAAACACTTCCTGAATGGCTACAAAAGCTAACATCACTTTTTAAAGAAATCAGTAAAAAAGGCTATGTAACAAGAAAAAAAAAGAATTCCTGTTATATATCTGTTTATAACAAATAATTGATGTTGTAAAATATTAAATAAAATAGCAGTCTTTAAAACTTATTCAAACTCATTTTTTACCTGTTCTTACTGCTCAAATAGAGTGGGATATTTAAACGGACTATGTGATCTCCAGAGACCCCTTCCAGCCTCAACCATTCTGTGAACGCAACCAGTAAGTCCGTCTCAGGCCAGAATTCTTTTGTTATTTTTTCTCAGGCAGGAATACATAACAAGGAAGCAGTACCAAGACCATAATGACAATAAAGGTCTCCCTGAGGATAAAAAGTGCTTTTAATAGAGTAGTAGAGAGAGGTACAACTGTGGAAAACATCCTTCACACTTGGTCTCCTCACTTGGGACAACATTATTTAATATAATAAATCATTTTGACTTGGCAGAATGCTGGAAAATGAATCCTGTTTTGAGTACATTTAGACAAACAGGCTTCTTAAAATATAATCCTAGAACCCAGCATCAGTATATAAAGAAGGTGATCCCACCAAATTTAAATAATTTCAGTTGGATTCTCAGATTCTGAAAGATACTTAAGAAAAAAGTTATAGTCACTTTTCACTGCACTGAAAAAAAAAAAAAAAAACACTGTTCCCAGAGTATTCAGACAACACAATGTCTCACCTCTGCATGTTGAATATTCATTATATTCAACAACAAAACATGCATAGCATCAGTGAGCAAACTGATGATTTGGAAGATCAGATTTCTTGAGCAGAGCTAAGTAGAGTTTAATTCGGAGCTAGTAGACAAGTCAACAAGAGAGTCAAAAAGCCCCATCATAAAACCCACACTTATTAGACCTAAATGCAAGTCTTTACTAACCTACTAACTTTCCATTAAGTCTAGAAATAAAACAGATAAGAAGTTGACTATCTTTAGCTTTCAGAACTGCTGTAGTTAAAACATTATATAAGAAATATCATACAGCATAATTCTTATGACAAGAGCAAAGAATTTCCTCGATGTATGGGCCATTAGTCCAAAATCACTTCATGCAGATTTCTTTGACATTCCGTTTTCTTCCTACATTTCATTTCCTCTAAAGCTTATGCTCCATATACTATAGTGAATACTTTTTGCTTGCTCTGATTTCTCACCCCTAAAAAATTATGCTGTTAAATTTAACCTCTGCATCTCCCTGCAATTCCCATCTCCCCAAGCCAGCCAAGATATTCCATGTTTCTATTCTAGTCTTTTGCTGCTTTCGATGATTGTTTTTTCCTGGATCCCTTCATTTTATCACCAGCATATTTTTGGTAATACAGTAGTCTGAACTGACCCAGTATTCCATATGTATCTACAGGAATGCTTTTTTTTCTTCAAGGAGGACTATGACCTCCTTATGGTGCTGCCTGTGTAAGTGTATTGGCCTTAAATCATACAGTCCACTGAAACTGAACCAGCCCCCACACTCTCTTCTGCTGAACAGAGTTCTGGATTATTTCTCCTAATGTGTGCTAGCTTGTAGTACCCAAACAGATATTATTCTCCTTGCAAAATACCATGATTATACATTTATATTTATTAATCTTCTAGGATCCACTGCTGCATATGTTCCATATTAAGATGCAGCTGTTATTCATTCTGATGCACTTAGTGTTGTTATCTCCTTCATGCATAACAACTTGGAAGACAGCTTTTGTGATGGACAAAATCCAACATCTGAAATACCAGTGTAACAGCTTAGTCAACAGTTTAATATTCATTCGACTCAAGAATGCAATGATGCTTGATGCATAAATACACCCAAAGAGTCGACGTGACCGAGTATTTGGCTAAATAAACACTAAATTCAGGATATTCCCCTTATTTATGTAATATCAGAACAGCTACTGACCTGGGGAGTGCTGGGACGTTGCAAGAGAGGTCATGGAATTGGAAAGGTTAAGGTTAGCAGTGATGCTAAGCTGGCTCTGCACTGCGGGAGGATATGGAGATGTGGGTGTCAGGAGAGATTCTTCACTGGTTTCCTCATCAATTCCAGGCAAATACGTGTCAATCAAGGCATCCAGAAACTTCACTATGAGCTCAGCATAGTCTGGGATTTGTGTTTGCTGTGGGTAGGAGG
The DNA here is from genome assembly GCF_036417845.1 of Apteryx mantelli. Lineage (NCBI taxonomy): Eukaryota > Metazoa > Chordata > Aves > Apterygiformes > Apterygidae > Apteryx > Apteryx mantelli. The sequence goes on from NC_089999.1 coordinate 13,823,511, forward strand.
AGAAAAAAAGACTGGTTCTTTCCTTTCTACTTTTCTGTCATTATGAGTTTTGCCCCAGAACTCATTCTAATATTAAACTGATTTTGCCTGAAAACTTTGAAAAGCATTTGATGTGAATATCTGTAAAAATCTGATTTGGCGTCTTTTCCAGATTAAACTAAAGGTACACATTGAAGATCACTTGTAGCTGTAATTTCAGTCCCGCTAGGAACTACTGAAGTCAGCAAGGAGGAGCAGTTTTATTCGCAAGGTGAACAGCCCCAGCTTACCTGAACCTCCCGAGTCACTACAAGCATTTCTGTGGCCCAAAGCCTAACGTCCACAACACCGCCTGCTCTGGGCACCTAGTCCTTGTTAGGATGACTAGAGGGAACAAACGGCAGTACAGACTGCCAGTGCTTGATTGATTTGTTCTAACAGAAAATTTATCCTTATGGAATTATCAGTTTTATCAATTCCATAATCCTGTAAACCCTAAGATCTCCATCATACAGATTTTCTGAATGGTACTGTATGTCCGGGACCTCTTAGTGAACTTGGAAGCACTGAAAAGCTGTATTTACCCACCTGACAACTTTGGTAACGTGACAGTAGTTACCACCATATTTTTAGTATTCCCTTTACAGAGTCAATCAAAATCTCTGATGCAGGCCAGAAAACTATTTATTGCTTTAACTACAAAAAAGAGCCTTAGATGATGACTGGCTTACTCATATCAATACCATATTTTAACATTTATTTGTATCTTTACTGGGGCACCACGGTACTTTATACAGAGAGCAAAGGTAAAACACTGATAAACTTTATATATAGAATATTGTTCTTACCTTAGAAAATGGGCCAGCAAACCTCCATAACCCATTAAACCCAAAACCTAAAACAACAAATTGAACATTACTACAAAACACAGGTCTCATAATTAATAGAAAACAACTAGAAATCACACATGGTAGGTCACCTGCATTTATTTAAGTATGGAAATAAAGTATTTTAATTTGGGGATGCAAGCATGATTAACTTTCTGAAATGAGACAACTAAACAACACTATATTTTATCCAAACCATGTATAAGGTAAAAATGATGGCATTTTAATTTGCATATGAGATACATCAGTTGCCAAAAACTCAGAACTGTCATGCAAGAAATTCTTGGTGATATTTTAGATGATAAATTTAGCATATGAATACACATCTCACTTCAAAAATTATGTCAATGTTTACAAGTCTCTCTCAATTATCATTTCTTTATGGATATTCCTGGAAAGTCTTTGGTTAACAGTCACAAAAAATATTTAGGTTTTAAGTGTTTAAGTGTCACATGAAATTGGAGCTGGTGCAGTGAAAAAACAAATGTTACTCTACAGAATTTACCAATAACACCAGATAATTAAATCAACCCCTAATTTACAAGCCTAACTTAAAACTTCATTTATCACCACCATGCATGTTTTGTACTTCCCTTAACTTGGTTAGTGGAAACAGAACACTGAGTTTTAACTTCTTTTCTACTGCTTACTCATGCAGATGGTGTTATACTTCAATTTTTGATGTGCAGCTGCAACAAGCCATCTTAACATTCATGTTAGTAGCTGTTTAATATATGAACACTTTTTGATTACTAGGATTTATAAAGTTGAAGAGATTCCACATAACTAAACTGATTATTTTGTTAATGCAGCAATAATCCTGAGACTTTTTTATTCGTAAATCTAACTTGGAACACAGCAGCTTAAAAAAAGGAAGATATTTACTTTGTAGATAAGAAGTTTGGTATTGGGGTGGAGACTCTTCATGGTAGACAACACTCTGAACAATCCCATGAATTGGATTCAACAAGTTTGGATCCTGGCACAGCGATAAAAGGGTATTGATCTTGGAATCCAATAAATTATGCCTAAAAAAAGAGCAGTGGCTTATTTTTGTTCATTAAATTAAACAAAACCGTAGTTCACAACTGACTTTAACAAACAGCTATTAAGGTGGGATTTTCAAAAGCTCCCTGTGATTTTAGAAGCAGAATATAATTCCTGTAGATGTTCAGTGAGGACTCTTCAGACAGTGAAGAACTGTAAGAACATAACCCATTAAAGCGTTCTCTTTACCCAGCACTGTAAGTTGCAAATATTTTAGTTATTTTCAACTGAAGAATTTTCACTAGATACTTGCACATGTTAGAGCTGGAATTTCAAAGCGGCTTCATAAACTTGGGGAGGTACTTGAACTCCTTTGAAAAAAAACAGCTTTAAACACACTGTATTACTGGAATATGGAACCCTGTGACATTTGATAGTCAGTCTAAGCGTACGTAGGAAGGACAGAACAACACATGGTAACTGCACGCCATGACTGAGCTGCAAAAAAAGCATGGGTAGTATTGGGTAGTATTAATACAGGCAGTTCAAGCATCCTCAGAGACATCATGAGCTTGGAAGAATTCCCATCATGGGAAAGAGGGCGGAATAGTCAAGGCTTCCTAATACACTTTTTGGATACAAACCCCAGCTACTTAAAATTGTGATTTCAGTGATTCACAGAACTTGCCTGAACTTTGACCACTATTTTATAAAGCCAGAAAAAGCTGGTATTCTTTTTAAATCAGGCATAGGTCAGTTTTAAAAATCTACTCAAATTAATATCTGATAGCTGGGCTTTGCTAACATGCACTGACTACATTGCAAATATTACTTTTAACTGTTATCTAAAAAAAATACATCCACAGAGTATCTTGAACTATACTTCAGATCGGTTTTGATATTCATCTGGGGTAATATTAAAAATCCAGATCTGACTGGGGAGAAAGGCTATATTGGCTTGTACAGAAACTATATGAACACATTAAAATGTAATTTGTTTCTCCGCAGTACCAAATAACTGCTAAAGCCACGCTAAACTGCTAGACTAGACTAATGGCAGCAACGACACCGAAAGCTTTAGGAGGAAACCGAAGGCTGCACAGACAGGCGCCCTAGCAACAGCAGTACAGAGCTCTCCCACGCTCTGCCAACCTGCCTAAAAATCCGACACTGAAGAATACTTTTGAGTACCATCTGGAGCAGCGATATCTGAGGATGCCTGTTCTCGTAAGAACATTAAATTCATTTAACATCAGGAAAAGGACAATTCTCAAATTGCTACAGATAATTGTCTCTACAAGGCAAGGACAGATTTCAGCTACTAACCTACAAATGAATAATTATCTAGTACTTTTTTTTTTTTTTTTTTTTTAATAGAGTCATCACATAAAGAGAGTTTTAGATACTCACACAACAGGAAAGACCTTTGGGAAGACAACACTGGCTTCTGCTAAATACTCGTAAAGAATCCGCTGGTCAAATTCATCAGTAGTGTACTTCACTAACGTTGCCTGCCACAATGCAAAGGATGAGATCAGCACGTTTCTGACTGATTTTGAGGAGTTACAGGGGGCGGGGGGGGGTTGCTGTTTTTGTTGTTGTAGTTTAAGGTTTTAAAATCTCTGGATTGCGGAAAAGCAGCATTATGAAAGATTACTTTATGTCATGTTTGGACATAGAGTCAAAGTATTTTATGTTTATGTGAGAAACAAAAACAGTTGGCAGTAGTTTTTATTTTAGCAAATATTTTGGTGCAACTGGGTCTTGTTGAATTATTTCAGGAATGGAAACTATTGGTGCAACTGAAGAAAGCACTATCAGACTGGAAGCTTTATTACCAGTTGTCAAACTTTAAATTGAATTATGCTGGAATTCCAATAATTTTCATTTCTTAACTTTTAAAATATAACATCCTCTTAATATATTAAGTTAGTTTCTGATATCTCTCTCCTGGGAAAAGGAGACAATTGTAGGACATGTCCCACAGAAAAATACCAAATAATGAAAATTCAGTATTTGCTCTTACAGAGTTTTAAATACATTCCTAAAAGTGATTCCTAGAAAATTTGAAGAATGGTAACAAAAGAATACCATTGCACATCACATGTTCTGATCCATGCAAATTTAGATATACTGCAATGAACGTATGTGCTTCTTTTGAAGACAAAAGACCATCAGAAAGTAACGCATAATATGCAGAAAGTAGGCTTACAAGAACTGTAAGCAGGAGTGCTTGAATTTTTGGGTCAGTCAGAACTTCTTCATCTAGGAGGACATTTGACTCAGAAACAGAAACTTTTCGAAGATGTGGGTGTTGCTGCGGTGATATTCTCTGGGTTTCTGCCAGATAGAAAAGAGCAACTCATCCAAAGCACAATAAGCCAAAACCAAAATAGAATTAGTTCTTGCACAACAACTTCACTCGCTCATACGCAAACTTCAGAGTTCACCAGCCTTTTCGTAAAATGTAAAAGCAACAATGATGCTGTAATACTAGTAGTGCTAGATTGTCACATGGGATGTATTATCAGATGGTAAACAATAACCCCAATTTCCTATTCAGTGAAATACAGGCCCAGGGGTGGTAAGTAACACAGTCAGGGTCAGGCATCAGACCAACATCAGATACGCCAGAAGAACCCTGGTCTTGCATTGCAATTGGGGGTGGGGGCACAGGAAGCAGATGGGGGAGAAGATGAAGAGAGGCATTCTAGGCGTTAGGTCATTTTGCATCTTGTGCAAAAATATGCACTTAGGGCTTAGTCACTTATAGAAAGCCAAATTTTATTTATTTCATTTCACTCCTATATGTTGTAATTTATAGCTGCTCCTTATTCTGATCTGCAAACTGAGCAAACTCTAATTCAAATCTCAATTGCCAGTGATACGGAAGACTGTACTCTCCAGATGCCATTAAGAAAAAATACTTATCCCTTACCTTGTAGTAACCCAGGCAAATAAACATTGAATTTAGAAATAATCCTTTGTATATATATACAAGGCATTTATAATTAGCATTATTCTTAAAATGTTAGTCCTGTTTCTCACCCATTTCATAATCATTTTCGGCTACTCTCCTCATTTTGGGGGGCGTTGTGATTCCAGATTCCATGTCTTGCCTTTTAGGAGCCTTTGTGTCCGATATCAAATGGTCAAAACTTTTCCTTGTACCTAAAAACAATTTATCAGGAAATTAAAAACATTAAAGCTAAATCCGCACTGTAAGTGTTTCTGATTTGCAGGGTGTGTATTTTTCTGGCCAAGTTATAACTCATCTACAACATATTGATAGGAATCTGGGGACATTTTCACCATTCTCAGTGGTGGTAGAGAAAATACAGTCACACCATGCCGCTCTCCATCGCAGTTTCCAAAATGCTTCACCATACATATGAGTATAGCATGCAATTTATTCAAATATGTAAGCTGTGGGCATGCTATGGTTTCCTGGTCAACATGTTACATTGAATAAACATGCCAAAATGTGATTACTGAAAAGGAAGCAGTAATAGGATTGTAATGAGAGAAGTGCCTCTATTCTTCCATATATACCATATAATATAAAATTGTAACCATAAGTTATGCCAAACAATTCATCTTGTTTCTCTAATATTAAGACTTTGCTTGTAACCCTGATGCATTGAGAAGCCATGAATAAAAATTAGATTGCTTCCAAAACTGCTAAAATGTTTTGGAACCATCTCTTCTAACATAAGCTAAGGCATTCAACTTATTGGCTTTGCTGGAAGAGGGCTGGTGGCAAAGAATTGGTACTCTGAATCTTTAACATCTGGAATATCCTTTTTTTTTGCCACTTCAACACGCATATTTTGAGCGTCACTGACGCTCCTCCCCCTTCTCTGATCAAAAGAACTGGATTAGTCCTCTTTAATTGCACAGTGTTCTGTAATTTGTATTTTATAGAAACTGCATATATTCCTTTGAATCAGGACTAGGCACTTAAAGTCAGAACAAATATAAAAATTATTTTTCTCCAGTAACACTTCCTGGGATTTTCTGTAGACAAATTAGCAAATTAGGTATCTTAATAACCTAGAAGCTTTTTAGTGTTGGCTTGTGAAGGCTGCCCCATATCCAAACTCATGGATTTTCGTGTTCGAGGGCTTATCTGTCCCACTGTCGGGTAACTGGCAGCTAGATGTCTTTCTGACCCCTTTGGTGATGACCATGGTTGATTTTCCTTTAGTGTCCTGAAAGTGCAGAGAAATTAAATTAGAAAACCCTTAAAACTGTGCACATTTAGGCATAAATTTTTCAACTAGTCAAAGTATCCTTTATTAAAACGATCTTTCCTAACAGACTAATCTCTCAGAAATACGCATTAAGAAAGAGCAATTACTTTGCTTGCAAAAATGTTTAATCTAGTGAAAAATAACAATCCGATATGAATGAAATGCCGAAGAGAAAAATCAAACAATGAAATAGAACAGATGCAAATCAACCTATGAGGCAAAGTGAATGGCATTTAATAACCAGCTACTCCATACTGGGTGCAAAAAAATAGACTCTCCTGAGAAACCAGGCTCTGCGTGTCACTTACAGGTTGATTCCCTAGCTTATCTCTGTGGCTGTTTAGAGATAGGCTATCAAATGTCAAGATTTTCTAATGAAAGGCAATAAGTCACTGCTTAGTATAGGCCTTGAGGCCCTTAAGGACAAATAGAATTTTGTTCTAACATACAGATGAAAAATAGGGTGAAATTAAGTCTTGTGAAAAGGAGTCAGCCAAAAGCTTAAGAACCATCAGACCAGTTAAGCTCCGAAATAGCTTTATGGATCTCAAAATGAAGTCGATAGGAACTTGATTCCCAAATTTCCCTGTGACTCTTGAGCACAGAATAAGTAGCATATTGGTTTGGAACCACTAACATGCAGCTGAATGTTAATTTAGCTTTATGAATGTGGGTTCTAGTTTTCAATATACCACAGGTTATCTAAAGATAACTTACTAAAGTAAGTAGACATTAAAATTTGGATAACTTATCTAAAAGTGAAATAACTAACCTATAACTAGTGTCACTGTGATGTATGGGATATGTATCCATAGGAACGTTTTCCATTGAAACATCTGTCAACAAGAGAGACTTCCTATGCTTTAGGCTGCAGCGACTTCGAACTTCCTCAGATACTGTCAGCAAAGCTAAAAATTCAAAGAAAGCTAAGATAAGTTTTCCAAGATAGGAATACAGTGAAGAATGCAAGCAATACTCCATCTATTTAAATTCTTTATTTAGTACAAAGAAGTCCCCTGAAATGTAATCATGCCTTACTGAAATGTACAGATTAAAAGCAAATGATTAAAAAGAGTTATATTTCCCAACCAGCTAGAATTACTGATTTAAACATTCTCCCCTCACATGGTCAAAATTTCCTATTTCTAGACAACTAGAAGTTTGAATGCTTTAAGGCACACACCTACGTATTTAATCCAAAAAACCATCAGTCTCCCTGAAGTATTTTCAAAGTTGCACAGTAGCTCACGTGCTGAGCTTGCTCAGCTGCTGAGCCTGCAGTGAGCTTCCACTGACCTGCCCCAGCCTAACCCAGGCTCTGGTCTATCTTCAATACAAGTTACATTGATACACAACATTGATAAAATTTTATCAACCTAAAGCCACAAAGAATTCCCACAATACCCCATTCCTTTTCAGTTAGCACAACTTTAAAAGTATGTTGCTTTTTTTTTTTTTTTTTTTTTAATTTTACCTGCTAGGTAAGCCACACTTTGGGTGTTCACCTCAAACTTGTCACAGTTCCTATGTTTGTTAACCAGGGCTAGTAGTGTATGTAAAATCCTTACAGTTCTTGCTACAGTAGTAGGAGAAGGATGCCTGTACCCTAAGAAATGAGGTTAAGAAACCAAATACTGTGTTTAATTTTTTAATGTATATTTATAAAGCATTAATATTTTTAAAATACTTAAAATATTTTTCAGCATGTTCACAGGAAACTTCATCTAGTGGGTATGCAAGTAATACTAATAGAAACTGCACATTCGAGAAAAATATTTTTATGTCCCTCCTCCAAAAATCACATCATTTCAAATGTCTGCGCTTATATCTATTTTCTCATAAATCAATCTCCTAAAATAAACAGAAAGCCTGAATACAGTCAAACACATGGAGAAAGAAAGCATTCTTAAAGGAAGAAGTAAAGAACAGCAGCAAATGCAGTCACGCATCCCATGACAGTTCAGCTGCACTAAAAACCTTCGCAGGGATTGTGACAAAGTCTTTTAGTCAAAGTACATTTAATCTTGCATCTATTCTGTGATCCAAGCAGCTGGAATAAGTTACTTAAAATCAACCACACAATTTTTCCTCCCTTTATCCTTGGGCTTCCTTTTGTTTCTGAATTAAGAGCGTGACATGTAAAATGAACAGAAACATGCGCTGTTACCTTTCAGGAGGTGTCCCACTAGTGCAAAATTAAAGTTGGAGTTGAAATTTAGCCCAACAAAATGATCCATCTGCTTACAGTGCCATTCCAGTGGTCTCCTGATCTCCATAAACACCTCTTCTGGGCTCTGACACAGGGAAAATAAAATACAAGAGTATCTCATTGAAAGTTAGTTATATCTAAAATTTTTGAAAAGTGACAAAATATAGTAATTTTAAGAGTTTACATGAAAAAAGCAAATACACTCTTGACTAGAATATATCTATATATTTCCATTCCAGTTTGGAAGAAATACCACGAGCTTCATCTCTGCATTGCAGTTTTACTTTTGATGTTACTCAAGGGACACTAATTGCAATACCATTTTCAGTTTTAGTTGTGTAACTAGTGATCATGAGGATAAAGAATTTTTTTTTACTTTTTAACAGATCTAATTGCTTACATAAACTAAGGTTTAATCACAGTTGATTACTAACAGAGGGCTTGCTTACCTTATCATTGAACACCCGAAGGCTATCCAAGGTATGCAAATTCTGTTCAAGTAGTGCCGTACCTGCTGAATACAGGTTTACTTCATCTAGCTGGAGCACTGCCATAGCTACCCAAAAGAGGGCCTTGTGCATAGGAGAGTCCTAGAAGGAAGAAGAAAAAGCCATGATTTCATTTTCAAGCCAGTTCCTATCACTGAAAGAGAAATAGGGCTAATATATGTTTTTGTATACGCCATACATTACTATCCTTCTTGTAGCAAGTTCTCTCCTCAAACATGTCCAGCCTGAGAACAAAACGGATGTTCACGTGAACCTGTAGTCTTGATGCACTTCCCAGGTGAAAGTTTAAAGCAAATTAATTTCAAGCTTCTCTCCCTCTCTCTCTTTTTTTTTTTTTTAAACAAACATTGCTTCTCTCTTATACCCCTTCCTTGTCTCACAAATACATCAGGTGCATATTGCCCTGCACCAGACTGAACAATAATGCATCTTTCATTACCAATTTGAGAGCACATGAAAATAGATTGCAATTCTGCACATATAAGTAGCAATTTCGTCTCTAAATCTGAACAGGTATGCAGGAAGAGTTGGCATTCAACAAATCTTGGGCTCCTTGTACAGTAGATTTTATAGGAACAAGTCTTCTTTACTAACAATAGATACACGAGGCTCTTCATTGTAATCCTCTCCGCAAAACACTAGATGCGGAAATAACGTGCAATACAAACAGTGGAAGATCGGGATGACTTGCAAAGGACAATTAAGTCAGTCGTCAGCTGCATTTCCAGGGTAAGTTCATGGTATTCTAATAGGAGGGACAGAAAGCATCAGAAGTTCAAGTAACATATCACAACTGTTACTGCTGGGACTCACTGTTAATTCTAAATGCTACCGTGCTATCCAGATGGCCCAGACAACACAGCCTGCGCAGAGCTACCACGGAAAGAGCAAAACAGAGTGAAATCAAGAAGATTAACAAACTGTGCCCAGATTCCTTGGCTAAGTGAATGAAAGTCAAACAGGCATATTAAACAAGCCTTTCAAATGCTCTTGCCAGGAATACCGAAGTTAAATTCTTTTCTGAGGACATTTTCGAATACGCTGTCTAACAATTGGGAAGCTGCAGACCCGACCATGGTCTCCAGAAATCCCTTTCAAGAACTTGGCCCTTCTTTTAAACCAACTGCGTCCTCTTAGCTGTGTGTGACAATACAATTCCACATGGAAACTGTCTCATAACGGTGTGCCTATTGGCTTGCTGCTATGTTTCAAGTTAATAACTTGAAAGTAATATACAGATGGCTAAATTATTTTCAGATCAGATGAGACTAACATTTATTACAAGCCATGACCCGAAAGGCATGTCTTAGCAGTCATACATTTGAAAGCCAAGACCAAAGAGCTTTTGGAAAGAATTAAGACAGACTGTAGTATGGTCTCTGGCTACCTGGCTCCTGCCCAGTTTGATGAAGCAGAATGGTACGTTCGAAAGCATTTGTAAAGCTTTTGCACAAGTTCCACATTCAAACTTCTGTGACGTATTTCCCGTATCTAGGACTTTTGAGCGTGAGCTGTGTCAGTGAAGTATGAACTTTGGATACCACATCACTTATTTTTTGAGGTGACACCCATAATTATAATTTTCACTTACAAAACTGTTCCCTGTTTACTCTTAAAAAAACCCCAAAAAACAAAAAACAAAAAACAGTTGTTTACCTTATTAAGAAGAGGCTGCAGTTTGGTGAGTGCTATAACTGTAGCTTCTATTAGAACTTGGCTGTTGTAATTATCAGGGCCTTTTAAACAGCTCTCAAGTCCCTTTTTGTAGAAAAAGTAATAATAAGAAATAGAACCCATAATTAGATTTTGCTCTGTAAAAAGATCAAAGTTCTAAACAGTAAGTGTAGCTCTCAATTAGTTTATGAAGCTTGAACTCATTTTAAATGCATTCTCAAAGAGTTTTACAAATTAAGATATAGACAGAAGTGATATGCTGAAAATAATCGCACAATGTATATTAAAAAAAGTCTGGCAGCAGGACAGGATGTAAGAAGCAGAGAATAGCTCTCCTACAATTCAGACACTATTCAGTTAAATTTTATGTCTATAAAACTCTAATAAAATACTTAAAGGAAACATCTTTAGCACACTGTTTGCCTGCTATGGAAGACAACCTTCTTTAGAAAACATGGGCATAGTTACCAAGCTAGGCAGTCTGTTTCAAATTTCTCTTACATAAATAGTCTACTCTTTATCACATTTACTTTTAATACACTACATTATTAACTTTCTTAAAAAAGGAACTTGTACATAATGCAGATAGGCTAAATGTCTTAACACAAAGTTTTTTCATTTATTTAAATATTGACTTTGCTGGATCAATCTCAGTGTCTCAAATTTTAAGCTCAATATTGACAAATACTACTTCTATTCTAGAAGTAGCAGCACTGATGAAACTTACTGCCACCAAATTGATTTAAAGCAAAAAGTTAGGGCTACAAAAACTAAATTTCCTATTAGGTAGCTTTTTGTAAGAATACACTGGAAGAATGTATTCATCCTCAAATTATTCTGAGTTCTACACTTCATGGCAAGATAAACATTTTCAATTATTTTATCAGTCACAAAGAAAAACAGACATAGACCCATATACCTTGCTAAGAATTCGGATTATTTGTTTTATTTGTCCATGAGACACACGTTTACTTATACAGCCAAAGACAACAAGCGCTCTTGGCTGCAGAGATGGATTATATTGGAATGCAAACCTGTGAAGAAACAAAGTACACTGTATTAAACAAGCATATAAACAAACAGGCTGTATAATAAAAAGGTGAGAATTGTAAGCGTGCTACACAGGCAGTTAGGGGTTACGTTTTGTGATGTACAACATACTTTTGAGCTAGCTCGGTCCACTGGTCCAGCCACTTGCATGTTGGGATATCTCTCATACAAGCCTAAAAAGAATTACATTGTTTGAATAAATGTAACATTAAGACAAAGTATTCTTAAAATTCAGAACACACAGTTATTTTAGCTCTCAGAAGTCAGCTACTTAAATATTTATTACCACATCATGGGAGGTGCATCTCACCACACTGCTTGCCCGCATGGAAGTGTAAGCGATGCCATTTTCCCCCATGGATAATTTGTTTTGTTTTGACCTACGTACCTCCATGATCTCCAGCAAAGCTTCAGTAACAGTTTCCAGGGAAGTCAGCGCGAAAGTCTCCCTTTCGTAGGAACCGGGTGAGAACGACCTGTCTCGGTAGCTGGAGCGGAAGGCGATGACTGCTGCTGATTTCACTTTGCTGATTCCAAACAGCAAATAAAATTTGGGCAGAGAGAACTCAGTCAAACTCAGCCTTAACACTTGCTTGGTCTCCTCTGTTGAATAAATTTTTTACATATTAGATATAACGCACTGAAATTCAACTCACATTTAACACTATTAAGATCACCCCCCATGAAAACAAAAGTCAATAATCATCCTAGATATCACTGTGCACGTTCCACTACTGTTTTCTTTGCTACTCGTCTCAGCACGTGCCACGAGAACCGTGGTCTGCTGCGCACACTGCTGCGAGTGCCGGCACCAGGAGCGTGCGTTGCTAAAACAGGTAGAAAGGGATTTGATTAAAGAGGTGGTTCTGTGAGGCTGCTCCTCAAATTGGTTCCCAAAATGGAAACCTAGAGAGTTCCTGGCTGGAAATACCAACAGCACTGGGAGTTCAGACTGCAATCAAATTCTATTTTTGGCTCTGCCACTAAAGTGAAGAAAGCTATTTAAATCAGAAGAAAATACGGAGCTGAGCCCTTGGGAAAATGTAGGCCCTGCTACTAGCACTGAATATTTTTACAAACCTGAACTTTCATTTCATTTCAGTGTACTTCAAATCCACTGTTTAAACGGAAGGCTGCCCTTGCTCTGGGGCTCAGGGCAAAGCCCCCCCCTTTTTTTTTTTTAAAGTGAGTGTGAGAGAGAGCTTGCGCGCGCGCGCGTGTGTGTGTGTGCGCGCGCATGTGTTTCTCTAGCCACACGCAGATGCGCTCTCTCTCTCTCTCCATACATATCAAATGAGCCTTCACATACTTAAAAGAGCAAGATTACATAAACATGTAAATATTTCTGCACAACAAATAGCCTGGTTTTATACTGTACTTCTGTGATAACAAACAACAGCTATGTATTTGCTAACACAGGCATTTGAATTTTAATTATTTTAGGACTGCTAAAATACAGCAGTATGAAAAATATCTGCTTTAATAGTATAGTTTCACAATTGCCTTATGTAATTGTTATTTTTGTTACCACATTATGCAACCATTCAAAAGAGGTACATCAGCCGATTTTAGCACAGGAGTATTTTCTCCTTTATCTGCATTACAGACACTCACTGATACTTACATCCTTCCCTTTTTCAGAAACCAGTTATATAAACAATTTTCATTATGCACCTGCTCTTAACCAGATAGCCAGATTAACTCCATGCTGTTATCTATTCTAGCTTATATTCTCATTCTGGTTCATACGCAAGCTGAATAGCAATACAGTGTTTCCAAACTTTCAGAAGAGATTTCTTAGCATCACAGAAAATTAATCTTCACCACTCACAGAATGCTTCTACTTAATTGCTAAGGCTTACTAAACATCTCCCTTTGTTTCAGCTACTCATCTCAGCAGCTATTTTATTGTTTTATATGCCAAAAAGCAAGGTTATTCCAGAACTGTTACAGGAAAGGGTATTTCAACTCATTTATATTTTTCTAACTTTTGGTAATCACAGGTAATTTCCATTAACTTCATTGCAACTAAAATCAATCAATCCAAAAGCAACCTGGCCTTGTCTATCCTTGTCTACATTAAGATTCCCATCTTCAGTGTCAACCTGAAAAGACATCTTAGTCCCATTAGTGGCATGATATACAATGACTTCATGGAAGTGAAGAAAAGACACCTCAAGTATTTCTTAAAACAAAGTAGAGGAGCAAACAACTTAATGTATTATCTGACAAAAACTTACCACTGAAGTGAAGCTGTGAACAAGTGCACAGAGAATGAATGATGTTGATAACCAGGCCATGAGTGGAAGCTCTGAGAGAAAGGGGACCAGTGGCCACCAATAAAGTGACTACGTGGAAGAGGTAGGGAAGATGCGCCGCCACATCCAGAGAATTGTTGAAGGACAGCATCAGCATGTAACGTGCCAGAATAGCAATATCATCCCACATTAGGTGCTGTTCTAATGTAGGAGTTGGAGACAGACAGGTCTTGTCGATTATTTTACACATCCTTCCAATTACCTGAAAGAGAGCAACCATTTGTTTTAATCAAATGAAGAGCAGAGCTAAAAATTTCCGTCAAAGCCATTATATTTTAACACTGGAATTAATCTGTTGCTAGGAACCCATTTTATAACGCTTGTTGCCTTATTGCCTGTACTTAGTTATCAGAAAGCAGTGTCACGTTATTTTCTCAGGTAAAATTATTATATAAGGGGAAATTAAGGCAAAGAGGCACTCACTTTGCTTGAAACCAATTTCACATTTCCAGAAGCAAGAGCTACAGCTGTGTCTGCCATAACCTCAGCTTTTATGGATCCTAACCCTCCTGTGGCACTAGTTTTGATGAAACTGTCCAGCACTACATCAAGCAGATCTGTTATCTGTCAGAGAAAAAAAACTGTTAGTATCAGTTAAATTAACTTCATTTTTCTGCAGTAAACAGCTTTTTGAATAAGCAATCATTCATTTTTAGTTGAAGATATGTAACTAGCATAAATTAAAACATCTGTTACAGTGATTTGTTATCCTTTTGGGAAAAAGCCTAATTTAAATAGTAGAAGCATAAAGATGAATTCTATCAGAATTTACTCCAAATTGAAATGAATGTTTCACAACTGTGGAGAAGCTGAAATGTGGTTTTTATTATTTCTATTTTATTTTCCATTTAAAATCTGAACTATTCATAAAGTACTGATATTAATAACAAGAACTGGATTTGAAGAGGGAACCCCAATCCCATACTTCCAAGAAATAACTAAGATCTTATCCATCAAGATTTTGCTTAGAGTACTAGCTATGCATGAGTACAGCTACCAATAAACATGTTTCTTATCAGGTACAAAAAACCCCACATATTTGATATATGCAGTTAAGAATCAAATCTGAGCAAGTGCAGAGAGAACTATCTGAATGTGATGCGTAGGCTAAGATTAGTTCTATTTCAGTACAATTCAAATTCAGCTTTCATTTCATTTCTATGCTCATAAACGTGGTTGAAATTCTGGGTCAACTAAGTCAATGATAAAATTCCCACCGACTTCTGTGGAATATTTCATCCTTTACTTCCATGTTCTCCACATTTAACTGTTAATGTACTTTCATATTGGATATGAGAATCACATTGCTCTCAGTGTGATTCAAGTTTGCAGAGTACATTGATTTGTTAGTCTAAGTGGATCAAGTAAGAAAATGCACCCATGCATCCATTTGAGAATTCCCCCCCGTTCTCCAAAAGTAATTTTGTGATGCTGGGCTGTATCAGTTTGGATGACATGCTTTTAAAAAAAAAAAAAAAAAAGTATGATAATGAAACTGATAAGGAGCTTGGGAGCAAGCACAGTCATGGCAAGTAAAGCAGGTCTCATTTCTCTGGAAATTTCCTTCATGAATGGCAGCTTTAGCTTCATTTTCTTTTCTTGGGGAGCAGAATGGGGACATTAACTTAATTAACACTTCTACCAATTTATGATCAGCAGGAGGTTTGTCATTCTATTAATTTTATCAAAATGCTTCTGTTTTAAAAGTTCAAACAGCAAAACAGAAGAAAAATTCTTTTATGGCATAAGCCTAACATACCTCTGAATGCACAAGTACTTTGTTCTTTCAATTCAATACCCATGCATTCAGGGGTTTTGATGAAATATTTATGACTAATACCAAAAATCTTTAATTTTCAACTCTCAGTAGGGGCCAAGAACACGTTCCTAAGATTCAGAGTTCAGTAGTTAATCATTTGACAAAAGTATTTTATAGAAAAGAAACGTATGCTCTTCTCTCCACACAGCTAATATACTTTGGTCCTGTCAAGATCCATTTTATTTTTCTGCATCAATATTTAAGTGATTAAAAACACTATAATTTGCTGCTCATATATAAATTGCAATAAATTATGGAGAACTTGTACCTGTCCAAGACTTCCCCATATCTTAGCTTGAATGGAAGGATACATCTGTTTTTCATTTATTGTCATTGTTATAAGCTTATCAAGAATAGCAGTGACTCGCTGGCGCTTGGCATCATCATTATGTTTACAGAATCGGACCAGATTTGATAACCAGGGAGTCATGTACTCCAGACAAAGATGTTTCAGTTCAATACCTGAAATAAAAATTCACTTTGTAACACAAAACCAGCACTGGTCTCTATTTATATGTAAATTATTATTTGCAAGCCCTTTTCATTTCAATTTCATTGTCTAAAATAATTACTATCTGAAATAGGTGAATGAAACACCCGAGCAAATACTACTGGGCAAACAGACAAGCTTCAAAAGGAACATACTCCAAGAAACTTCCATAGGAATCTGGCAAGGAGATATTGACATTTTAATATCCTATTAAGAGGCGTGAGGTAATGACATGTAAACTCAGTATTAGACAGGACTTAAGATTTTTTATTTTTTAATCTTGAGAATATATTCTAAACAGCTTTCAACACTAAAGTTGGTGTTGTTTTATGCCTGGAAAAAAGAACTATTAAAATAATGCAACAGAACCAGATTTACAATTAAAAGAAATATAAATAATCTGAAAGGATTAATATCTAAATGATATATGACTAAAAAGCCTTGGAACTCTTTTGCACATGTACCTTCTAGAGTTCAAAACTGTGACTATCACGGACGCCAGACTGGGTTTTGTTCTGCAGTATTTCTGGTGAATTAACAACAACCTGATATGGATCTAAAGTACATACTGTACAAAATTATCAACAGCCATATGAAACAAATAGCTTGTACTGTGATCTCTCCGAATTAACCTACTCATTCCAAACCACTGAGATGTCTAGTGAGGCTTGTTCCAACATTAATTTCAGAATATAAAAGACAGATTTTTTTTTTTTAATTTAGTTCATCAGAAATGAAAGGGCACATTCAAATGGGCAAATGAAGTAATGTTTATGCTCCTACAGATTCCAGTCCGTTTCATGACACTGTTGGGCTTCAGAGTATTATACAGCTTGATTATTAAGGAATGGATACAAATGGACAAAGCTTGAAAACCCATCTAAACTGTTTAATTAACCAAGACAGACAGCCACCAACTTAAAGCTTTTCAAATTCATGGTTAGCACTAAGGAATACTAGTGTTACTTACTAGATTTGCTAAATCCAGAAATACACTCTTCCAAGAACTCTAAGGTAAGGTGTGGTTCGTTAGCTGCAAGAGTTTTACTAATAGACACAATAAAGAGCGTGTTGTTGGCAGGAATACACAGACCTGAAGTTTCCAGTAACTGGCCCTCAATCTTTAAATTAAAGGTACAGGTTAAGGCACATAGAAGATTATAGGCAGCAGACCTGAAACAAAGCAGACAACATGACTTGTAATACTTTTCTCATATATCCTAAAGTACAGGCGTTACACTAAAATGTCACAGTAGCGATGCTGACGTTTTAAACATCAAATCAACATTGCTATGTAAGTGACTACACTTAAATCCTGAACTTTCTCCCTGCGCCTGTTAAGGGTCAGGGACAACAGCGCGTGCCTTGGAGAAGTGAATGAGGTTACTCCTCCACTTGTTTTAAACAATCTCTGACGAGGTTAAAGAATATGGTTGAAGGACTCTGTATTGGACTTGTCAGAGAGGTATTCAGTCCCGGGAAATTCTAAGTATTTCCAAGTGCACCTGAGCTGCTGGGAGAGAGATAGCCAAGGGCCCAAGGATTCCACCGAGCCACTATCCATTTTGAGACAGTCCTTTCTGACAAGATCCTGCCCTGTTCTAAGAGATATGGCTCCCAAGTTATTAAGCAGGAAGTTCAACACCATGAAAATCAAGCCTGACTAATAAGCATACGTTGCAAAGAACAAGTATTTCTCTTTACAAGCAGAAATTAAACTTCCTAAATGCTTTCAGTTACTCAGACAATATGTTTTTCTTCAGCTACAGAAAAGCTGATCTTTCTTTAGAAAAATCTTAGACTTCTTAATAAGTACATTTTATGTTTGTGGAGCTGTGATGAAAGAAAAACTGTTTTGTTCAAGAGAGATTTGTTAACAACAAGAAAATCTTGGAAAGAATTCACATTTTTGACCAAAAGTGGTATTAAATTTAAAAGATCTGTACCGCAAACTGGGGTCTGAGCTTCCCAGGTTGAGCAGTGCTATGTTCAGCAGTGTTCCAGGGACATCCTTAGGGCGGATTTTAGTGTGCTGCGGGATGGAGTCCGGTTGTGACAACTCCCACCGTGTCCGTATATGAATGATGGACCGAACAATGGCTTCACACTCCTGATGCATGAAAGTGAGTGGTGTGCCTTGGTTGGCAATGGTCAAGGTAAACTGGTTCTCATCAACCAGACATATTTCCTCAATTTCTGAGGCATAGTAAATATCGTTTAAAAACACTGTTTGTCCCAGGACTCTTGTTCGTTCTGCTGATGTCACCTGCACAGCTGTAGACCCAACCTTAAAAGCAGAACACAAAAATGTTTCAGCACCATTGGTTAACACCACAAAGAGCAAAAACAGTCTATTTTACAAAGTTAAACATAAGAAACCATAACAAATACTACGCTACGCTAAGTTGGGATTTCTCCTCAAGACCTTAGAGAGGAGAATTAAGAGACAGTAAAACCATATTCAGATCCTTATCAAAATATAAGAATTCACTAGGAACAGTTAAAGAGGCCTTACTTTAATAGAAACTTTGGTGTCTTTGTGAGCCAGTTTGAGAGCGTTGTGAAACACTTTCAAGTCCTCCTCCAAAGCCAAGGTAGCTGCTGGGAGTTTCTGCTGGTCATGTTCAATGTGCTCTGCCAATTTCCCTGGAGAGTCTATGAAAATAAGTCTTTTGCTTCCTTTTAAACCTGTCAGGAGCCTTTCATGGTATTTGGTGTATTCTCTGACCCAAGAATTACAGTTATAAATAAAAACTGCTGAGACATTTTCATAAGCAAAGCCTGGAAAAACTACAAACCATTTAGAAAGAAAGTCTGTTTTAAAACGATTACTGGGGCCAGCATGTGTGAGGTCCACTACAATCTCATATGGCTTTGCATAGTATGGCTTCAGAGTTAGCAGGACATGGTATATCAGTAAATCCCCATTGATCTGACCAGTCTTGAACCTGTAAGAAAAGAGGAAAGACATGGTTCACTTGCTACATCACATTACAAATATTTGAGTGGTATATTAAATGTACTATTATACTAAAACAGATTGATCTTTAACATAATCCTAAAAATGCCATAAATGCATAACAATGCTAACAGACCGGCACCAAAAACATAAAAGCATCTGTGATTATTCAGTCATGGCTCGTCTGTCATACTGGACTTTAAACTTGGTTAGAGGGTCAAGTTGGACATGGATTCAATTCACGTTCTTGCTGAAGGGCCATGCAAGCTACCATACAGCCAGTCTCCAGACAGACAGGAGGTTTATTCAACTTCTCAAAGAGAAGAAATAAAACCCATGCTAGAGAGCAATAGTGCATCAATCAAATCAAAACTGGATTACAGGAAAAGAGTTAAGAGTCTCTTTCAAAATAAAAGTAAAATACTATAGTCCTTCAAACTCCAACTTATTCATCTTCCTAGGGATTCAAGTTACATCTATTTTTATATGCAGAAAAAGCCTTGTTCTAGCTAAGCATCCACAAAAAATTATCTCAAAGGATCTCCTACTCATTTTATTTGCTATAGACTGCAGCACATAAGGCATTCTAACGCTTGGCTGAGCACTGCTAAGAAAGGCCCTCTGAGTAGGACAGAGGATGTGCCTATGAGCTAGCTCTCCCAGAAGAACATTCAGGTAATCTAAAAGATTAAGAACCTTTTGTTCTTATTTAATGATGCTCTGAATTTTATGAGATTGGACATAGGATGTACCTAAACCAAGTTTCCAGAGATATCATAGCAGATAAAATTCAACTGGGAAGAATTAATTTAAAAAAAAAAAAATCATACTCAACAGTAGCTTGTGAACATCTACAGTACTTCTAAATACCTGTAACTGTTTCAAGCGAACATCACCTCACGTCTTTCAAGCAAACCAACAGACTATGGAAAGACCTAATAAATACTTTAAGAACAGACGTAGGGCTGATTGCAGTGGAGCACTGCTCTTGATAACATTGGAGGTAAACCGCCCGAGCATAGGATAACGGGGGAGAGAAACTTCATAGACGTAGAATACTTGTCTGCCTACGAGACTTTCTTCTCCTGTGTTACTTCCTGTTGTTCCGAAAGCTAATTTGGGCAAGTTGGTGTTTTTCCCCCGACATGTCATGGTATGGTTGCTACAGAAAGGAAGTGTGTCATCTCTGTGGTTTTAGCTCTCCACTTAGAGTAAACGACATACAATTTCAGTTACAGATTTGTTTAAAAAATACCAGCATCGTCCAAGTTTATTTGCTTTACGTTAATGGTCGCGTCCTGACAGCGAATATACACACAAAGAACTCTTATTGTTAGAGAAGTAAAAACCTGCAACACCACTTTTATTTTGACTACAGCTTGACAAGGTAAGTGCACATTTTTCTTCTCCTATTTTAAGTTGAATTTCAGAAGTTTCTTAGATTTTTGTAGAAAATTATATGCAAAGGTGTTTTTACAAAAGTTCAAGTAATTCAAATACACTAATTTATGATGGTAACAACAGACAAAAATATTATTGTATATTGAATTAAGGAAGTTAAACAACATTTGTATTTTAGCAATGTTAAAGATTTTTCATAAACAGACCCCAAAAAAAGAATTAACAGTGACAGTTGCTACTTAGCTCTGTTGCTCCCATGCACTGCAGATCTTACTGTGCACTAACAGAGACCCTGTCAATACCTAGGCACGAAGGGTTGAGCTAAGAAGAACAGCTCTTTAAATCAGTTCCTTTGCTCTGATAATTTCAAGTGAAGCCCTTAACATCATCAGTTTATTTTCAAGAAAAGCACATCTGGTGCAGAACACTACAATTAACAGCGGGACTTGCTGTACTCCGAGGGAGTAGGAAGAAACAGAGCTGCAACTCTCCGGCAGTAACATTAAACGTTGGAGTGCATCTGTACTGTCCTGGCAAATGCATCTCAATTTAAAAAACTCCAGTCCATGTGATACAGAAAATCTTTTTGCTGTTGCTGTCGCCCCCCCCCCCCTTTTAGTATGCTACAAGGCTACAGTATGCTACAACCTGCACCATATAAAGATAAAAATTCTACCTGGGCTGTAGTTGATTACCAAGACTGTTTCTGGTTCAAACTTAAAGATGAGGATTCATCTCAGAACGGAGCCTAGCTTTATGCTTACAGGCGAACTGGGAAGTAGAAGGTACAATATCCTTTGCTGTTCCTTTGTAACTTGAGGAGGCAGCCCCACACGTTCTCCTTTGGTTACGTATCAGGCATAGCACTGCTTTCATTTTGCTGGATTTTGGCAGTATGACCTGGCCCTTCGGATTTTGCAAAGATAGGCAAGCTCATCTTTCTGATTTTTGAGTGAATATATTAAGTTCTTTGGTAGGCAGGCTTTTGACTGTGACAAGAAGCAAACATTATCTAGCATATTTCAAAATTACCTAAGCTTACTAGCACATAGATGCCTTTTCTTTTTTTCTTTCTTTTTTAACCATTACTATTATTAGCTTTTGGAAAGAAATGTAATAGAAAATAGCAGTGTTACTTCTGGTCATTCTTTATAGTATTTATATTTGAACAAGATATAACACTTGAAAGAAACTTTCCATTCTGTTAATACAGACAGGTGAAAGAGAGACATTTGATGGGCTAATAAGCCTTAAGCTCTGAAGGTGTCTCGCTTGTGCAAACTTGAAGCAGCAGCATTGGAAGTGGTTCACTACTTGCCTAATCTGTCGCAATTAAGTTATCTTCGTACCAGAGGAACCCCAAGATCCGTTTCCTGTCCTCCGGACAGATTCCATAGGCAGAGATTATGGTACAAACTTGCATAATCCACCAATGTAAAAGGGAACATGCTAACAGTAATACCATTTGCATAACCTCAGGAGTTTTAAAGAAAACAGTCTTCGAAGTATATTTGTGAGAAAACTTGGTGAGAAGTACATTTGTGAGCACATTTGTGATATATTGCCTTGTTGGCTATATATCCTACAATTAAGCAGAAAAATTAGAGGAGAAAGATTTTGCTAAGCATTATGAAACACTCAGACAGCTACGCTAAGAAATATAACCAATTAAAGTAAGTTACTGCTGTCACTTATAGAAATATTTTGTAAATTTTACATGGGTTTCTCCCTTCACCATGTAAAAGCAGAAGTGATGAACTTAAAGATACAATATGGTTAGCTTTAAAGAGAAGGAACTACGACAGTCTGCATCTACATTTACACACCACTGAGTATTTAACAGGAAACACTTTCTGCCTCTACTTCACTCCATGTTCTCTTTTAATCTTCATTTATTTTCTATAAGCCTCATATTGTCAGAGTTTAGCAGAGAGGAAGTTCCAGATCACCTGTTTTTTCTAGTATTCCAAGTAGCTGAACTCTTCCCATGTCCACTAAACTTGTCAAGTTACAACATAGATCTGTCCATCACAAAGAGCTGTCTAGCGCTCCCTGAGAAGTCTGACTCAAACCTCTAAGAACTCGAATTTACTAAACCAATGTGGTAATTTCTATTTTGCAGGTGACTAAACAGGAAGATGAAGACAAAGAGACACAGTAAACGACATTTTGCTTTCTTTGCGATGGTAATCTTTTCTTTGTGTTTGCACATAAGTGCAAATCACACTGGTCATCCCAGGGTTATAAATGACATCTGGAGTTCTGCCAGCCCAAACCCAAGTGGAAGCCTGAACACAACTGAAGCTAATACAAACTCGCCTTTAAGCACCAATTTCGACAGCAAAACAATGGCTACTTTTGAAATGCAGCCAGCCACCTCTCAGTCCTTATCGTCAACAACAGCCCCACATCCTCCAACGTTTCCTCCTGCCAGAAGTGCCATTTCTGCCACCGGAGGACCTAGGAATACCACCAAACCCAAGACTACAGTGACGAAAGAAATGTGTGAAGACAATAAGCCTCTTATACTGATTTGCTTCATTATAATAGCAGTACTTGTGCTTATCTGCACCTTCTTATTTCTGTCAACAGTCGTAATAGCAAACAAAATGTCCTATCTCAAAAAAACTAAGCAATGCAAACGTTTGCCCAGGAGCAACGGTGATTTTCTGGCTGCTAACAGCTTGTGGCCGACTGCGGCAGGAACGTGGCAGAGGATGCCCAAGGAGGCAGCCGGCACCGACTTGATAATGCAGGACTTGATATCAGAGCGAGATGCCATAATGCAAAGCAGAACTGAAGATGGAACTGCCGAGAAACTCGCTAAGGAAATAGCTCGTGAACAGGAAAACAAAGAACCAAAGTCACACGAAAGCATTTTAACCAATTTTGTAGTTGAGATTTAAATCGTATTCAGGTTAAAAACTCAGCTTTTACCTTTCTACCTCATTCATATGAGGTAAAAACTTCCAGGTAACAACATGAATTGTAACACATGAAAACTAAGTTCAGATCTTACATGGGCTTTTTCGTTTTACGGCAACAGGAATGCTGCAGCAACTTGTAGTTCTAGAAGGGAGTAAGATTGTTTTAAGTAGCTTTTAGAAATAGAGTTAAGACTGGTCTTACTCCTTTGACCAGAAATCATGGTTGAAGGAGCTGAACAGGATAAAGCAACAGGGCAGAAATTTGCCTATTCTCAAAGATCCTTAGGGGACGAAGGAAGGGACTGTTAGTCTAGCAGGCATACCATGCCGCAAAGTGCTACAGAGGGGTACCCAAGTTGCTGTTTTAACAGAAGCATAGTGCAGTCACTATTTTATTTGATGCAGTTACTGAGTCAGGAGCTAGTGTGTCTCAAAATGCCCTTTCAGGTTTTTTTCTTTAAAAACTTCTTACACCAGCTTAATCGCTTTTGAAACAGACTGAGAGCAACCACATATATTGTGCTTTGAGTCCATGCATGAATATGCAATGTTTGTATGATATGTTAAAA
Organism: Apteryx mantelli; assembly: GCF_036417845.1. NCBI lineage: Eukaryota > Metazoa > Chordata > Aves > Apterygiformes > Apterygidae > Apteryx > Apteryx mantelli. The sequence continues at coordinate 13,847,542 of NC_089999.1, forward strand.
TATAAGAACTCTTTCAATTTGTTATCACTAATAAACTAACAATATAAGTTTTTAAATAATTTAAGTTTATGTGAAATTATTTCTCTAATTCATAATATTCCCCCAAAAATCATTAGGCAAGACATCTTTAAATATTATATCTCTACAACATTTGTTGCAGGTCAGAAAAGGTTTTCTCTGAAGATTAGAGGTGATTTCTTGCACCATGGGAGCATCCACATGGAAACACACTCCACTTCATCCTAATACAATCAGTTAGGACATGCTGAAAATTTCTTCAAGAATCACCACAACTTTTTGTTACTTTATTCTGCTAGAGCCTTCCCCATATTTCTGGGATTTCTCTTTGAATACAAACATAGGACAAAAATGTAAGGATCAGCTCTTCCATTTGTGTACTTTTTGTTAAATGTGCACCTTGACAAAATGCTAATATAGCTGTTACGTTCTAATCATTAAGCAACATCTATGCAATCACGGCAAGAAGCTAGGAGGTAGCTAGACACCCCAAGCTAGCAGAAGGGTTTCCACTACCCACATGCTACGAATGGCAATCTCTGTTCCCAGAGCTTGTAAGCAAAATGTCAATGTTATTAATTAAAGAATATAGTTAAAAACATAAAACACCAGGAGTGTTCCCCTGACTGTGATAGTGAGTTGGTATCACGAACAAGACTGCTTGTAGGTGTGCTTTATTTTCCATAATATCTTCAAGATAAAATTGTGCAAAAGTGTCAATTTTTCTGGAAAAAAAAAATCAAATAAGGATGACGGAGCAAAGGCTTGGATTGAGAAAAGTTTTCTCAAAGCTAAAAGTGAACAGAGGTACATGCAGAGAAGCATGTTCCCCACTACCACCCTATACACACTCACAGGCTACTTCTTGGATTAAAGATCAGTTGCACCACGGTTACAAGTATTAAAACAGCATGATGACAAAGTTCAAACATCCTGAAATATTTTTGACACATGAAGTGGCTGTATGAGCTTGAAAGAATAATTAAATCCCCAATTTATCTCCCATTACATGCCCATTCAGGTAAGCTTACAGGTGAAGTAAAGAAGCAACAGAGAAGCAAGGAGAAGACAGTATCATTGAAACCAAGAGGGCAAGTTTTCAAAAAAATGCAACAGCCCAGGTCAAAGGCAGTTGGCATAGCACGGAAGATAAAATTGGAAGAAGGTTGCAAGCCTAGGCCGGAACTGGGAGCCATTAGAAAGTAAGTTCAGTGGAGAAGAAAAATAAAAACCAGATTGGGAAGGGTTCAGGATGAAATTACAGGAAGAACTCCAAGAATCTACTGCAACCTGCATATTCAGAATTTCGGGCTGGAAGGGAGACGGGGCAATAGAACAGGCAAATGGGGCAGGGGACTATGTCAGGCATTTCTAAAACATGAGCGGAAATGACAGGAGAATAATAGGGGGAAAACTGGCAGATCAGTGATGCAACCTAGTATTTGGAGATGATCAGAGAACATCTCACCTTTCCTGCAAGAAAGCAAGCTAAAGGCTGGAGGATGCTGCATCAAAGTTACCGTTTTCTTCCCAAAAAATGACCGTGAGCACATCAGGCAACAGCAGAGGAAGCACAAGTACTAAAAGAGAAACTGAGATAGCAGAGGTGGGAATCTGACCTAGAGTAAAACTGCTCACAGCTAGGAAGATAACAGATCTCAGAAAGGAGAATGGCTCTGTAAGGACAATTAGCCAGCCTGGACACAGAAACACAAGAAGTTGTTAGTGAGCAGCAAGCAGAAGTGGTAAAAACATCAGTGTCATGACAAAGGCAGGCAGGGAAAGAGTCATGATCATATCAGTGGAAGGAAGAAAAAAGTGGAAGGAAAAGGAAACAGTGATGAAGGTAGGAACAGGGGCAAAAGATACAAGATGAAGGACTCAAACAAGAAGCTATGAGTTATAATGTGAATGTGGGATCAGGATCTGTGTTTGCTGCAGGAGTGGGGAAAGACCAGAAACATGACAAAAGCTACTTGGCACCAGCAAGACACACTTGCAAAATGCAGTGAAGACACATTTGTGGAGGTTTCTTTTGCCAGGCAACATGCCTAGACAAACGAAAGCGGTTTGGGTCATGCTACCAGAAGGTATGGACAAAGACAGACGGTGGGAAAAGAGCTGCTCAGAAGCATAGGCCCCAAGTAACAGCTGCAGCAGCTACCAAAGTTGCCCAAATAGAAAAATAATAGGAGGCGCAGGGGGCAGGCAAAGGGTGCAATCTGTAGCTACCTGCCTTGTAACGCAACCAGGCAAGTGAAGATGCACCAGCCCGCCGGCATCCTGTGATCAGACAACTTTCTATGACCTGCTGTAACAAAGCGAAGGTTGCTTTTCCTCACCATAACAAAGCTAAGATTGCTTTTCCACTAATAGTCACGACATCTCAACAAAACCATCAGTGAAATTAAATCAGTAAGATTCAAATCCAATCAAAACCTACAAAATTTGATTTACATAGAAGCAACTATAACTATTTTCAACAAAGACAGGCAAACAGGCATTTAGGAATTTCTACATGCTTGGCATATGCCGGTCAAAACCCACAAACATTTAAATATTTGAGTTTTACAAAAACAATAGTGCTGAAAAGTTTGTTCTTAAAGCATGCCATCTCTGAGCTAAAATTCTTAGTCACCTCTCTAATCTTGACACTTCCTGCAACAAGTTTTGCTAAACTTCCTCTTTAGTTGCAAAAAGTCTACTTCAACATCAAACAAGCCATTTTAAAGCCGCTTGACTTTTAGCACACGGTCTGTCTTCCTTAGGCTTCAAACAAAAAAGGTAATACAATGTTTGATTATTAGAAGATAAATGTGCAGGTAAGAAGCAACTTCAAGACGGAAAGGTTTAATATTTGTATTAGTATTTGTTTTGAAATGGAACTGCATTATAAAACTTGTATACAGCATTTTGTATGCAACTACTTTGTGGTGCAAAGCTCGAGCAGAATATCTGTACCTTCCATGTATTAGGATACTGAACACATTTCATTGCTAAGACGTTGCCACTATGAACCATCACAAACTCTACACGTGAGTATTATTTGAATATATTTTGAAAGGAGGGGAGCAGAAGAAAATGAAATGGAAACATTTCTACCTGTTATGAACCTAACATAGTTTAGATCATAATGTTCTCATAAGCATTAATTTACTACTCATATGCATTTCCATTGTTGCATCTGAAATTTTTTTAGCATATTTGTAAATCCACAAAGATTTATGCTTAGCAATTTTCCAGAGACAGTTTCACATAACTAGCATTATAGCAATTAATGATGTAGCTCAAACTGCATGAAACTAGCAAAAAAAAACAAAAAACCCCCAATACTTAGTGGACATATTTTACATGACTTTTCTCATAATGAGATACGTGGAGACTTAGGGGAAAAAAAAATCTGTTCTGTTCCAGCAAGTTAACATGAACAAAGTCTCTTTCATTACAAAAAAAATTATTCCATGTGCAGGAATTTGTTTATAAAAAGTGTAATATTAGAATGCAGTTCCATTACAGCAGCAGTAGTTGGAAACTTTATAAAAATTATTATGCTCTAAGCCTTAACTGAAAAAGAGAGGCAAGAACAGGAAATAAAGTTTAAAAGAACTGTAAAGAGCTTTTCATTTAGGTCTCTGCTTGGATCCCCCACACCTTAAGGTGCAAGGGAAGACGATCTCCTTTACTCTGCGACAATCCTCGGCAATACTGCTGTGACACTGTTCCGTGTTTTGTTTCAAGTGCATAACTATTTATATGACTGATAAAAGCAGTTACTTTGAATCACTCTTTGGATTTCTCTCCTAAGACCATTCCTGGTAAGTGGGAGCATGCGGGGGGAAGGTGGCGTTCTCTCCAACAATGTCACTTACGTAGAAGCCTTAATGATCAATAATGTTGTAGATGTACCTGAGATTTGTAAAGCTGGTAGCAAACCTGATGTTAATACAAATAGGAACAGCTGTGAAATTTTAAACAATTGAGTTTAATCTTATTTTTACTACTATAATATTACTGTAAAATTGTCAGGGGGGAGGGTCAGTAAAACGTAACTATACAAAAATGCAGTTTACAGCTCTAATATTCAAGTTAATTTGTTCTATTTTATTGCTGCTGTAGGAGAGGACATATTTAAATAAGCTGTGAGAAAATGGCCAGCAACCAAATAATACTGGTTCTCTTCTGTGGAGAAATCTGGAGATCACTTTCTACAGAAATACCTCCAAATGTATCCGTGACTGAAGGAAAAGCATATGCCAGTACCAGGAGTCCAATGGAAGACAAAGTTCCCAAACATCAATCGCAAGCAACTGTCCCCAGCTTGCACACACCTCAAATCTTCAAAACACCCACAGAAGCCACCGATGGAAGCTGGATAGCAGCACTGTTAATTGGCACAATTTTGATTAGTATGATAATTGCTATTATTGTAATTCTTCTATGGAAATGCTGCAAAAAGCCACGTCTAGTTGATACAAATTGGGCAGGTCGCTCTCCATTTGCAGATGGAGACATGCTAGATGTCTTTGGGGAATCTGACCAGGCTAGCAAACGTTCATCGATTTTATCTATGTTGCCTTGGAAATTCAGGCAAGATGCACACTTACAGGGCGATTCTTGTGCACCAGAGAAACCTCCCGGCTGCACTACAGACAACGCAGGCAGCCAGCTGCCTCCAGCAGGAGAAGACTGCTCTGTTGCAGCAGTAACCAGTATTTCGGTTTCCAGTATGGATGCATCTCCGCCACCCAGCTCAGAAGGAGTAAGCTGTGCGTGCGACCCGCGTCCTCATCCAGCTCCTGCACCCGAATCCCCTGACCTGCCACCCCCACCCGACTGGCTCGGGGAACCACCTGAGAGTCCTGGTCTGGGCCTCGGCGAATACCAGGAATCGCACTCGGAAACACAGGAACAGTTTCCCCCACCTCCCGAGTTAGCTGCTCAAGAGGATGATGAAGCGCAGCCGCAGCCGCCACCGCCAGAACATCCTCTGTAGACGGCCAAAACTGCATTCCAACACACTTCACATTTCTCTTAAATGGAGTATTCTTTAAATAACTCAGTAAAGGAGAAGCTGACGCAGGCAAGAGCTGCGAGACCGCAGCACGGGCAGTTCCCCAGCGTTTCTCAACTTCAGCTTTCACAAAGGAAACGACCTGCTTCTGCCTGAAGCGAAGCATTTCGAAACACAGCAGGGATGGAGCCCACGGCACCTAGAGATACCTAGTGATTCCCGACTTTAGAGACTACCAAAAACAGTATAAACACCTGTGTATGCCTGTATATACAGATGTGTATATAAATATACATATATATACACACAAAGACACATTCAAGAAGCAGAGTACGGCTTCAGAGGTATTCAGAGCTTCTAAAATTGTTTGTTCTACTAGACTATAATTGAATGCAATAAATTCATTTTTTCAGAGTGTCTTTTACAAGTTAATTTTAATAAAGCTTTCTAATTCAAAGATGTATTGGTCACCTGTATACTTAAAGCACAACTGAACATTTGGTTAGGTCCAAAGCTTCAAATTAAAAACAAAATGTATGCGTCTTAGCGCACATACATGTTGTCTATCATTCAGATAAAGCTCTGTTTTCCGTGTATGACTGGATAATGACTTGGTAACAATGGATTGCAAGTATTTAAAGCAAATCCCCATAACAGCCATCAGTTCTTCTTTATTAATAGCAATGAGATTGCCTTTATTGCCAAAAAAATACACCATTGCCAAAATTTCCACTCACTTCATACTATTTTTTGGTAATGCAGAGAAATAGCGCAAGTAAAAAGGTCATATAAATAGTGGACACTCAAAAGCTGAAACGGCTCCAAACATACAAAGAACAAATATAAAAAGGCTTTCTTTTACCTAGGTACTTTGATTTTGGTGGACAAAATACAAACAGTTTATGGAACACCCAGGCACATGTAGCTGTGCACATTTACTAATTTCTTCCTCTGAAGCAGTACTTTTAGAATGCACTCAATATTATTAATATAAACTTTAAATTGATGTTGCCTATAGGCTAGATTCCTTTTAACTCAAGCTGTCTGACTAAGGATTTTACAGGTTCCTGTCTTGGCCCTGAGTATAAGTGAAGCTCTGTATCCTGCCTAAAATCATGCCTTTTGGTAAGATAACTTTTTGGGCAGTTGGAGAGTAGTTTCAGAGGTAAATTAAAAACAAAGTATTTTTACCAGTATTTGAATGTCTAGATTCACAGCAAGAAGCTGCTAGATGCCAAAGCTAGCTTTCCATGACATCTCTGCAAAACAGCCAAGAGTTTGTAATTTTGAACTCTTTGGGGCAGGGAATATATTTGTGAATGCTGCACAGAGCACTTGTTTGCACATATAACAGCAATAAACTTCAAAATCTTTAAATTACCACCGAAAATTAAAGCCATAAGTTGTGCATGTGCATTGTATGCTGCTGTGCATACAGTGGGCATAGGGAAAGATAGTTACAATTTCTTCTTATCATTTATATAAGATGTATGAAAGTGTGTACCTGAAAAAACGCATTTCTTTCTAAGGCTTGTTACATTATACCACATTCAAATTAACAGCATTATAAACCAGACCCACTCTTACCATATTCTGTGGAGAAATTCAGATAAAGATTTCCTACAGAAATCTGTAAAATCCTACAAGCTGAGCTGTATTTTATCTGACGATACAGTGACAGCCTGATCTGAGGAGTAGAAAACTGAACATTTTTAAATTATAAAAAGATATTCTGGCAGCGTAGATTAAGAAGGTTCAGGATAGGAAGCCTAAATTAATATTAACCATTGTTACAAGAGCATGGATTAAATAAAAGTAAAAAGAACACCACTTAGATGACTTTTTATATAGCATCATTTAAAGGGAATCACAGGTTAAGCTAAAATAGCCTACAGAAATTCCACTCGACACTCATTGCACAGGCAAACTTACATGCTGTATTTTGATGCAGTAACATATCTATAAAAATGTGCAGAGAAGTTAACTAATTCAAATTACAAAATCCAACTATTTTATTGAATATGCACTCCTTGCCATAAATTTGAGTCAGCACCAACGACAGCTCTGCAGTCCTTCGATGTAGTGCAGATCAGGTGGTTGCAGAGCCCCAGCTAGCAGCAATACGATGCAGCTGAAGAGGCAAGCACAATCCACAGACAGCAACTGTAGCTACTCTCTAGAACAAGACGACCTCTAAGCTCAAATCTTTCATAGAAATGATGTACTGATATTGCAGAAGAGACTACGGTAAGTTTACGTTTTTGTTTTTAATCACAAAAACCTACTACAAAACCAGAAACAGCAATAAGATCAAAATTATTAGTTGATGACAGATGCTTGCACCAGAAATTTGCTGCAGTGTCAGAGATTTCTTACTAACATTAATTCAGCTTTCAAACATGTGTTACCAGCTTTGAGAATGTAATTAACACTCTAATAAGACAAAATAATGTGTATGCTGGCATGAGAATGGAATTTGGGTTTCAAAATTCTTAACAATTTAAGATGTATTTTAACCACTTCTATTTAAGCAAATAGCGTGCATGTATGGGGGGGACTGCTACATTACTGCAGAGATTTGTAAAGCAGATCCAGTTGACAGCCATTTTTTCATCCGGTATAAAAGAACACATTATTCCAAATATAATATAGGCTTGAAATCACTAAAAACAAGAAGCAGACATTGTATAACATTTGGAAGAGACTTGCATTTTCGGAAGAAAGCCCTCATTTGAGCTCGAGGGGGAAAGGGAGATGAAAAAACAAGTCTCATTCTGCCAGACAACATGACAGTCTATGAAGGGATGCTTTGTAAAGTCTCTCTTGAACAATTATAAAAAGGACTATGCCACAAAGGCGTTTATTGATATTTTAACTTAATTTCTCCTGCAAGTAGTCAGTGCAAAGACAACCCTTAAAAATAAATAAAATACATTATATGGATTTAAAGGGTGTCATTTTGGTATATTTATTTTCAGGCAACAATGGAACACCAGATACTGAAAACATCTACCTGCCTGCTGGCCCTTCTGTTTTTCGTACCCACTGTTCTGGGTATTTGTCCTTCTAACTGTACATGCTCAGGAAACAACAGGAATGTGGACTGTTCAGGCAGAAACTTAACCATACTGCCACATGGACTTCAAGACAACATTACATATTTAAATCTGTCCTTTAACCAGTTTATAGATCTTGATCATCAGCTGACCAGGTTTGCCAATTTGAGGACCCTCGATATTTCAAATAATTGGCTCAAGAACGTTCCTGCTCATCTGCCCAAGTCATTATGGGAATTATATGCCATAAACAACAATATTAAAGTTCTTCAGAAACTTGACACAGCTTACCAGTGGAATCTTAAAGTGCTTGACGTTTCCAGGAACATGGTGGAAAGAGCTGTTCTGATCAACAACACGCTGAGCAGCCTCAAGTTTCTCAACCTCAGTAGCAACAAACTTTGGACAGTGCCGACCAACATGCCCTACAACATAGAGACGGTGGATCTATCCAATAACTTCCTGTCACAGATACTTCCGGGAACGCTGGTGAGACTACAGCACCTTACCAGCCTTTACCTGCACAACAACAAGTTCATGTACATTCCCGACAAAGCTTTTGATCAACTCCTTCAGCTACAAGTAGTAACACTATACAACAACCCGTGGTCCTGCAGTGACAAACAGAATATCCCTTATTTGCTCAAATGGGTGCAGGGAACAGGCGCCAACGTCGTCGGGGCTCCCTGCGCTAACGAGACGGTGCTCTGGATGAACGCCACGCCAACTGCGGCTGCTCCCACAGTCACGGGGCCAAGCTTCATGATCAAAGGAATGAAGGCAGCAGACAAGACTACTACTCCGATGGCAACCGAACCAAGCAAAATGACAAAAATGCATAAACAATTCAAAGCTAAGGAAGTTACTTTAACTGCAACCTTAAGCCAAACGGTACTGTTTACAAGCACAGACCGACCGCTACTCCTCTATCCAGAAGATCTGACCACGGGGAAAGTGAACTCGCATGAAGCAGCGGCCACACACACGATCTACATTAAAGATTCGACCGAGGCGAACTCAAGCATGGCTCGCTCCACAGGATCATCCACTACTCCTATGACTCTGAGCATTACCAGTGGAATGCCAACAAACTACTCTAAAATGCCTCAAAGCACAACCGCTACCCTAAGGAAAGAGGAATCCACTACAAATATTTTGAATACTCATGTGCCCTCCAAAGCAAGTACCTGTGAGGTATATTTGTTTTATGTTATAATGCTTAATGCAGTGGTCATGTTTATTGGCTAAGGGCTTGTAGTCTCGTGAAGTTTATTCCTGTGATACGTAGCTGGAGTAAAGACACCCAGGTCAAATAATGAATCAAAATACAAGAAATTCAAAGTTCTGACTTTGATCTAAAGAGAATAACAGTTCTTAAAGAAGTGCACACTAATGTCTTGATACTAAGCTGCTACTTATTTTAATATGTCTTAATCAAGTAAAACTAACCTATGATTTTGTTTTTAAAAGTGTGCTTATTTTGTATTTAAATTTTTAATTTTACTTGCACAGAATAAAACATCAGAATTTTAAGTACTGACTTTATGTATGGTTTTGTCATTAAACATCTGGAAAAAACAGAAGGCCTGTATCATATCTGCATTGTTTTGCTTGACTTGCCAACCAGCAATTCTTGTAATATAATAGTACAGATCCTTTGTTAAGTTATGATGACATGCAAAAGGAAGGGAAAAAAATAAAAAAACCTGAACCTAACTGTTTCACTAACCAGAAGTTATTCCTGGGAAAATGGCTAGCATGTATATCTATGTTTGCTTCATATGTATTAGGTATTTTAAATATGAAGAACAACAGTTTTGAATTTAGAAATTAAATATGACAATGCCATGGTGTCCACTAGGAGGGGATAGATAGAGAAGACAACATGGTCTAACTTTGGCATAGGGAAAGTGATAGGGGCTGATTTCTCTTTTTGCTCTGTCTTGACTTGGAGGCTGCAGGCAAGTTATTTCTCGCTCTTCATACTTCAAAAAAAGATAAAAGTAGAGAAGAACACAAGATGTTCAATGCCATGACGCTCTTGGACAACACAGAGCTTATCTACACAAATTAATGAAGTGAAGCGTCTTAAATTTATTTCAAGTTACTCCAAAAATCTGTAATAATTATTTCATTATAGTTAAAAGAATATCACAACTTCGCCAGAATGTATCAAACTACTACTTTTTGAACAGTAAAATGAAATATCAGCCAATTTGTAATGCAAATTATGTAACATAAGTCAATTATGTAATCAGTTGACAAGCTGTCATTTAAACAATCCTTGAACTGGCCTTGTGATTTAAAAAATTAACTCAGTCCATGGCATTGAACATGCCCAAATCATTGTCTTAAAAGGATGAGCATGAATGCTATTTTCCTTGATATCTGCACCATCAATGAGTAGAAATAGTTGCACGCATGGTTCTGTCCACTCTAGCACAATAATCTAAATTATGTGGCAAAGGTACTTGATATACTACAGGTAAAGTTTTGCAAACAGCATGAAATGAAAACTGAAGAACAAGTTCATTGAAAAAATTAAGAATTATTCACCTAATATTACAAACCTTTATTAAACGTTTTCCATTCATTTCAGGCCATTTAATTTCCAGTTGTTGTAGCATGAAGGTGCTACAAAACCCAGGAAACCTCACTACTGAGACTGGAGTCCTCTACCTATTTCTCCTAGGTGTCAATGAGGGCTGTCGACCATTTACAACCACTGGTATCAGAGAAATCACAACTTTCCAATTGTGAACAATATTTCTATAACCAGAAATGTATTTTAATTTCTAACAGGAAAGTAAATGTTACACAATGAATTTGTACAGTTATTTCATTGGCATTTAAGTAAAAATAAAGTTAAGTTTGTATTGAACCAAATTAGTGGTAGTGCTTCATTTCAAATATGCCTAGCTACCATATACTCTTGGGGAGAGGTAACATCACTGAATAGATACCTGTTTAAGATAGGTTTGTATATTAAAACAGTATTTGGCTAATCTTCATATCTTATGGGAAAATATTATTGCATAATCAAATTATATTAACTTGATGCTCAAATTTTTTCTAATATTGTTTATTAATAAACTGATGAGATCATGGCAACATAGAACCTATCCTTCCTACCCTTTAGGACTTGCAAACACCTAAAGCATACGTCTACCCACTACAAAAGAAGTAGCTCTCTCGGGCACTCTCTCTAAAATAAATAAATAAATAAAATAAAAAGGCACTTTAGGTAGACAAGTACTAGTTATCCAAGTCAAAGTTTAGACAACCTAGACCATAAGCAACACATACACGGTACCTTCACTGGCCTGTGGAAGTGCATCGTTATAGAAAGGGGCTACCTGTTGTCTGAAAGATGCCCACTTGCACAGGCTCCATCTATTTTCCCAGGTTAAGTAATCTGACATGAACTGGTAAATTCCACCAACTAGGATCAGTACTAAAAAAATGCCACTGCCTGCTTGGGTCTCTTTGGACAGTCAATGTATTTGCTAAGCATTAACTCATTATAAAACAGTACCAGCCTACTCATCATTTTCAGAATTAGGTATTTCCTAGAATTATCTCATTCATACAGTTTTATCCTACACAGTTTTGAGCAGCTTAGTTGCAAGGTAAGACAGAGATCACTAAATGAGGTGCTAGGACTAAAGCACCTTGAGGGAATTATGTGAAATACTACATGTACCTTTGCTGAACAACACAGTACACGATGCCAAATCAAACTGGATGCAAAAAAGACCCTTCATGGAATCAGCTCTACATGCTCTGAGTATGTTTCCCTTACAATGAGACTATTCAGAGAACAGTGAATGCTACCTACAAAAAATCCTGGTTTTCAGAAGTCGTTCAGGACAAATTGCAACTTCCCATACTGGATGACTTGCTACCTGGACTTCAAAGTCTTAAGTGTGCTGATAAAAGCCTGGAAGTGGAAATGGGTTTCTGGGGTTTTCCAACTGCACATCCATGATAGACTGTGAGTACATACTCACCAGCAGGAGACGAAGACGTGACTGGGAGGTTAGGAACCAAAAAGCAAGGTGGCACTGCCTCTCGCACGGAGGGCTGTGCTCTGTCCCGAGCTTGCCCATGGGAGGTGGAAGCTAGAGGGCTTCCCAGGCAGACTGCTCTCAGGAAAGCAGCTTTCCTGGTATTTTTCTTCAATACCAATGAGTTGCTAACTGAGCAGTGAGTAGGCAGGCAAACGTAGGAGTCATGTACTATAGTTGCTTGGCAACAGTGCAGTCAAACTGAAATAAAACTGATGGGCATGGATGTGAACACTACAGAATCAGTTTGTTTAAAACAAACATACTGGTAGAGATCTGTCCTCAGAGAAATTCTTTCTTCCAAAATACCTATGTAACACTTCAGCATAATCTTTTTTTTTTTTTAAATGGTGCTACCTTGTATATATTAATTGCTTACCCCAAAAAGGTATAGCATACCTTGTAATAGAAATATGTTTGTTTTTGAAAGGTTATAATTGCTGCAGGGGTAGCTGTGGCCTGAAGCAATAACTCAGAGGTTTGAATTCCCGTGTTTCCTATTAATTTGTTTGGGATATTACCTTTAAAACTTAATGGCAGTATTTCAAGGTCAATATTTATTGACTTATTGATCATCTTCATAAGAGAGCAGGGATTAAGGAAGGAAGAAAACTGGCTTTGAAAGTCAGGTTGTTGCCCAGGAAACAAAATGCAGAGAGAAATGACGGAGAAGATTAAATTTCACAACACAAGGAGGATATAAACTGATCCAGATACATCAGTAAAATGACTCAACGATGCCCTAGCAACTAGATCTCAAACTAGAAATAAAAACCCAACCTGCTGCAAGCCCTCAAACATACTGGCAGCTCCAATCCAAACAGTCTTTTCACATTGCACAGCTTAAAAAAGCCTATCTGGCTCTGAACCACAAGGCAGATACCCCAAATAAGCACCACTTTGGCATGCTCCTTTTAGCAGAAAAGATGTCAGAATATCATCCCAAAAAACAGGCCAAGCTGTGAGGTTTGAAAAAGGAGCCTCATGGAAGAAAGTTGAGAATTACATAATTACTGCAGAGAAATTAACTAACAAAAGGGAGGTAAAGGGAAGTGATATTTGAACGAGTAACAGGGCTTATGTCAAAGTGCAACTACATTTTAGTCAAGTATCCTCTATCTGGATAAAATATAGAGAAATCTGTCCCTTACTCCCACTCCATGGAAAGGAGGAGCGCATATCTGACTTGTACCACAGTCACTATGGTTTAGGTGTGATTTTTCACCTTCCTTTGAGGAAATGAGGTTTGCGTTCATCCAAAATCCTTGGCATATAGTTTATAAGGTTATTTCATTTAAGGCAACTTTTCAGATTAAGTTGCCAGGTAACTTGGTCAATGACTAGAATTTTAGAATTTACATAGAGTTCAGTATCACATCACTAAGGAAAATATTTCCTATCCCTGTAAGACTCAAGAACTGTCCAGCACCATAAGAGATCAGAGGTGTTTTTGGGGCTCAGTCTTGTTTATAGTCCTTTCCTTACTCCAAGGCTACGCTTCCACAGTGTACCGACAGCTTGCCAACTTTGGAACCCTCCAGCTGGGGTAGCGGCGGGGATGGGACATAGGGATAACAACGCAGCATTAGGAAATCATGCTGCACAGCAAACCTTCCCAAACGCTTGTCCCCAAACTTCTTTCAGGTGGCCAGTTACAACAAAGGATCCTTTTGCACTGGTAACTGATGTTCAAGCTTTCTTATTCTTTTTCAGTCATCCACTCCTTTCTGCTGAATTCAACAATTTTTAAGCATCAGTTACTAAATAAAAGGTCACAGCTATCCATACTACTTCCCCAAGGAAAACAATCAGAAATGCAGAGTTACACAGAGAATAGATATTTTAAATTTTTATAGTGACATAAAGGGAATTAAATACATAGTAGTGACATATGTGGAATTAAAGAGTTAATATTCTAGGAATTTTATACTGCCTGAACAGCTACTACTTAAACCAAGAAAGTTCAGAAAGATGAAATGAGCTATTTTGGGCAAGTCAGAAGATGAAGAAATATTTGTCTTTATCATTTTCTTCTAAAGTTGCGTTATGTCAGTGTGTGATCAGCTACTAGTAAGCTGATAATTAAAAAGTATTTGGCAGTATTTTCTATTTAATGTTCTCCCCCTTTTTCAGCTTAGACATAGAAATTGAAATTTAACTTACAAATATACTTACTGTCTCAACAGGCAAATTCTGCCTCTTGTGGACAAGTTTCATAGCCAAATTCCAATATACATCCATGACAGAGCAAGACTAAGACACTGACACAATAAACAAGTGGCTTCCTGCTTTATTATATTAGCTTTATTCGGACCCATTACTGACTTGCCCAGACCTGTCAGGTTTACTTGCAAACATCTGTGTATTCACATTCTGAGTTGACAGCTTTGTCCAAGAAACATCACACACCTAAAAGCACAACCAGTATTTAATGATGCTAAATATTGTGTACTTTCCCAGAAAAGGAAGCAAGCAGAAAAAGCTGAATGATCTGCAAATAAATGGTGCAAAGACATTGGCCATAAAATCTCATAGTTCTCATCAGTAGCCCTTATACATGAAAAGTAAATTCAGCTGTACTTGATTTGATATTCTGCAGGGTTAAGTCTCATAAGCAATAGCTATCATCACTCTCATGGTCTGGCTACATCAGCCGGTTACCAGGAGGCAAATCACAGGACGAATTAAGAGCATAAGTTAATTTTCCTGTTCTCTTACCCCACATAAACGTGCAGCTCCTCGTACCCAAGGGAAGAGGCGCTGAACTTCAGCGTTCGGAGTCACGGAGGCTCCGCTGACAAAACACGGTGCAGAGTACCAATTTACAGCAAAGTTAGAAAGGTAGGTCAATTTTCTCCATTTAAGAAATGATACTATTTTTACTACTTTCCAAAGTCTGTCAGAGAGATCACTGAATAAAAAACTCCAACCCTACACTTCAGTGCTTCCTGGGGAAAGGTGCAATTTTATTCCAGCACATTTCCATATATCCTCCCAGTCGTGGTCAGTTCTTTTAGCTGACAGTATGCTTGACTCATGACAGGTAGTAAGTAGTACATATATTTTAAAGTGAATGCTACTGTAACCCATTTCAATGAGAGATTATATATTTTTGTCAACATATCACCAACTTCATTCTTGAATTTGTTTCTTACTCTTGGATGTAAACAATCAGGGCCAAAAGAGTGGTTAATCTATTCCCCAGCCTTTCTCTGGATATCAGTGTCTGACTCTGTGAGAACCGCATGTTTCTCTAACTATAGGGAGACCCCAGAAATATTTATAGGTATCTTACACAGCTATTCTACATCAACTTTAGGCAGCATCATCTTCAGTAAACAAGAAACAACTCTGAACAACTGTTTAAGGCTTCCACTCTCTTTTACCTCCTTTTCATGTGTTCCGCTGCATAGGACTGGAGCTGTGGACCTCAGTGCTGAAGGAGCAGGGACGTGACCCACAGACCGTGCTTCTCCAGCGCCCGCAACACACACACTAATGCTCCCTTTGCTTTTACTCACCAACATTCTAACAGCGCACTTAAAATATCACTGCACCTTGGACCAGCTAACAGCAAAGTATCAAGGTTTCAAATGCCAAAACAAGTGCAAAATTACCATTATGTTATTTTCATGTATGGCAGGTTCACATAAACAGCTGCAGGTCTCAGCTCCAAATACTGAAAGTTGAAAAATTTATACAACAACATAATTTTGCTAAGCTGACTTCCACATGAACCCGTTATCAAGTCAGAATCACTATGCCTCTTAACTTCCTTCCCGATACAACACTGCTATTAAGTCAGACAGTGTGGATAATTTTACTTTTCTGATTTTAAACAAAAGGTAGGTAAGCGCTCAAGCATATATTGCCTACTTTTGTATCAAGTTATTTCCAGAAATTTTCTTTACATGTGAAATAACCCTTTCTTACTCTGCAAATGAAAAAAACACATTGTGTGTCAAGTCTTCACAGAATACGTAAGGATGCCCTGGATCACGGCCAGACAGAGTAAACTCTGGGAAGATGGGTCACCACTATCCTTGGCATTTGCATGCTTGATTTCTTGCCTGAAGAGGACAAGATAATAAGATATACATTTTATTTTAATTGACGTGAAATAAGACAGTGTCTGATGGAAAAACTGAACTGGAGGAAAAAGAATGTGATGAGCAAACTGGTGGGTTTTTGTTTTTTTTTGGGGGGGGGGGTGCAACTTTTTAAGGAGAATTTAAGACAGTATCTTCTCTATCTTTGTGTATAGAGGAGACTTAAACCAAAGGGCTCTTTCCTCAAAGGAGAAGCAGCAGCACAGAGAAAAATTCTGTAACCCTGCCACGGGCTTCCCTTGAGGACACCCCTTTTCCACCAGTTAGCCCTGCAGGTTCATGAGCTATTAGCCACGCACCGAAGAGCAGTGCACGTGCGCCCCTTTACAGCGTTCCCTCCTGCCTCCCCTTCGGCAGGGCTACGGAAAATCGCTCCTCAGAATACTCATGCAGGAGCAATGGCACCTTTCACGTTGAATGCCGTTCGTCTAGAGCACGTGAACTGAGTTTAGCACAGATGCTTTAAATAATCCTTTCCCATAAGGCTTCCTAATGCTGTTGTATAACTGGCTTTCAAAGAGTGACAACCCAGGTCAGAGGAAGAAACACCAGTTCACCTCTGAAGAGAGCTGACTTCTGCAGAACTAGTCAACACCGCTTTTCTCATTAAACTCCAACAAAGTCCTTCTGTTGAGCACGTAAAAGATGCCGCACTTCCCCAAGTAGACACTGAAATACCATCATCCCACTCCAAATTAAGCTATCAAGCATGCGGGGTTCCCTTCAATATCTACTTGAGTCCACTGGGCATCTCACCAGAAAAGAGGGAGAAGAAACTGCATTTAAACGGGCTCACTCATAATAAAGGCAACCATGCAAGGATACAACAGCAGTTTTAAATATACTTCTACAGAAAGTATATTTAGTTATTAGTTTATTTAGTAATAAACTAGATATATGAATAGCTTTGTTGTGCATTCAACGCCACTCTTACAAAAGATGGGGAGGACCTCCCCCCCCACCATACATTTGCCTTAGAAAAGGGCCAGGTATCTTCCAAACCAGAAGTGTTCCTGAGAGTGTATTTTCTGGTTTTTTTTCCATTAGAAAAAAAAAATTCTTGTGATGTATACCTGCAGTTTCAGAAATAGTTTCTGGAATGCATTGCTATTACTTGGACAGAATTCAGGGGAGGAATGGAAACACAGGCAGGAGCAGGGAGAAGAAGTGACTCCAGCTGATCCTTCCCCTTTGTGAAGGAAGTCTGACAACTCTGCAAGCGTATTTCATTACAGTAGTGAACAAACAAAACAACTGGGAGAAAACTTGAGTTTCCAAACATCCATTTTTATTCCTAAATTTTAATAACCAGTCTTTTCTACTGACAGCAGTACAACTAGTTTAGAAGGGGTCTGAATATAATACATCATATATATTTTTTTAATTCTGACATTCAACTGTATAAAATTATGTCTAAAACAGTCAGCATGCTTTTTAAAAAAAAAACATTTATTTAAACTGATACATGCTGTCCATGAACACATACCCTTTTCTGGCTATAAGTTAAAATTTATACTAAGCCTATGCAGAAATCAACTTTTGCAAAATTCATCATCCAAGGATATGTAAATTTAAGTGTTCACACACTTAGTTACTCACCTACACAATGCAACATTTAAAAACACATCTTTAGTTAAACTTTTGTAACTTTGTGTGCAGATTTAGTTTCAGGAATCTCTAGGAAAAAATGAAATTAAAAACAAACGGAGTACTTTAAGACAGGCAAACTAGTTTCAGTGTCAGCACTACACACACTCTCTCACTGTCAATCTCTGCATCCCAGTTGAATCTTTAAGGCATCAGCCTACTAGCTAGCGTAAATATAGTGTTCAAACTTAGGTTTCAATAAATCTGTGCCTAGTATAGAGCTACATTGAACATTCAGACATCCCAGTAAAGCCATTCCACAAGTCACACACTGTTCAACGTTTTATGAAAACTAATGTTAGATATGCAAATATGTTTCTCTGATCACAAAATTGTTTCAGTTTTGGTTCAACAACTTATCACTGATGTTCCAAAGGAAAATTTCCATAAACTAACCCTCTTTTTAACCATTTAGTTGTGAAATGTGAAAGATGCACAAGATAATCTAATTTAATACAAGTTAATTACTGTTAGAAACTCATATGGTCACTTAATACTGCAAGGTGAAGTTTCATTTAAGATTTTGTGAAGACCCATTTCAGCCAGCACAATAGGCTCAAAGGTGACTCAAAGACCTTAAAGAGGTCACAAAAGCTTAGTACTGCTTTTAAAGACACAGAATCAGGGCATAAGGTAAGTGGCCCTACTCATCTGGTTTCCTTCCACTCCATCCAATGAGTCAAGAGTGCTGAAGGTGCAGAAAAGGAGTCAAGTCAAATGAAGGCAATTTCCCAAGTTTTTCCCCAAATAAAAGGAGGGGGAAGCTAAAGATTGATTTGTATAAGTGTTTTCTCATAGAGTTTCTATTTTAGAGCTATAAATCACTGCAAAAAAAGTTTATGTAAAGTAGGTAAGAACACAAAATTTATGTAACGAAAGTTTCTTCATGCTACTTGGTCACTGCTCCTTCGATTGGCATGGGCTTGTGCACTCTTTAAGTGCAGAAACGACAAGCAGCCCAGGCCTTTCGCTTTAACGGCTACAAAATCTCTTATTTCCAAATGGTAACAGCTATATTATACTTTCATTTTTCTTCCACCTCTGAATGTCATTAAGCCTGAAGTCTCCCTAAAAGCGATGTAAGAGTTTGAGAACTTTCACAGCTACAAATTTAACAGAATTTAAGCATTTCTTCCTTACCTTACCTGCTTGACAGCAAGGGGTTTTGGTTGTTCCCCCCCTTCCCCCCCTTTTTTTTTTAAAAAAGCAAAAAAAAACCCCTCTGGCATGACTACAAAATCCCAGAAGGAAGAAACAGTTTGAAATTTATTTTACCTTCCACACTGATATTGAACAGAAGTTCATTTTGTTTGTTGCTGTGAAAATCAAAAACATAATACAAGAAATATGAACATATACTTATTTGTTGGATTTCTAATTGCATCATGCCTAGGAATCTATATTTAAGCAGCAGAACTCAACTATAAAGTTAGAGGTTATATTCAGAAAGGTTCCTCAAAGCTTGCTTTTGGCCTTCAACCTGAATTTGGAATAAGGTTCAGTTATTATCCAGTGGTAAAACACTAAATAAATTTTCCAATTCTTAAAGTTGCTGTCTACTTGAAAATTGCCTATTTGAAAAACAGTATTTCTGAGGGGGGATATGATAAAAGTCATATAGTATAACAGAGCACAAATTTTCTAGGAAAGTAAGTTTCAGCCTGAGTACTCAATCTACAACAGTAAAAAAGCACAACTGAAAGATGAAAAATGATAAGAATAAAAAAAAGTAGGGATTAAAAGTTTTATTTAATTGAATAAAAAAATCTTAAATTCACATTAGATAAGATTTCCTTTAGAAATAAGTAAATTCCCAAAATGCCTTGTTTGCAAGCATGTATGGGCTAATTATGTAAATCGTTCAATACAAACAGAAGATGCTGCTGGAGAAGTGGCTTGCTCTGCTTGTTCTCAAGTTTTTACGTGAGCTCAGAGGGACTGCAGAAAGTTCACCACTGATGACACCTCCTCAGCTCACAACAACGCTTTATACTGCAAGAGGCACCACCAATGAAACTGCCACCACTGGCCCCCAGCAGCAGTGCCACCAGCAAGGAGCACGCCGTGGACAGCCGCACTCGCGCCACCATCAAGAGCTCCCCCCCCCAGCATCTCCCCAACTAGCAGCTCAAACACGAGCCCCAAGCACAACCATTTCTAACCATGCCACAAGCAAGCACAACATCAGCAGGAGTCTCACAAGCAAGCACCCCGCTGGCGCCAGCGGCAGCCCCGCCGGCATCCCAGACGCACACCCCACCAGCAGCAGAAGCCCCAGAGCAACCACATGAACTCCACCAGCAGCGGTGCCACCGGCACGAGCTCAGCTACTGCCAGCTGCACTAGCAACAGCCCCGCTGGCAACAGCGGCAAAAGCAACACCGAGAGCCCCGCTGGCACGAAAAGCATCGGCCAGAATCCCACCACCACCACGAACCCCAACACACCCGCGAGATCTACCAGCACCAGTAAACACCTCATTGACAACATGACCCTCGCTACCCCAGCCAGTGCCAGTGGGAACTCCCCCGGCCTCAGCGGCACCACCACCACGCACCCCACTGACAGCCAAACCAGCCCACACCTCACCAGCAACACCGTCACCACCGGCAAAAGCACCACCGACAGCACAGAGAAAAGGAACGACAGCTCTGGTGTTATCTGTCTTTACCATTCTGCCTTTCCTTGCACTTATCACTTGGTTGTGAGCACAATGATTATTGCTTTTTTAAAGAAGTCTGAGAATGACGTCTAGTACTGAGTTTAATTATTATGGATACTGTCTTGAACACGCTGTCCTCACTCCATGGATTTCATAGTGCAATTACTTAATAACTAGATTTAAATACCTAGTTTAAATTACATACTTACTGTAATTGCAGCCTTGCTTTATTTCAATCAAATACAGATTTTTTTTAATTTTTTTTTTGAACAGAGGTAACTGACTTAGACTTTAATGTGATTAATATGAAACTCTGGGATATTCTTCCCAAATTTTTCAGTAGTGCAGCGTATGTTACTCATTGTTATGAATCATTATCTTCCAGAGTAGGGAAGACTTAAAGCTTTCAATCTTGCCTAATTGAAAAAACATGGTCTTTTGCAAAACTTGTAGTTCACACTTCAGCATTTGCATTTCTCATCACTTAGCGATATTTTCACACACCTCGAACATTTTCAAAATCATGGAATTACTTTCTTAGAACACGTTGGTAAAACTGATGTAACACCACACTATTGACTATGCATGAAACTTCTAAACATTTGTATCACTCTTGGAAAAGGGATATGGGGATTTCTGAGAAATTTTATCCCATGTTTTAGTTTTTTGCTCATTTTGTACTTCAGAAAAAGACAGTAAAATCACCGATGAAGGGTTAAAGTAATGTGATGTAGATGTAGTTAACTTACACAGTGAAAAACAATAAAATTATTTAAAACTTCAGGTACATTTCTACAGGCACTCATGTACTACTGGATGGAAAAACTATGGCAGTTCTGATCAGAAAATATCTCAATTCAAAAATACTCCATCACCAAAATTTAAGAAATAAGCTATTCTCAGATTCTTGTAAAGAAGTTGGTGTCCCTTTCCTAGATAAACTTGATACTTTTGATTTTACAAGTTTATTTTAGACAGGGGAGGTGAAAGTTTCCTTACCGCCGAGCAATGTAGTAGAAAACAGGATTGCCAGCTTTTGATGTCCCAGCTTGGTAGAAAATATTTAACGTTTTCAGTGCTTTGAACTCCTCTTTTTCATGTACCTGATGCCTAAAAAGCGGTACATTGATATCAACTTTTCACAAGCAACTTGACAAAAAAAACCTTCTTTACTTATATGTTTAGACAAAAGTATTAATAAGTTCACACAATTCTGAACCTTTTAAAACTGTACAAATTACTGTTTTTTTCAGGTTTTCAATTTAATTTTGGATCCACAAATTAAAATCTTATACTCAAAAACATAAAAGGTATTTGTAGAGGCAGCTTTTTAAACTCCCCCTCAAAATGAAAGCTAGAACGATAACTGCTTATAATACCTGACATGCTAAAGTCTAAAAACCCACAAGGCGTTTCTCCCTCCACAATAATCTCATTACCTTGTCATAAATTCTTCAAATTTGGAACTAGTGAGATTTAAACTGGACCAATGGGTGTCTGCCACAGGTTTGTGCTCCGGAGGACCCAGATAGGCAAGAAGAGTAGCCATTTTGTCAAAAGGTCGTCTTCCGACAGCCTTGTGGTCCCTAGAAACAGCAGATTACTTAAAAGACAAGTCTTTCTTCACTCAGCATTTTTGATTTGTGTCCAATACCCTTTCTTTACCTTGAACAGGCTAATTTTTTTTTAAAGCAAATTGTGTTCACTGAAGAAATTAGAAAAATGTTACCCCTGTAACAAATGTTACAAAAGTTATGATACATTGGCATACAATTTTACGCTTGCACAAAAGGTTGGCAGCAAAGACGGCAACAGTTATGCACATTTCCCAACAACAGGTTGTCAGTAAGACAAAAAAAGCTTCCAAAGGTGAGATTTTCTGCCACGACATTCTTCTCAGTAATTGTTACAAAAGCATTTGAAAGGATTTCAAAATATTGATTTCCCACCAGCAGCTCCCTTCTCCATAAAATCTCCAAAATCTTACCTGTTGCTGGAAAGGTACTGGCCAATTTTCTCCTGATTGTTCCACAGCAACCGGTGCAGAGCGAGCACATTGCCATCGCTGATGAAGGACAGGCTGTGGTTGACGGTGTCGCTAGCTGGGCAATCGGATGCAATATCAAGGAAAAACCTGAAGTTGAAAACCAGTTGTTCCCATAAGCACGGAAGGGAAGGGAAAGCAGCTGAGCAGTCTCAAGACAAGGGGAAAGGCTATAAGCACGCTTTCCCGCTCATGGGTTACACGTGACAAAGGTTCTTTGCCTAAGTTTCCAAAGGGCCTACCTTCGTGCTGCATCAAAATTGCTTTTGACAAAATCATTAAAAGGCCGCATATGTTCTTCTTTTGTAAACAGGACATGGTTGGCAATACTCTGAAGTATCTAAATGACAAAAAGACAGATAAAGCCACATATAGGTTTAATGTATCAACTGTTAGGGTTGCCAGTGTAACTTCACTGTCAGAAATACCCATTTTAACTTATTGTGAAACTTCAGAACAAAGAAAAGTCACACAAACCAGTAAATATACAATACTTTCACTACACTTTCACTTTCAAAATATTTTCTTTTATGGAACTATTAGAAATAAGTTCACTTATTTATGAACTTTAATCGAGTTTATAACAGGAAAAGAAACAGTCTTTCAAATATACTGTTTAGTCTTATTATTTCTTCTGGAAATTTTACAGACATATCTAAAGGCAGTAGCATATACGTAAAGAAAATAACAATTTCTCAACCTTTAAAATGGATAATATACACAGGCCACAAAGTCTACACATCGTCATTAAGCCTTCATTTATTTATTTACTTATTTGCAGGAAAATGTACTACATGACAGAAGTCTTGAGATTAAGGATAGCAAGAACGACTTCTTTAGAGCTAGTATGAATTTTTAATCACTATCTGGCTGCAAAAATTCTCATTATTCAAGAAGCAATGTTAGTTTCTTTATTTATTTTTAAGTAAGGTTAGAAGCTCAAGTGAAAGATGCCAGAAGGCATTCTGTTATTTTACACCCAATTTGGAAAAATGTCTCTTCCATACAGACCTTTTCCCATAATAGTTAGATTGTTGTCAGCTACAACATTAATATTATGATGTATAATCGTAGCATAGAAACTACAGTTCAAATAAACATAGTCTTTGCTACAAATAACTACAAGTTGAACTAAATTTTCTCATAACTATTCAATGAAAGAAAGCAAATCAGACAGAACACCCAGTACGAGCAAATAAAAACATATGCTGATTCACCTTCGACATCAGTTTCAATCCCCTTTCAATTCTCGGTGGAGGCTTTTTGTCCAAAATCCCTGCCTCATAAGGGGAGACGATGGCGGGGTTGATGAACCGCAGGAACATAGCGCTTCCGACCGCTCCGATGCTGTTCTGCGGGAACCGCTGGCTAACAACCTAGAGGTTGAGAATTATAAAAAATATTTTTGCATTAAAGGAAGGGGAAGAAAAGTTGAAAAAAAGTCTTGTACGGTAGTCCAGTTTTAAGTACTCTTTCCACACCATTCAAGATCAACACGTTTGGGGAGGATTAGCCTGACTTGCATCGTACACCAGTCAGAAAAGAGGGGAAAAATGGGTAAGTGGGGGCCGGGGGGCGCTGCCGGACACTGTCTAATTTTACTTCAGCTTTATACAAACTTTCTCGTTAGTGTGAAAATACCACGCTTGCAGTTGTACAAAGCCAAGCAAGCAAGTTTCAAAGTTACTGACCACCTAATTCCAGGACCCTGCCACTGAACGCAGAACGGACGAGCGCCGCGTGTTTGTGCTCAGGCAGGCAGAGTCTTCCAAGCAAACGCAAGCAACTCCTTTCCATCTCTCTGACCTTTTACTTGCGTACTTATAATTTCACTATTACTCACAAGAGCGTCTCCAAAAATAAAGTTTATGCTGTAAAGCTTCAGGAGTTACTTAAATTTGAGGGAAGGAGATACTTGGAGAAGCTCTTCAGACCTATCCTATCTCAGCAGATTTGCCAAAGAAGGAAAGACAGCATGATCCAGAGCCGAGTGGAAAATTTTCGCTTGGCCAGGGTTCTTCTCTACCTATAAATATGCTGTCCAAAATCACCTAGCGGGAATTTGCAAGAAGAACTACAGATTTAAGATATTTTTCTTTTCTACCTAAAATGAAAAAAAATAGTATTTTTTGAAATGGTTAAAAAAAAATGGGTGGGATGTTGTTCTCATTTTTTAATACACTACATGTGGTTCTATAAAGATTCAATACCAACGTGTGTATCTTTGTACAAGTAACAGTGATTAATCGTAACGAGTCAGATTCTACTTTGCTCATAATCAGCTTATCAGGTTTTATATTCCAGGAGTTACATTGTTTAAAAAAATTTAAGAAAACAAACCCCATCTTACTAAAATACTGTAAAACATGACTAGTGCAATCTCAAATCATATTGAAATTCTTCAGAAAACAGAGAAAGCTATTAGCACATACATAATATATCAAGAATCACTTTATTTCAATAGCAACTTCATTTACAGTTACCTTGTGATATAATTACTGATAACATTTTCTTGTAAAATATTAGTTTGCACAATGATTTTGCATTTAAACATAATTACTGTTCTGCTCAGTTACAGCAAAAAGATAAGGGAGTATTTAATAAAAGTCTAAATTTCCATTCTGCCTCTGTTTTATTCAGAGTATTCATACATTGTATTCTGAGGTCATTGTCAAAAGAAAAGTATAAATCTTAGCCTTTCAGGACACCACTCTAACAACATATATATAAAAACAAACAATATAACTAAGCTGACAGCCTAAACTTTTGTCTTTAACACAGTGAGATACTTAAAATGGGAAATCTGCTTGTCTTATCTTAGTAAATAAATACAAATACTAAATTTTATTGCATAGTCACAAGGCAAAAAAAGGAAAATATATCAGAAGCAAGTCACATAAGTATCTATTCCTTCCGGTAACCCATATGTGTTAACTGTCCTTCTCCCAGGATGCAAGCTGCAGTCAAGTTATCCACCAAAGTGTTAAAACAATTAAACAGACTCATACTTTCCCCAAAACCAAGGAAAACATTTTCCTTCTGCATTTTTTTGTTCGATTTGAAGATGGTGGCAAAGGTAGAAGAATCAGAATATTAAATACTGAGCAGTAAGGTTAAACATGTCTTTCTGTTTACTCAAATAGGCACACAGAGAATATTTTTAAATATAACTTAATTCCAGTGTTAATTGAAATGGAAGCTATTTTGTGCCAGAATTAGTAGAATGATTTTACAGTGAAGGTCAAATAGACTGAAGTGAAGATGTTTTGAACAAACAGCAAAAGATTTCTGTTGTGCTTTGAAAGAAATGGCTAATAAAAAGGTCTCCAAACTTACTGATTTTTTGTTTTCCTTTTTTTCTTTTACGGTAGCTTTATTCAGTAGAGAGTGGCAAGTTGCCTACAGAACAGAGATGAGCACAAACAAGTCACAGCACCAACTACATACAGCAACAAAAAACCAATGTTGACTTGTACATAAATTACACAGTAAAATGTAACAAACATAACCAACAGAAAATGAAATATATAAACTAAAGACTGATGATGGAGTTTTTATTCCACACATTCTTTTTATTAAATCTTATTTACAAAGCACTAAATACAAAACAAGCAAATGTTGCGTTTCAATCATTTCTACTATTTCTGGCTAGATTAAAAGTCAAACCACATTAATGTGCTCATGGTATACAATATTGGGCATTAAATGGTATATTCAGCTTTCAAATGTATTTCATCATCCCCAAATAATTTTAATGGTTGAAATATTAAAATGTTACACCTTTGAGATACACATTACTTTTAAAATAAATTTAAAGTTTTAAGTCTTCCCAATGTTTCTCTGTGTGTCCTTCAATTTAGTTAGGTCTGTGAGTCATCACAGTTTTTATTACTTTGATAGCTAAACACTGCCGTAAAACACTTCTGTGAAAAAAAGAAGGGAAAAAAAAGCCAGCAGGTCTACACCTAATTTATTATAGATTTCCAAATCAAGACATCTGACTTGATTGTCTCTATTTCTGAATTTCATTTCAGTGGAAAGGGACCCACCAAGAAGCATTACACTCCTATTCCACACCAGGATTTGAGCAAGCTGAGACAGTACGTCAGCTTTGCCTCCTGCTCCCCCCTGGACAGAGGGGAATCGAGCTCCAGTGGCTCAATCCCACATCTTTCGCATTAGCTGAAATAGTAAATTAGCATCACTAAAAAACCCTATACCAAACAGAACTTGGAGCTGTACCAACAGAAAGGTGGCAGCATTCAGCAGGCTGAGAGCAAACACACACCAGCAGTTCAAATAAACTTCAGAGAATCACACAGAAAAGAACTGGAAGAGAATTTCTACAATTTAAGAACGTGACAGAGTGAAGAGCAAGTGTTAACAAGTAGTAAAAAAAATGACACTAACCAAGTTAAAATTACATAGTTCAAATTTGTGCAAGAACTATTAATATTTAAACAAAGGTGCGCCTGCCAAAATTGACTTCGTATACCTTCTAGAAAGAAACTCAGTTAACCTCTGAAGCAGTCTTATACATGCTCCATTTATTAGGCTAAGATATTTAAAGTAAATCAAATTTCCACCCCTATTTATGAAGAAGAATGATGTGTTTGCATGCGTTTTTATGAAAAAGCCAGCACAATTTCTTTGTATGAGGCATTTCAACCAGGTTTGTTCTCGACCTCATAACACCACTGTGGAACATGTATTACCTGAAAACCAGCAAGAGTGAATCTGTCACAGTAACCAGAGCACTAAAACTTAGTTGCATAATGTTTCCACAAGAAAATAGCTCTGTTCTGGTTAAAAACAACCACCAGCCAGTGTAGACCCCAATATCCAACTAAATACATAACCTGCTTTTCTGTGATATCACTACATTAATTGGAACTAGTTGCAAATCATTTATAGAATGCATCTGATCAGTATTTGCTGCACACACTTACTTTAGGACTCCGCGTATGAGCATAAAAAGAGATGGGGCAAAATTCAGTCTCATTTACCATTACACCATTGTTTGGGATGGAAGGTAGCCAGTTACCTTATAAAAGTTCCCTAAGTGTATTAATCCATTTTTTGTCATGAGAACCATACAAAATATTCAGATTTTAATTGTACTTTCTTTCAGACAAAGGCAGCCTTGACCAGTCTGTTCAAAACTCTAGAATATGAATGTACAGAACGAATTATTACACTATTTGTGATGTACATAACATTTGTCCACAAATATACATGGTACTAGAAACGGTCAAAGCAGTAAAAGTTGAAGCGGAATGTCAGCCTGTTGAAAGATTCAAATTCACCAGATCCAATTGTCTGATTAATACTTAAAAAATAAACTCAGATTTTCCAGATAATTCCATGTGTATGTTTGGCAAAGCCCAGTAAGGCATTTGGTTTCATGAACAAACTACCCGTGTTACCAAAACAATGTAGAAGCAACACTAAAAATGGTAAGTGTTGAGATGCTCTCAGAGAAGAGTCTTAGACAATACCCTTTGGTGTACACATATTTTAGTAATTCCATTTAATGTAGAAATTAAGAATGGTTTGCACAGAAACAACTTTAAGCAAATTATCTCTGAAATGGAAATAAAAGTCTGATATATCCTAGGAGCAGCACACAAAAGCTATCCTAGGAAAAGATGTGGTACAAAGTAACAGCAAATAACCAAAGCAACAGTGAAGGGTTTCGCTGACCTTTTTCAGTAGACAACACTTAAATACGCTCCCCGCCAACATCTGTGAGACCGACTGTTGAACTCGAAGGAAACCAACTTGCCCCCCTCATTTCCCAGTTTCCCCAAAGAAACCCTGGATACATCCTCCCTGTCACCGCTGTCACACAGAGAACCGATGGCTTTCCAAGCCAGCTACCGAAACCCTGACGGTGAAAACAAAAGCACATCATTCGTGCGCCCAAGGCCTTCCAGCAACTCACAGCAACTAGCCAAGAGTCACAACAGGCACAACATACAAATCAGCGCTTTTCAATTCCAAGGGCTGAAAATCACGGCAGTTGCATTTATTAATACAGTGCTCGCTATAAAAAATAAAAATATTCTATACTGCATAGAACTTCTCTTATTACTCATAATTAGTAATAAATATTACTACTAACAGCATTAAAGTTTTGCTTCGCTGTAATTTAAGACAAGAATACTTTCATTTTCCACAGTGATCGCCACATGCAACTAAGCATGACAGCTTGTGTTCCTTCCTTCCAAACAGCTCAGACATCTATTTTCCCTGTTTTACTTTAGACCCTGAGACACAAGTCCCTCCTTGAGAGGCCAAAAATAGCTCTTCCACAACACTTAACTGAGCCCGTAGCTTGCAGTCTCTGCTCTGCGTAGCTCTTCCGTGACCGCCTTCCCCAAAAGGGCTGAAAACTATAATTCCTGTGAATCCTGAGGGCAGGAGGGACGTGGCCCGCTGGAGTTTCTAGCATCAGCTAAACGCAGCAGAGCAACACACAGCAAAGCAGAGAGCTCCGCGAGCACGCTGGGCTCGGCAACCCGCCGCTGCAGAGCGAGAAGCGGCCGCGGGCCCGGGCGCAGCGGAGGCCAGGTACGGAGGCGAGGGAGCGCGGGCACCGCGACAGGAAAGTACCGCTCCAGAGGAATTTAGTCGGCAGAGGACAGCGCGCTGCTCAGGAAGGTTTCCTCCCTGTAAGCATCATCTGTAGATGGCAGCAGAAGCAAGCAAGGAAGGGGGTGGTCCCAGTTTGACGCCTTTCCTTTTCAAACCTTACGTGACAGCCAAGCCAAGAAGGCAGCCTTACTGACTTGCCTCTTGGAAAGAGCCCTGTAAATATATCTGTGCCTCCTGCAGGTTCTCTTCCTCTTATTTATTTGATGAATTTCTTTCGAACAATGCCTCAACGCTCCCTGCTTGCAAAATGTTTCATCGCTCATTCGATGAAAGCAGAGCAGCCCCTGGCACATGGTAACATACTCCCAGGCATGGGGCAGGAGACGGGCAGCTCTTCAGTACTTCCATCAGAACGTGTGCAGCCCTTATCAGCAGAAAGATAGTTCACTTTATAAACTGAAATGCATACCTGCTTTCATTCTACTTCTCAGCTACAGGGAGTTCATCTATACCTAGCCATCCTCAAAAGTACAGAGCATCTGTAGCGTCCCAGTTACAAGGCTAATTATGTTTATTAAATCACGTGCTAGTGGACATTCTTCCCAGTACTACAAGTTAATGGCTTTCCTTACAGCTGCCCCCCGGAAGCTAGAGACCCCTGCATCCAGAAAACGACTACGAGACACGACAGAGCGTGACCAGAACGAAGCCTGAATGATGCAGCGTCTTGACCCAGCTGGTTTCAGGAAGCTCACACAACCACACATGTATTTCTCTACTGAATATAGCCAACAGCATTTTAGATCCGTACTTCCTTCCATTATACTCTGTTTAAAATTCATATTTTCTAAAATTTAGGAGTCCTAACTACTTTAGTCCCACTGAAGTCCATATAGGTTTTCTTCTGTGAGCACCTTATATTCTTTTAAACACATTTTCTATGAAAAAAAATCAAACTATGAGATTGCGTCCACCTGGATGACTAAATAATACTCTTGGAGAAGTGGCCTGAATAATTACTTTTATAGATTATTTTTGAAAAAAACACTTCAGAGATAAATACTCGAAGTAATTCTATCTTTATGCAGAGAACAAAAAATATTTAAAATCAGCAGCTGCACAAGTAGCGACTTTATTCATAGAGTTAACGTTTATCAGGGATGTGATCTATAAGACTTTTGGATAATATGTTGCCTTTACATAGGACCAATTAAATCAGAAATAAGAAGTAAACACACACACTGCTTTTACATTCAAAACATTAGTTTTGCATCTCTCAACCCAGCAGTGACGATTTTCTTTTTGCTGCCTTCCCAATAAAGGACTCATATGATAAACTGATAAAAGGAACTACACCCATTACGTCCACAGTTAATCTTTAGTCTCCCAGAGATGCTAAAGCACTGAGATTGTTGCTGTCTTATTAGCTCTGAGTTCTTAGCTGTGATTCAATTCCTTAAAAAATAACATTAAGTCACCTCCTGACTGCCAGCCCAAACCCTAAAACACAGTTAAGCCCCTAAGCTTAGATTCTGTTGTTTCACAAGTCTCTGGAAACAGTCTTTAAGCTATGCCCATTATAGTCCCACTACTGGGCCAAGCTCCAGACTGCCAAAACAGTAAAACCAAAACTTTGATTTTTATAATTACTTCAACATCAAAAATCAGGCTCTGAAGATCTAAACCCTCCATTCAGGCATACCTGGTACAAACAATGGCACACACTGCGAAGCTGTGGTGGGAACTCCGAAGAAGAATTAATGATTGCATGAAAAAATTTTTCTGTCATTTGCAAGAGACTCCGCTGGTTCTCTTCAAGGCTTTCTGCAGGCTCCAGCCTGAAACAGACCCATAAGTATATGACCAGCATTCAAGTAGACCTTATTAGTTGCAATTGTATGCTCAGTGGTAACGTTATTTCCCAGGGTAAATAGGAATCCTATAGAAATATTAATGATATTTTACACAAAAGATTCCATCAATATTTTAACTATGTAATATACTATGTATAGTTTTAAAACTTAGTAATAGACAGTTATAAATGTGATTCTTGCACATCATTCCATACAAAGAAATATACATATATTCCAAGAGGTTTGCATTATCAGCTTGATGATGGTTTCTCCAAAAGCAGTTTTTGAGGCAGACACAGATGTTTGAGAGTTAAAGTTTTAAAAAGGAAGCCTATCTTTTGGTAAGCTACTTAAAAGAATATGGAAAGCTGTCCCAGAGTTAAAGAGAGAATTCAAAGTGAGAGAACAACAGCTACTAAATCCAAGCCTTCAAGAGACATGAGAGAAATTAAGGCAAAAACATTACACACAACACACACGCAGTCCCTTTCTTCTGTAACTGATTCAATGACCTAGAGCAGATGCTCTTAGGTGCTACTGGAAACCCCCACATTTGCAGCCTACATAGAGGTATGAGGTAGCATGTAGGAGAAGAGGTACAGCAAGGACTCTCTCTTCCTTACTCTCTCAGGGCTTAAAGTGGACATGCCGCAGCATTCATCTCACTGAGTTCCTGTGTTGGACAGCTCTGTACAATTCTCCCTGGCTATAAGGACTGCAGATACAATGCATGTGTCTGGCAAAGCAAGGAGTGGAAAAGTATGAAATTGGGAAAAAACATTTGCAACAAGGAAAAGGGAATCCTGTATCTAAGATGACTGGGAGACAAGTTTATAAATAAATGCATGTCCTCCCCCCTTGTATCTCAAACCTTGTAGGATCCACCTCAAAGCTAACATGCTGCCATTCTGAGGAGGTGATCACAGTCCTTAATAAAGGTTCCAAAAGCTTCTGCAAATATGTAGCACCATATACCTATGAAGAAAAGAAAATCAGAGTATGTGGCCAGATTAAAATAGCCATCCACAGAAACACAGAAGAAATTCTAGATGCGTTATCAGGGCTGAAAACACTTGATTTGTTTTAGCATAAGCCAGTTCTCTAAAATTAGTATTTTTATACTGTAGTCTCACTTCTGGAACACAACTGTTATCAACTTCTACATGCATTGTAGAATATAGATGCTTGTATTTTTATTAATTTTCAATTACAATTCAGAGAAAACTAAGTCATTTTAAATTTTTGTATTGATCTCCATAATAACCAGATAGGATTCTTGCTTAGAGAAGACTGACTCAACTCCCCATCTCTGTTTGTATAGTACTACAAAACATTTTAAACTGGAATGGAAGCCTAAACAAGACCTCAGAATTTGTCTTCCCAACTTTAAATTGCCCATTACATAAACACATCAGAAGTACTTAACACCACAGGATTTTGGTAGTCTTTTTTTTTTTTTAAACACTATATTTTCCTGTAATTCAAGTGATCTGTAGCAGAGATAAGGATTAGGTAACATACCTTAAAACAGAAAGTCATTATTTTACTGGCTAAGCTATTTCCTCGGAAGAGTGTCTGCATGGAATCTGCTAGTTCAACTTCCTTTGAAAACATATTCCAAAGTAGCTGGTAGAGTAAGTGCCGAGAATCAAAGAGTGTGACCAGGACACGAGCTAGCTCATCCTTAAAGAAAATAATGAAATGTTAATCTGACTAGCAGTGCGTCAAAGCAACTAAGAGAAAAAAATTAGGAAAAACCATCAAGCAGTTTGTGCTAATGCTTTAAATTTGCTATGAAGTCTTGCACGTGAATATCAAATTAAGCATACACAATCTCTTTTTAATACTTTCCTTTGATATTTTTCTGTCTAAAATCTCTCCCATGATATCAATTATACAAATTTGTAATGGTTAGTCCAGATGGATAAGCAGTTATTCTGCTGTATAACAAAGCCCAATTCACCTTACTGAAAAACTTTTAGAGAACACAGTGCTACCTGTCTGTATTACAGCACACAGTCTGTAATAAATAACACTGGCCAAAACAGATGCATTCATTATGATACCTGTAGAAAAAATTACTCCTACACATTAACTAAAAATTTACTATCAAGCAGCAGCTTATAATCAAGATCTCAGACAATTAGATTCAGTACACTTTTAGGGAATACACCAAAAAAGATTAGCTATTAAGAAAAGTAGGTGTAACCTCTCTTTAGCAGGCTATTGTTACACCTTAATGTTTGCACTGATTTTCATTTCAAGTCTTAGCATTTTCAGAGATGCAGGAAATAAAATGCACCTAATGTTAAAAACAGCACATAAATAGAAGCATGAATCAACTCACCCACTGAGAACAAGGCACCACATTGGCTAAAGCCATAGCAATAGGAAGCTCTCCCTGATCACCCATCATTGTAACCAACTCCACCAATCTCTCAAACCGATCTGCTAGCACAGTTTCTGCTAAAGTATCAAATTCTGTTCCCTGCTGCAGAATTTTGGTGAGGACTTCCATGAATGTAGCTCTTGTTTGGAGGTCTTTATGATAGCCCAAGCCTGATATAAAAAAAAAAGAAAAAAAAAGAAACAGCACTACTAAGCAAAATGTAAACATAGATTAAAGACAGATGTCTTCATCATGTATTCATTTATGCACAGTTATCTCTAACTACTTTACCTATTGAATGCATAAGACCACTGTCCACGTTTGCATTGAGTAAGTTTGACATAGCAAGAACAGTACAGTGGCGTAGCGAAGCCAGTCTTCGAGACATTCCACGTTTCCTGCCACCTGTTTGTGCACTTTCATCTTCAACTTCACTACAGTCATTTAGAAGGTTCATAAACAGAGTGAAATATCTAAAAACAAAACAAAAAAAAAAACCCACAAAAACTCTTGGATAAGTAAAACAGATTCTACAAAAGCAATGATCTTTGATCTACCTACAGCAGAAAATAGACCATATGTTTCCCCCAAAATACATCATTCCTGCCATGCATCTTCTCTGCAGCATATGCTAACCTTCAAAGAACCTGCCCTAAAAGTTGCATACGACATTGCTCAGACCAAGCAAGTGAATTGTACAGGTGTATCTTTCCGGATAGTCATCTTCAAATATATTTTAGTTTCAAGGACAAAAATCTAAAATCTAAGCAAGCTAATTCCATGAATTAAGCATAAAACTATGTTGAAAGGAAACAAAACCAAATTTAATAATTGCCTTCCAAATTAAAATCTTTCCATAAACCTATAAGGTAAAGATTTGTGAAATAAGATGATGAGAAGTAATTTCTGGTTGGATAATATCAGTTCTGCTAGAAGTATACTTTGTAGTAAGAGTCATACGATGCATCTACTTTTGAGTTATTGTATAGCAAAAATAGTTAGAAGAGTATTTACTTAAGAAATAACTGGGATTTGGCTTCCATCAACTCAACCCCATCTCCTTCTTCAGGTTGCAGTGGAAGCCCAGCAAGAAGAGAAACCACTGCTTCCATACTTGCTTGGTCCAAATCTCTGAAAAGAAAATTTTAAGAAGCTGTGAATCAGTTGGGCAGAATTAGTCCCTCCTTCCCCTTGCCAATTCTCCCTCCCAGGACCACGTGCCTTTTTCTTATACACTTAACTGCAGATGAGGAGAATCTTTACCAGAGCAACTGTTTAAAAAGTTATATCTATCAGGACAACAACTATCACATTCTGTGGTATAGCTGTGATCAAGTACATCTACTAGGGACAACAACCAAAAACCAAAATGGTCAGTTAAAAAAACAAAACAAAACAAAAAAGTACATACAATTTCAAGGCTATAATCTTTGCTGATTTTATTATTCAGAAGGCACCGTATGAAGAAACAGATCTAGCAAATAAAACATTTACAATCCTAATGTTAAATCAGAAAAGTTATTAAAAGAATTAAAGAAAAAACAGTAGATCTTAAAACAAGCAAAAGAAATCCACAAAACCTCCAGAGACATGTTAGTTAAGACTATGCTTAAACACAACTGTGATGCTGCTCTCCAAACCTTAAGTTTTTTCCTTAAAAATAATACCACTAAAGGAGTCCAAACAATGCAGTTGATATTGGCTATCAAATGACACCTGGGACACTGTTAGCAACTTCAGAAGCAGTTTAATAGTACCCTTTCTAACCTTGTCAGACATTTCACATCTTCATCCGTTGCTTGATTAGATGTTCCCATAACCC
This sequence comes from Apteryx mantelli, assembly GCF_036417845.1. Taxonomy (NCBI): domain Eukaryota; kingdom Metazoa; phylum Chordata; class Aves; order Apterygiformes; family Apterygidae; genus Apteryx; species Apteryx mantelli. The sequence continues at coordinate 13,882,817 of NC_089999.1, forward strand.
AGTCTGTCAAGTATTCCACCATTTTGTTCCTGTTTAAAACAGCAAAAACCGACAACAACAAAAATACATATATAAAAATAGACATAGCTTTTTTTTCCTCCAACCCTTGCCCATCAAAACACACCCACTACTGTTGGCATAATTCTTAACTATTACAAATTTAGTTTAAGAACTATTTAAACAACCACACGTTGAAGATTAACTCAGTTAATTTCATTGTACAAAATAATACCCCTGTGTTTTACATACACTAAATTTTTACATGCATTTAGTATCTCCATAGTTAAAATAAAATTTTAATGCAGCACCAAGGTCTAAATTATTAAACCTAAAGAAAAAAAAATAAGCGTAAAGAAGGAATACCACTCTGAGATTTTTTTTTTAAACTTTTTTTTTTTAAATATGTAACCATCACCCAAAAGCAGATCACACCCGTCCATATTATAGTATCTTAGAAGTTTTATAATGCAATACTTACCTAAACTTCATTTCTTGGCAAAAAGACAGGTCATCTCTCCTCTCCATCATTACTTCTACTAACTGACAGAGCTTAGTTTTTATTTGAATTGCGTGTACCAAATTTCCAAGCACACGCACATATCTGAAGAAAAAAGCAAAAAGATTAAATAAATACTTCATACTGTACAAAACAAACCCCACACATGACAAACCTTTCCAGTCCCATGTCAGAACCTACACACCAGACAACACAGCAGACTTGCGAAACCGGTTAGTGAATGTTTCAAGCCAATTTTTTCCCAAGCAAGCAAGCCAGCCTTTAAGTCTGCTGAAGACTAGTACGAAATTTCTTCTGGCCAAGGAAGTTCTCTGTTAGTATAAAACTGAACAGAAATCTCTGCTTCAGCTGATCCCTATCCACCAAACACCAGTGTACAGAAAAGAAACCAGGAATGCTTTCAGGAATGGGGATGAGCGATGGAACAGTTAGTTCTTAAGAAAGTAAGTCACTCTCCATCAGTGTACTTTATGCCATAGTACAAATAATTTCCATGATTACTGTAGCTGTCAGAATTGTAAGAGGGAGGATCAGATGATCAGTTTTTTTCACCATAGACTCAAGCAGAACAGACGTAAACTAGAAGGGTCTACCTCACTCCTTAATGTATTACTCTGCTTGGGATGGTCAACCAGGATTTCTTACCTAACCAGATTCAGCATCATTGTCTCAATACTAGCTTGTCCAAGATGTTCTGAACTCCCTTCTGTATGATTATCAAGCAAATTCTTCATTATAGCAATGGTTTGCTCTACAAATTGTGTGTTGGTCTCGGTTAACAAAACCTACAGGAAGAAAGTTTCTAGTCTTAATTCTTTACACATAAAGAGGTATATTTATCAAATATGTCTAGATTTTGTTGAAATGCTGCAGTTATAATGGATGAGTATTTTCCTAGCACCATCTAATAAGAATTTCAATACATATCAAGATTAAATGTCTCAACACTACCAACTATAGAAATTTTGAGAGCATTTTCACAGATTCTGTACTCTGACAGTGATACGTACAATCACTAAGAACTCAAGAATGTTTTTAACTACATTAAATTAAATCTGGAATCACAAATACAAAAATTATGATGCACGCTCTCAAATATCATCATAATTTTTGCAAGTTCTTTGTACAAAATACAAACAGACACCAATTTCAATTATTTATGTGAAAGACAAGACTGATGCTTTTTATTATATACAAATATGAAAAAATATAACAACACTTTACCTGTCCTTGAGAATCAAAAAACTTGCTGATGGTGTTCTTCAATTTGTTAAACAGCATTGGATAAAGTGCTGGACTCAATTCCAAACCCACCAGATCTTTAATATTAGTCCGTATTTGAAGTCCCACTTTCTCATGGTTACAGACCATTAGAGTCAATAATCGATCTATGAATTTGCTCACAGGAGTCTCTGCGTTTCCCTCAGTGGACACCATAGATATCATGGAGCCCTTACGCTCATTGACTGGACCCATAGGTGGACTGTAGGTTGCTAATCCCGCATTGCTACGATGCTGTAGGCACACTCCTCCAAGAGCACATAAAAACCCTGTCATGTTGATCCATTCCTGAAGAGAATCCGTGTCAGACAAGTCTATGGAGCCTCCCCCACTGACATGTGACATTCGTCTCTTAACAATTGTCTTATGAAGACTTTCAGTAACCTGAAAAAGAATGATCCAAGATGAAGTCTCTCCAATTAAACAAATAATGGAGAGAGATCAGAATTTAAAGTATTCTGAAATGCAGTCCTGTCATTTAAAATTCACAGCCAAGTTCCCCCCAAAACTTTCCTAGTCTCAAGGATTTAAGATTTGCCTTTAAGTACAGTTTATTGTCACAGTATAAACAAAAATTTATCCAGAGATCCTATTTTTAGAGAAGTCAAAAAGGCAGGGCAAAAAAGGAACTGTAGGGGGTTGTCTAGTCCATTCACTGCTCTGAAGCAGGATGTGGGATATTTAAGACATGACAGGCAGCAGCTTGTCTAAGATCTTCCAGCAAAGGGGAGGTCAAGTTCCCCAGCGATACTCCAGTTTTCACTATTCTTTAGTCAATTTCTTCTTAATTCCTAAGCTCAGCCTCCATCTCCCTTAAAGCAAATTAAGTCAAATCATTTCTTGCTCTCCTACCATAGGCATGGAGGACAACTAATTATCAATATTTTTCTGAAATACTTTTATGGAGCTTAAGTCCCCCTACAATTCCCTTTTTTCTGAATTAAAACTCAATTCCTCAAAATGAATAAGGTTAAACGGTTACTTTGAATTTCTGAGGTATGAACCTATGGAAAAATTCATAATCACCTGCCCATCTTCCATTTTGGTCTTTGGATAATTGAGGATTAGTTTTGTAGCTTGTTCCCATTTTGCATGTGTATCCTCCCAGGCCTAAAACAAGATACATCAAGATTTACCTTCAAAACTACTTGTAAGAACAGTATTTTCTGCTTTCAAAAAAATACATATAAAATGTAGTTAAATTCAGAGAAAGTTTACCTCTGTGTTGCCTGCAGTTGGATGTTCAATGCGTCTTAATAAAGCCATCACTCTTTTCTGAAGAGCTGCTCTCCCTACAAAGGAGCACAGAACGTTTATCCAACAGTTCCTGAAAAACAACCTCCATCAAAAAATGAGATTTTTGAAAGCAATTATTAAACTAGCAAGAAGAGCATACCCCTTTTAAAGTGTTTAGAAAAAGATACTTCTTGTTACACTCAAGAATCCTCATGAATACACTCATCCACATTCTGTACTCTCTCCGGCAAGTCCCATGATTAAGATATTTCAGTGAAAGCAGGAGTAAAAATCAAATCATATACCTTAACTTGTTTAGAGAACACAAACCCAAACAACAGTTGGATTAAATAGGCAGGAAGAAACTTTCCAGGCTCATCACTCTTACCTGTTGACATCATATTGCTAACAGATGCAAATTCCATGAAAGTGTTGTAGTTTGGCAAAAAATTATGAACCGAGACTTCGTCTACTCCACATCTGATATCTGCTTCCTCACAGAGGTGACGGAAACAGGACATTGCAACAAGGACTGCCTCAATATCAGGGCTCCACAAAAACATGTACAGTGCGACTTCCAATTTTGTTTGGGCTTGGCGACAAATAGGCGTTCCACTGCATCCTGATGTACTTTCCTTGGGAAATAGAGATTTCCAAATTTGGTAATATTGCTTACGAATACGGCAATTTTCTTTGAATTCAGCTTTACCCATATCCTTCTTTAACTGTGCTTTTATTCCAGCAGGAATAAGCAATCCCAACCAAGATCAGAACTCTACTGGATGCGCTGTTGCACAAACACAGTGGCTAAGAGACCACTTCCTTCTCAAAGGACAAGACAACAAGTAAAGTAATTACACCTATCTCTTTTTTGCCATTTTTGTTTCCTTTAACCCCATCCAAAATAACTTACAACAAAAATCCATGCAAACCTCTGGCTAAAAGAGGATTTAATTCACTTAATATCTAATGAATTGACAGTATATGCAAGCTGCATGCAGTAGAAAGGTGATTTTTAATAGTATTGGCTAGGACTGGAAGCAAAATATTTATTCTTATCCATAAATACCCAGTGTGTGTTCTTGATCGGTCACATGTTTCTGCCATAGTTTTATGCTGATACATACTTCTAGGAAGTCTGAATAGCGTTTATAATATATGAAGTGCTTCAAAAGGCAACTTCGTACTTAGGAAACTCATTGCTACTTGAAAAGTGTACATTAAAAAACAAAACGAAGGTTTTGGCTCATGGAAGATATCCTGATTATCCTGTTCATTTTTTCCTGCAACTAAAATAAAATAGTAACACTAGAGCTGAAAAAGTGTGTCTGTCAAAGCACATATTTTACTGAAATGCTTGATCTGTGATCTTTCACAGTATATTCAAACCGCGTGTGATACTTGTTTCAGATTTATTAACAACAGACAAATGCATAGGTATGCTATATGTGATACTAAGAAAAAAAGATTCACCAACATTTTAACTTGAAAAAGGTGTGAGTTTTTCAAGTCTGAAACATAATAATTAATCAGCACATTAGATAGATACCTATACAGGACTCAGCTTATTATTGACTAAAAAGAGAACACTAGCACATAAAAGCTTGCCTAGAGCCTTCTCTTCCCAAGAAATAATTTTATTTTAAAAAATTACTCCCAAAGTGATTAAATTTCTGCTAGCACACAGATTTTTTTCTGCACATCTTGAAAAGAATTATCATCATATGTTACTTACTATGGAAGAATTCCCCTTCCCTTTCCTGAGTGTAGCTCCTGGTGTACAACGTATCATCTCTTCATGGTCAAGAGAAATTTGACTAGTTCCACCCCCAGAGACATCGTAAAGGAAGAGAAAATGACAGGAACTCCTATCTGATTGCTGTAAAGAGAGGGAAGAAAAATAGTAAATCGTGTTTGTTTGCTTTTTTTAAAGGGTAAAAGGGCAGATTTCAGAAAGCATACTCATAAAGGAAAAGGTTGAAGAACTTTTTACACAACACCTTTCACATGTGTGCTCAGACAGCTTTGTAAAGTTACACTCATTAACGGGAGCTTCTTCCTCTCCTCTAACGCAGTCAGCTCCGGGCTGGAAGGATGCATTTAGAAGGCACATGCATGGACCAGTTTAAGATATGAAGGAAATACAGACAGTATTGAAATGGAATCTGATCCTTAGTTTTTATATAAGTGAGTATCGCTACAATACTACTGCAAAGAAGAAACAGGAGACTTCTTCTTTCCACATGACTGAAGCAGAGTAAAGAAAAAACAGAGCTATATTAAGCACAATAGTTGTAGAAAAAAGAGCTGGCTGGTAGTGGAAAATGAGAAATCTCAAACTCTAAGACAGTAATTCATACAAAAATAATTTATCTTGGAACAAAATTTCCCCCTTAAGAAAAGAAAGCAGCCTTCTGACAGTCATCTTTGAAAAATAGCACCTTATGGCGAGCCCAAAATGATGCCTTTTCCTTCATGTTAATTCCCTTCCTTCAACCCTTTACTTTGCTCCTGAAAGTCCTCTATAGGCTTCTTGTTTTTACTCCAGAGAATATACGATAATATAATCATAATTTAGATGTAATTAAATCTAAAAGAGTTTAGCTCAGCAATACTGCACATTTTATACTATACATTTTACATTTAATCAGAAAAACATGAAAGGAGATTGTGAAGCAGAACTCTGATAACAACTACTAACTGTAAACTGTCATCCTCTAAGCACTGAGAGGGAAGAGATTAAAAGAAAAAAAAAAGAAAGAAAAAACCAAACTGTTACTCCTCAGTTAGAAGCAGAATGATAATAAGTGGATTCTCTACTTGAAGGAGAGTTGATTCCCACTTAAAGACCAGACGTAAAAGTCTCCCTGAATTCATAGAAAGCCTGAATGCCTGAGGGGTTCAGCTGCAATTTGTGAGATCATACTTTACAATTTTATATTAAATATAAGATACCAAAGGAAAAAGCCTACTACTCAGCATCAAGACAGACAGAAAGTAATCTCAATTATTAACCCAGCTACCACATTGAAAAGAAAGGAAAAGGTCATTTAAAAGGGGGGGGGGAAAAATCATTTTTAAGCACTTAAGCATGCTATGTACTGCACGCAAAGCAGTACCCTTCTAATATTAGCATAGCTACTTTCAAGTCAGATAGAGAAAACCAGAAACCCTTTATTTTTTCTAGTAAATCTTTAATTCAAGAAGTAGTATGGCAAGTCTGGTTTTAATTCTAGCAGGCATCTCAAAAATAGCATTAGAATGTGTTTGCATTGCACAAAGTCTCGAGATTATCAGAAAGAAGGTGGTCAGAATTTGAGGAGTCATGTGAACATGAGATACATACAAAAGAAGTTTTATTTCATCCATGAGGATGTATATTTTATCATAACCATCTTTTCCTTTTTCTCACCTTGTAGAATATTTCCCCTTTATATTAAGGCAATTAGTAATAGGTATCAGACACCAGTTCTTCAAAAAAAGCTTTGAGATTTTTGCAAAACATACACTTTCTGGGCAAGGAGAACCAAGTAAAACAACCTGTGAAGTTAGAGGAGAAAAAAAAAAAAATCCTAAACCTAACATTAGTTAACCATTCTAATCAAGGGTGCTTCACACAAAGCATTTTCTCTTAACAGACAGGAAATAAAAAAAGAAAGTGTATGTGTAGCTATTTAATCTCTTTCCATCCTAAAAATAATCTGCAAATAAAGGGAGTGATGAAATAGATACCAACTCATTTTAATAATCTTAACAGATAGGTGTTAACATTTACTTACTTTGTTCTTTAGAAGAAACTTATTCCTACAAATGAGAATTTCTCTCAGCCACTTGAGGATTTCTGTACTGCTGAGCATCTGATGACTAGTTAGTTTCTTGCAGATATAAAAAAGCATTTGTGAACTGCAGCAAAATGAAATTCAGTATTAGCTTTATCATCCAATAACATAAAACTTTTGAAAATGATATCACTATATTTTACATAGAAATAGGCAATTAGTATGAATATCCTATACATATATACTAGCGTCATCTTTTCAAATGTATAATAGATATGATAAAGGTGTGTACTTTAAATGACAACGCCCCTCTGACCCTTCCCACCGCCCAGCTGGCCTTTTTAGTTCCCTAGAGGAAGTTAAGCAATTTGAGTACTTGTTAGAAAGTCCGGACTCCAGGGCTGTCGATTCAGAAGTCCTCCATTTATCCACAGAACAGATACAGCACAGACAGTGGCAGTACAAGTTTACCTACACTGCTCTGACAACGTGTCTCAACTCTGTTCTGGAAGGAACACATCTAGGGATGTTCCTTCTTCATATCCATTCAGGCCTCACACTCTCTGTTAAAACTGCCAAAGGGTCCAAATTAGTGTCAATTTTAATGGGTTTTTCCCCCAGCCCGAACAGACCACAAACTCATTTCAGCTATTAGAAATTACAGTAATGAGTTTCAGTTATTGCCCATCTAGGTAGGACTCAGCCCCAAACTATTCCATAACAAGCCTCTTCAGCCATATTTTGCAGTCATGCAGGCCAATTTGTTGATGCCGGTAAGAGTGTTCTTTCTAGACATTAACTCCCTGTCTTCTAAAAAAACACCTGTACCAGTTCAGATGAGATCACCAAATCATTTTTTAAAATACTTTAGCTGATACAGTTTTTAATTCTAAGTTTACAGATTCCCACTTTTTGTTTTGAGCTTTTTGTGTAATTCTGACTTTTTTGGAACTCTATTCACCTCAATATTCTCCAAGAAATCAACTGCAGTTGCTGTGAAGTTATAAAAAGCAAGATGACAAAGGAAACCCACAGGTCAGGGCAAACAAGTAACTTCCTTTAGGTGAGGGCTTCAGAGTCAAGATTAGCATATTCACACCTCCAGAATTACTTAGCACCACCCTCCCTCAGCCCCCAAAGAAGAAAATTAAATTTAAACAGATGGCAAGCATCTGAATGAGGAGAAAACCCTAACTTTTAAAACTAATAATCATTGTTACATCTTAATGACAGACTGAAGAAAGTCACTGAGAAAGCCAACAAGATGTTGATATTTTTGACGTTAAATTGTAGAGATATCTTTTTCATGAGTACACATAAATAATTTTGACTGCAGATTCATGCTGATGGTGCACAGCTTTCCCAAAATATTCACAGCTATTTCAAAAGAGAAGACGAAGAACAGCTAGTTCTCTTAATTTACAAAAGTTAGCTTACATACCTAATTTCCCAGAACGTTTCTATAGGAGCATCAGGATTCCACAAGTCAATGCTGTCTAGTTGGTGAAGAACTAGCAAGGCCTAAATTCAGAACAAGTTAGAGTATCACTTAAAGACAAAAATTTACAAAGTACTTCAGAAGAGGCAACAAAATAGGTGCAATCATATCTTAATCACATTGTTTTTTAAAACAATATAAAAAGAAAAAAATATGAAACATGTATATAGAGTTATGTATTCATACGCATATACAAAATTGTACATAAAACAGGAGTTTATGGTTAACCCAAATCAAAACTACTTTTTTAGTCTTTATTACATTTTTACAATCCAAAACAAGAAGATTTATCTTGTATTTTCATGCAAATCCATACTGGACACACAGACACAACATTAAAAAAATAGGTTTTGGTTTTAATACTGAATAACTCAACCGAGAAAAAATTACTGCAACCAATCTTACAGATACAAATTTATAGCGGCAACAAAATATCTGTAGTTCAAGTTCTCTGCCAAATCAGGACAGGCAAATACTTTGCTTTTTGTAACCATCTACACTAGCAAAAACTGTACTGTAAGAATAGGTTCTGACCATACCTAAGAGCATACTGGTGAAATATGGCCCAAAAATTTAACCTCTGCTTTTGATTTAGCCAGATTAACTAAAAGAGCTCAAAAATCAATTACTTTTAAATTAGTTGAATACAGTTTTCAAAAGAAATACAGATCTGATGAAAATTAAACTGGTCAAAGACTATAAACGAACAGAAAGTTATTGGAGGGAAATCATTAACCTAGCCATAATCATAATAAGTCTTCAAGTGCAGAGTTTAGCCTTAATTACACCAAGCAATTATAGCAAACAAAATCTCTCCTCTGAAGTTAGCCATTACTTGGAGATGTTCGATATGCAGGCAAAGAAATCTAATGACTTTGGTGAAAGTACAAGTTAAAGACAGAAATGAGGAGAGTTTTAGCTATATTTTCCAACAAATTCCAAACAGCAAACAAATTTGTAACTGTTATGGCTGCGATAGGATTACTGCAATACTGTTAAAAATGTCATTAAAAAAAATAAGTGTAGCTGGACAACAACGTGGGTAAGTAGTTATTATTTCAGGTTGGTTCCTAGTTTAAGCAAATACTATAGAAAAGAATTTCTATTAACTAATAGGTTACTATACAGTGTACAGTATACTATACAGGTATACTAACAGTAACCTATTAGTTAAAAATGAGCATGAGAGGCCAGATCCTCAGCCAGTAAAGCAAATAATCAGATCTAAAAGTGATCAAGCACCAAACAGTACACCTAAATTAAATCGCATAATTAACAGCAAGTCAAAATTTTTCCATCCCTAAGTTCCTGTCATTAACAGTAAGGATGTCACCACTTAACAAACTTCCCCAGAGACTTTCACACTAAATAGGATCTCCCTTATACAAGAAATATTCCTGTACTCTACCATTAAAAGTATAAATAATTATGCATTTCATATATGGATATGTATCTCTGTATATTGATACCATTTAGGGCAATTCTGGTTGATGCAAGGTCGACACAAAAGCCTTAGTTTAACTACTAAGATTCAACCATTCATGGAAAGCCTTATTACATATGGGTCTAGTTAATCCATTTTTCAGTCTGTTTGCAAACTCTTCATGTAGAACATGAAAGACTTCATTGAAGTACACATGCTACAGTGGACTTTTTAGCATGGGAATCGCTAATCTAAAGAAGGCAGGATAATATAACTAGCTATCCATCATGGATGCTATGGATTAAAAACAAACAAACAAAACAACAAAAAAACCCTGTTCCCTGTCATTATGCACGAGGAGAAGCTAAAGCTTGCTTCATTATAAATAAAGTGCTCTGGAGACCCACCATAACGAAAAACATACAAAAATTTACAACTAAACTAGCAAAGTCACAGAATTAGTAATGTGACACGGAGAAGTTGAAAGTCAGAAGTAACTCTGGTGACTTTTCAGCTTCTGCAGTCAAAGCTAACAGGAGGAAGATTTCAGTAGCCTTAAAGCATCCTATCCAACCCTGCCACAAATACAACTTCCTCTCATCCACCACGTAATCCAGGGCCAGGCACTACATCAGGTGTTTTGGTCACAGCCATTCAGAAAACACAGAAGAGAAGGCGCAAGCCTAATGGTGGTCTCTGCAAAGATGTAACAGAGGAACTGTCAGACTGGACTTGCTCAATACCAGCGAAGAACAAACCCTTCTAAGAGGTGCAGGATAGTCACAAGTGGCAATATGAACTGCTGCCTTTTTAAAATCTTCTTACAGGCCTCTCCTGTAAAACTTCCAATGTAGGAGACATTTAGAAAAAGATCTCTAGAAGCTAAACTCTAAGACACAGAACTTCACCACTAATCAATGCTTCAGAGCTTCTACAAAAGCCTTGATTTGTCTAGCACAGCCTGTGAACTAATCATCTGGCATGCAGAACATTTATCCCTTACCTCCATGGCTTCTTGTGCTATATCTGGCATGCTGGATTGTGGAACAAGTTGTACGAGGCCTGTAATTAATTCAGCGGTGCTACCTTGCGTCTCAGGCCCTTGCTTCCTTGGATTCTAAATAGTAAAAAGGAAAGCAAGTTTAAAAAGTAGAACTTCTTAATAACTGGCCATGCCATTGACCACTAAAGCAGCTGTGCTATCAGTATTCCTGTAATTAAACAAGGTGGATTTCTGCATCTTTAACAGAGTACCTAGTTTCTTCTTAAGCTATGATGACCCTTCCTTGCGTATCATATCCTTGACCAATTAAAATACTTTTAAATTAAACAATAAACAAACTAGACAAAACGAAAATGTTTAGTGCTGACTGATTAGATCTTAGTACTACCCAATGCAACACTGCATATCACATGCTCTCCACACATACACATTTGTCAGATTTGGTAGACGTTTAGTTTACATCTGCTGCTCCACATTAGAGTTGAAAGACAGATTTGTAAAGCCCCAGAAGAATATTTATGAAGAACAGAACATTCATTTCAGCATGAATTCAAGACAACATTACACTTGTTAAATTATAGCTCCCTTTTCACATAACCCCAATGAATCTTTATCCTTTTTTTTTTTTTTTTTTTTTTTTTTAAGTACGGTTGCCTAATCTTTCCTTTATTCAACATTATCGAAGATATTAACACAAGTTTAGGGAGAAACTAATAAAGATTTAAGAGAGCATCAGTCTTTCTACTCATGAAACTGTTACCCAAATCTTTTTTTTTTCCTCATCTTAGGTTTCTTCTTGTTCTACTCCCCTCTCCCTTTTTTTCCCTCCTTCAGAGTTATGGAGCTTTATACTCCTTTTTATTGGCTGTTCTGGGTCTCTAGATTTCCTTTTTTTGCCTTTTTCCTTCTACAGTATGGAACCATTATAACTGGAGAAAAGAATAAGAAGGGAAGTATTCTACAGGCCAGGTTTACCTTTTTATTTGTTTATAGTTTTATTTTGGTACTTCTACAAAGTGAAGTTTAAGGTCTTTACTGTTTGAGTATCAAAGTTAACAAAAGTTTAAAAAGTTTTAAAGCATTTTCACAAATAAATTTTACTATTTGAATTAATAATATGATATACTTACACACAGCAAAAGCTTTGGATCGGCATGGATCAGTTTTACCAAGGATAACAGCAAGAACTTGTAGCTTCTGGTTTCCAAATCTGTAGGTTTTTCTTTAAATTTAAGGCTTGTCATTTTCTCTTTAAATGTAAGACTCTAACAGGAGGAAAAAAATCACAGTAATTGTCAATGAGGTATTCTATGTTGTGAGTTATAATTAAACATTTTAGGAACTGTATTACTTATATAATCCATAAAAAATTTAAAAAGAGGTATATTAAATTCACTCAAGTAAAATCACACAGCCTTCTACTTAAAAATCCCCTTTTAAAAATGCATATGCTATCATTTTGTTATGTCTTTAAAGTTTACTTGAGAAATGCTTTAGTCAGTGAGCTGCATGTGGAAGATTTTGTGCAAGACAAATTGTGGCAAAATAAAAATAGATAAAAGCACTAGTAAGAATTTACAGGGATTTTCTCTAGCCGCTTAGAAATAAGTAAAAACAAATGGTTCCAAGTAAGCTGGAATACATGAGCAGGAATTTCTCAAAGGCAAAACATTCTCTTTATTTTCTGCCAAAATCACGGTCGGAACGACAGTATTTTCATCCACACGACCTCTGAGAAGTGCACCTTCCAGCTTTCACAAGATACTGCCATTAATACAATACACAGTGCACCACAAATAGAAGAGTTAGCTTCATTTGAAAACGTAGTCGATTACTCCTGCACCATTCAGCCTCCTCATCTGGAATGGAGGACATTTTAAGGTATGTATTTAGAGTTCACATAAGGTATTCTGAATTGATCCAATGTGAAAAAGTGTGAACTGGATCGTATTCTACCACCGCTGTTCACACAGTGGGATCCAGCCACCAGTATTACCAACACATTTAACGAAGAGCTGCGTGCAGCGTTGGCTGAGCAATAAGCACACGTGGATGCTGCCCGATAGGAGGGCTTCAAAAATTTTTATGCTTCAGTCCTACGGCGTGCACAGCCTGCCGAAGCGAACAGCCCTGCCGCACGGCATTCAGCTGCGCTTTCACCTCAGCAAAAAGATACTGGATGTTTGCTAATGTCTGTGATGAGAAAGACTTTTTTTTTTTTTTAAACACATATAACATGAGCTTGCATTAATTGGTCCCCAGTATACCCTAAGACAGAAGATTTCAACTCCCTCCATTAAGTTCAGACAATTTATATATTCATTAACTTTATCCTATACCACCAGGGATTAAGTTATTATTTTTGCTTACTGCTACCAAAATAGTTAAGAGACAGTAACCTTGACAAAAAAAATTCTGCTGTGGATATTCAACACAAGACAGAATACAACTTTCTTTAGAAACTCAGTTTTTTAAACTATTATCTAATTTATTATTTGAGAAGATCTCAACTGAACAGTAACATGAACTTGTTTTTCATTTTCAATTTACAAACGTACAAGTTTTGAACAAAAAAATAAACTAGCTTGAAATCATCCTCAGGGTAACTGAAGTATAAATATGACATTGTATAATTAAATTTTACAAGAAATGCTACAACCTCATACTATTTTGCTAGAAAAGTTACAGGATGAAAATATACAGAATAAAGTCTATCACTTAACAAGCATCTGATCAAGAAATTGGTGCCACACCGGCAGAGAGAACTAATTCTGTGCAAAATCTTAGTTTTATGCAGTTAAGGGAATTCTGAAAACAGCCACAGGGCAAAAAAAAGCTGATTAGTTTGATTGCGTGAAGTAAATAAATTGCTTCACAGAAACTAAAGACTAGCAAAAAACAAAGACAGAGACACGACTGCTCTCTGCAAATACATCAAGGGGATAAACACTGGTTTGAAGATAACACACAACACTGGCACCAGAACAAGGGGGATAAGTTGGACATATATACGTTTAGGCTGGAAATTAGAAAACAATTCTAACCATCAGAGCACGGAGATTCTGGAAGAGCATCATGATGGAGACGTAGGGGGCAGAAAGAAGAGAACCAACAAAAAGCCTTTACTCCTAAGACGGAGCTCAGTTGGTTTGTGAAAGGGATCACGCTGCAATTGCCAACAGCGGCCCTGGACACACAGACCCAGAGGTCTCTTCCAGGCCCATATTCTTAGCTAAAACATGCTACCTGTTGTATCCGAGATGAAGCGTTGTGACTGCAGTGGTAACTATGCACAGAAAAGTCAGAGCAACGAAAGGCTTTTCTGCGGTAGTTACAAGGGGTCATACTTACAGCAACAGAGGCCCACTGCCATGCAAAACAGTGACTGGGTGGCATCTGACCATGAGAGCGACAGCAGCCATTAAGAACAGAAAATAAGAAGCAGAAGACAAAGCACCACCAATCAATGTCAGAGTTGCCATTACAACACCCCTGCTATTTTCTCAACAGATGAATACATACACGTAAAAAGCAAGTTAAACATGATGTAGCTTTCAACTAAGGATATTTTACTCATGTTCTTTCATATGAGAAGCCCAACAGGAATATTTTCATGTACTGTTGTTGGCCTTCTTCTAAATTAAATATCCATCACATTTGGAAACTACAGTTCAGAAAACCAGCAAGTTAACTGGACGCATCAAAAGTCCTACATGGAAAGTTCAGAAGAAAGGCAACACAGCTGCATATGAACTTACTAAAAAAAAGCATCTGGATGAACTAGAAACTTGAATTTACCCAAGATTTCTTCTAAGAAGATCAAGACTATTGACTTTATTTCATAATGCTTGAAAAATCTTTATTATTTTGTTGCTGCCACCAAGGCCAAACAGTCAACTTGCTCAATGGAAAGCAAGCAGGACAAAAAAAAACAACAAAAAAAAGAAATAATCATGCCAATCATGGTAAAAGCACCGCAGTTATGAAAACCTAGCATACAAAAGTATGATTTTTTTTTTCAGGTTCAACAAAAATTGATGTATTACCTAGCTATTTATACACCAAGAAAGCTTAAAATGGACGACTAGCCACAGAGGAGAGTTACAGAAGGAATACTTCTATGTTGCCCCTTTAAAAGCAGCATGAAAACTAAGAAACATATTAACTGCCTATGAACAGTTAGTCAATATACCAAAAACTGCAAGTTTACAGAGCATGTATGGCTCTCTGTTGCTTTTTGGATTGCAGTGTTTTCCCCCCTCTAGTTTCCAGTCTAAAGTTAATGAATAAAGAATCAGGAATGGAATGGAGACACAGAAAAAGCAACAAATTTGTGTTTTAACAGCTTCTGTACATATCTTACCGGTGTCATGCGAATTGCTGGATGTGCCCCACAGCCTTGAATAGCTTTATGAAGTGTCTCACTGAACATGCTGCGAAGCTCCATGGAATGACAGTACACAGCATCAATCTTGGGCCACCAGTCCAATGCAGACTAGAATTAAAAGGCAGTAACGCTCAAGCAGTAAACTGGATATACATGGGTGACATTATGATTTATTTTTAAATCTGTAACAGTTATAAAAGCTATAATATAATTAACTACCTCCAAGAATAGAAGTAGTTGACATAATATTGCAGTTCTGTTAATTTTTCATTCTAGCCACAAAATTGGTAATATTTAGATGAGTTATAACAAAAGCAATACTTCCAAGTTAGCTGCTTACTATATCACATCTCTTTATGAACAACCACAAACTCTGAAACCATGACTACAGGAAACCATGGCAGACTTTAGGATACAGAAAGCTAATAAGCAATATTTCAAAATGAACATTTAATATATACTCAATTCCTTGTGATACACTGAACAAAACAGAATTTTGATATTGTAAATGCTTAATAATCTCTGAAATACTGTATAACACAACATATTAAATATAATAAAGCATAGCACTTATTTTGAAAATATACCAAAAAATAGCAACAGAATTATACTTACAATAACTTCACTATTTCTGCTCCAGATACACCATCATATCTTAGAGTAGCATGTTCCCCCCTATTTGTCAAAATGCCTAATACTTTTTTAATGTAGTATTCTCACTACCATGTTGGGATAAATGAAATACAAGAGGTAATGTAAATTAAGTAAGGCTGGTTGCTCAGCACTGAGGAAGCCAAACCTCACTGACCAATTCTATGTTCACAGTGATCAGGAAAATATTTCTGAACAGTATAAAGTCGTATTTCAGTGATACAAGAAACCAGAATAACAAATTCAAGATGAACAGTTGCACAAACTCTCAAATTTTGGCGTTCAGCATTTACTACTATTTTACACTACTTGAAATCATGCTGGATCAAATCTCTGGACAAAACCATAAAGCCAACTCTTCCCCTCAGTTTCCATGTCAATATACTAGAAGAAGTAGCAGAAGATGATATAACTATGTGTGACTTGATATTGTGCAAGCTTTTCATGTAGCAGTAAAGCAGCACATATAAAACCAAAAAGCAAAAAAATTTTTTGTTATCCTATATTATAGAGTACTTAAATATATTTGTACTGAAATTTTATACTGGAATACAAGTTCTCAGACTGGTAATCTAACTGGAAGACAGAGTGAACAAAAATTTGAATGTCCTTCTTAGTTGTTACTTTTTGTTTTGTTACAACTCTTGCTGCATGGATACAGGCAACAAGATTTGGTCTACTATTTAAATTCTATTTACTAACCAGATATTGATCTGAAGAGAAGCCAAGACTTCTTAAACACTTTCAGAACTTACATTTGTGATTATTCGGTGGAGCGAATTTACCAGTACATAATGAAACGTTGATGGAGAATTCTGTGCCAAGCAGATCTACAACAAAAATAATGCATAAAAGCAATTCAGGAACACACTTTTCTTTGACATCTCTCATATCACACTGAATAACGTATTGGAGCCTTTTTATTAAATTGACAAAATTGTCAAATATAAACATTAGAATGTCTAACCAGCTAAGAACAGATTTATAAAAACATGCAGAGAGTTATTACTAAGGAATATTTACAAGGTTGAAATTATTTATAAACCTCCAGCTGCTGTTGGCATATCTTTGATAAGTCACAGGCCATCAACAGTACGTGGAAAAAATGACTTACCAGCAAGTAGCGTTCTCACCTTAAAGTGTTGGTTGTTGCGAGGGTTTATGCGGAAGCAGGAAACTAGGCAGTCAATCATAAGGTCTACATCTGCATTCTGATTGCCTCTTGAGAAAGGTTTGCTTGGATTAAACAGCAAATTCTATATATAAAATAATCAGATACAAAGATTATTCTTGTCTACTTTCAATACATCACTCGAGGAAAAAAAGGAGAAAGAAGCTGCTCTTAAAGTTACAGTTTTTAACTATCTAACAATATTTAGTACTTAAAACTAAAATACTCAATTGACATTCTTTTTAACTCTAACTAAATAAAGCAATCACTACTTCTAAAAAAAACTTTTTGATATAAGTTTGTATTTTAATGTGCAGTTAAAAAAAATTACCCAGTGCCATTTCAGTCATGAAATGCTGAGTGAAGAACAGAATGCAGAACTTCAGGAGAAAAAGCAGGGCATAAGCAAAAATAGTAAGGGAGTGAAACAGGGAATGAAACAACTGAGTTTATTTTCTGCTGAAATTAAGAAAAAAACAAAAATTTCCACTGAAAAAACACTACGATATTCAATTAAGGAGAAATACAATTTTTTCATCATTTTAAAATTCAATTGTAGTTAGGAAACTAAGATTTTTTTTTACCTTAAGATCTACTACCATGGACTGCACTAGTAGGAAAATGACAGAATTATCTTCCCAGTTGATGTAGGTAGATGCTTTGCACAGTTTAACACAAGCAATAGCAGCACTTTCAGTCAGCTGTCTGCTTCCACTGTGGCCTGCAAGGGCTTTCCTGAGATTGTCCAGGAACAGTTTCTGCAGAATTCAAATCAAGAATAGTTATAACCAGAGGTTTGGTAATCTACGGTCAGGGTTAGATCCTTAAGTATTAAAACAAAACTGCGCTTTCTGACCAGAAGTCAGGGATATTGGGGTGGCAAAAAGCAACTTGAGTTCACGTATCATTTTGGAGAAACGTTATATTTATTAGATATTCATTCTGGACCTGCTAGGGCAATCTGGATGCCACAAAAACAGATGATTGTTTACGCTTTAACATAATGTTTGCGGCCACATTGAATTCTGTACCTGCTGCAGGTACTGCAGCTATGGAACACAGCACAAACATTGCAGAACCGTAGAATGGTACAATACAGCCAGCTAGAAGCCATGCTAAATTTGCTGCCGGAGGAGGCAGCAGAAGCACAACACTGGGATTCAAATCTCCAGGGAACGGTACAAGTCCTGAAACAACATTTGTTTGGGACATACAGCCTGTATGAATCACTGACAGTGAAAGAACATAGGTTAGGTTAGAACTTAAAAATGATGCAGAAATTTACATATGGAAATATAATATGCTTTTTAGGTAGAAAAAGACATAACGAAATATACTTTAAATACAGAATAAGCCAAGATAAGCATCCTTTAAAATTCAAATATGTATCAGAATTCAGATATTTTTCTTCTCTTACCTTGTTCATTTTAGTTTCTTCTACCACATCCTTTGCTATATCTTGGATTATCTCCGGACACAGGACTAGGAGTATGATTTGCAGTGGCCAGACTGCTGCTTTACGTTTTGTGCTTTCAGCAAAACCATCCACTAAGTCAAACAACTTCTCTGCACAATCTGCATAAAACATAACCAAGTTCAGTACCAATTTTAATTGTGAAGAAGTGAAGAATAAGTATGAAAGAGCAGCGGGATAGCTCCTCCTAAACAGAAGAAGGTTCTGTTTTGCATATTATTGACACACTACTGGGAATAAAATGGGCTATAACCCAGTTAGAGCCATGATTTATCGGGGGGGGGGGGGGAAGTATCATCTCTTTTTGACTAGAGACAAATACAGGTGACTCTCTTTAAACCAATTTTTTAAACACATATTACACATATTTAAGAGTTAGCATCTTTTGAGTTGTATTTACTTGATTCGTGAACCACAAATGAAACTCTTCAAAAGTTGAGTCAGGAGAGAAAAGAGATTTCAGTATGTCCCTGCCTGCCCAGGCAAAGGTTGACAGAAATATGTTTCTTATTATGTAGGCTGCACAAGAAGCAAGGAGGACACAAAAAGCAAGTGAATGTGGGGTTGTTTTAGGGAAAAATCCACACTACTTTTAAAGGGAGGGGCGGGGGGGGGAAACCAAACTAACTTTTGAACAGTAAGTCATTTGTTATGCCTTACCAGCCATATCAGTCTGTGGTGTTTGATACAGCTTTGTGAATTCATCGGGATAGTTTTCCACCCAGTTCCAAAATGCCTGCAGATAACACAACAAACCTTTACATTCCACAGCTTAGAAAAAAGTATTTTCCACATCATGTGTTTCAATGAAGAGAGATCCCGCTCCTACTTCTAATTACTCAATGTTTATTGCAAAACATATATGCATTGAAGGGATCCACCACCATGTATTTTACACAAAACAATTGAATTACAGCAATTCCAGAATTAAAGGTAACCTGTAAAAAAGCAATGAAGCAGAAGATAAATAATAAAATACTTGCCTTTTCAAGACTGTTGATAACAGCTAACTGAGCTACTTTCTTTAGGGCTTTAAACTTGAATACTGTCTCTGCAAAGGTAAAACATTTCTGTATTTGAAAGAGAAACTTGGTTCTAAAAAGCAACACAGAACATTTATAGAAGATGTCTGAAGTGCAAAGCAACTTTTACACCAATACCTTTATGCTATGAAATTTAAAAAATAGTTTGACAAACATATATATGAATATCTGGAGTAAAATACAGCAATAAAAAGATATATATATCAATACCATTGTGTCATCTTTAGCCATATTTAGAGATAAATATTTCAGTACACAAGTTCACACCATACCTTGCAAGAGTCGTTTTAGTTTTGAACAGTCCACACTGATGTACTGTAAAAGTTCAATATCATGAACATCAGCATTATCTTCTGAACATACAGTCAGTTCCTGTAATCTAAAAATACACAAAGTAAACTAACTTCTCAGAGAGATGATGTCAGATCAGTATGATAGGTATAATTCTAAACATCTGAATATCAGAGGAATATTATATGATCTCCACATATAACAACATATGATCTTCTCATATGAACATCTCCAGGTTTAGAAATGAAAGACAGACCCTGCATGATTAAGAGCTATTATTACAATATTTTTATTCCATCCTCACCTTGAAAATGAATCTAGAGACAACAATGATGAATCTAACAAGAGACCAATACCATCTGATGATACTCTGTTTACACCAAGATTCGCCTAAATCCTTCTGTTATTTACCATATTGTAACAGTAATCAATGTCACCTTTCCATCTAAATATTAAACTCATGGAATCACGACACCTTTCGACTACTGTCCCTTAACAGCATGTCTTGCCCCATGCTAATTTCTCAAGAGCAAAGCAATGACTGATGGTACTTAATACTGTTGCGAGCTACTATCACTCTCTGTAAGCTAAAGCTGCTCACGTTTTCCTGCCCTAAAGAAACAGAATTAACTTTAATCATACCATTATAAGCACTATGGTACATTTTCACACTTTTATATTAAATAATTTACTAAGCATCTCATCAGATCCTTAGCCACTAATAACTAAACCACATGTTCTCACAAACTAAGATTGCCGTGACTTGTTCCAAAGCTACAGATGTGTACTTGACATGGAATGCGATTTCTAGTACTACACACAAAAGCTGCTCTTCATTTCTTCAACGCCGGGGAAACTTAACAGCCCACGCTGGGAATGGGAAGGTCCCCACTGCTGTGCTTTTCGTGCCAAAAATCCCCCAGCTGCTGTACAAGGCCTAGAAATATGCCTAAACAGGAAGCACAGGTCAAAAGATCAGCAATGCTAACTGTCGGCAAGCTGACCCCTGTGGAGATTAGCAACAATTGGTCAAACATTTAACTATTTCTGTACAAGCCGTCTTAAAGTAGAAAACGGGATGGGGGGGTGGGGGGAGTGTTCCAGCTCAAAATGATGGTAAAAGAAGGGTTTTGTAGCTTGAGAACTAGACTATACTATAGACATATGAATAAGTATAAATTCAAGGACTAGATTCAAAGACTGTCAAAAAAGTTCAACTGAAAACTACTTCCTATAAAAGGTGCAAAAGAAATTGTTTCTTTTTTCATAAGCAACTAAATATTATCAATTTATTGAGTAAAACTTAGTCCTCCATGATAGATGCCAAGTCTATGTTCTTGAAACAGAAGTTATTAAAAAGCTCTTTAAATGTTTTTGAAATACGTAAAATTGAATAATTTCGTCTGATTTCTAAAATGCATATATTTTCCAAAAATGTTGGAATGGAAGCATATTCACATTATAAGGAGTACGTAAATCCTTGTTTCAACTAAATTGGCACATTCATGGCTATTTGATCATACAAAGTTGTGCAAGATTCAGTTCTAAAGAATCAGGAATGATGTTAGCTGTAACCATGTGCAATAAGAGGTAGGTCACTTCAAGCAACTTTTTGAAAAGTATTTCAGTAATAAAAAGCGTAATATACAACTCTAGTGGACTGACAAACACTGAAGCATTGGAACAACCTGGAACAGGGGAAAAAGAGCAAAGAATAGATGGTAACACCAGGCCTGTCTCTCAATAGTGTACAAGACAAAGTTATTTTTATGGTGTGATGCAAAACTCAGCAGTTGGAAGACAAATGATTTTTTTCCAAAGACTAATGAAGAGTGCTTGAATCCAGCTGTTTTGTCCCCCTCAGGCATAAGACAGACTTAACGTAACAGCCTGCAAGCAGAAAAAATTAGGAAGGAAAACAGTCTTTGGGGATCCGGCAGAGCTGTAGACGATTAGAAATTTTACATTCTAAATCCACATATAAACGGATATAAGTCATTAGTTTCAGCACCCTTTTTTCTCCAAAACACCTTGCACCCACAAGAACTCATTCCACTTTGAGATACAGCAGTATACTTCTGAGTTATCATTAGTTTCACTCTACAATAGCATTTGACCTACACTTATAAGAGCAGATCAAAAAAACCAATGCAATATATATATACAGCACACAGAAAATATGCTGACAGGAATCTAGAATGGATACAAGAGATACATTTTATAACCTGATATTTAAGCAAAAATTTGAAAGGCAGAAAGAGTTTCAGTTAAGAACTATCTGTTGAAATACCTTTTAAATAGTCAACATTTCTCAGATGCAACAGGGTACAACTCATGCAGATGTTCTAGACCCCAGTATTTGTTCGGTTTTCTAATATACTGGCCAAGCGAAGCTACTAGCGTACCTACCTGGTGGAAATGCGGCTGAACACAGCATTAAAATTATTGCAGCTAAGAGAAAAAAGAACCCCAGAGGCCGAATTGCGTAGTTCAGCTGCATGCTGGTTCCCTTCACGGTAAGTGTGGATGAAGTGGCAGATTTCTGGCAGCAACTGTTTTACCAGCATAGTCTCATCTAGTCGCATGGTATCCTTCGGTTGCTGAAAATAAACATTCAATATTTCATGAAATTTCGTTTTGTAGGTTTAGAGGCAAAAAATGGAGTGTCTAGCCACTAGTATCCCAGGACCTGAATCTAAACTTCTAATTCTGCCTGCAGGTTACCACTGACCATGGTGTAAGCAGTCTCCATAGAAAAGGTTTCTTTTCATTTTGACAATAACCGGTATTCACACAATTTTACATTTTCAGGTTAGTCTCCAAAATATGTAGGACACTAAACTGACCAAAACCATCAAGTATCAAGCAAAATACCAAACTATTTTTTGAAATAAAGTACATTCCTGTTGTGAAGACCATACCCTGTTGATCTGTGTAAAATATTACCAGTAGAGCATTAAGTGATCGCTGCTTGAATGGAAGCTCAAAGGGCAAAAGACCCATCCTTGCTTCTTTTTTGGATAGTATTCTTACCACTGTATTTTGATAGTAAATATCTAAAAAAATGAACTGAAAAAAAAAGGTGATTCTCCTTTGCTCTTGCCTGGGATTGTGCTATATGAGTCAAAAATGGCTCAACTTTCCTGCAGAATAAAAATCCAATTTTTGCCAATTTGCACAGTATGAGACATAAGGAAACTATTTGCAAAAGAATTTGAAGTGAAACTTTGCTCTACTAAGAGCAAGTTTTAACAGAAGGGTCAACATTAAAGCTTTCTAAAATTCTACCAATGAATTTACCATAGGGAATTGGGAAGTTTCAGAGACTCCCACTTAGTTGACCTGAGTCCTGTTGCCATGAGAACTTGGTGAAACATTGAGCAAGAACAGTGAGCAAGAAATACATCCGAAGATATCACAGAACACAACGCTCTTTGTATAGAACTTTGGCTTAGTCTTATTAAACATATACTGGTTCAGCTTGCTCTCATTTGAATTGACAAAGCAAGAAGCATTCAGCACAGTTATAGACTGTTCAAATATCATCACGTATCAGAAAAAACACTGATGTTGCAAGAAGCAAGTTTTTAAATTAATTTAGTAAGTTCAAGTGTTTGACTCACTGAATCAAATACAAAAAGTACCAAAAAGAGGTATTAACTTTATCTTAAAAAGCTGAAACTATTCTGCAAAATATATTTACCTGGATCGTTTGTGAATTTAGAAGAATTCATAATTATTCAGACTGTTTTAGTACTGTAATGTAAGATATGCTGCTTGACAAACCTAACCATAATATGTTCATTACCTTATAAAGAAAGAACCTTCAAAAACAGTTGCAGGGAAACAGCAAAGAGCTTAGATGATTTCATGACATTCATCCAGGAATACAGCTTTAAAAAAAAAATCCCTTTCTTGTTAAAGGAATAAACCAGAGATTTACAAATTTTGCTCACAGTGAAGTTTGGCTTTGCAATTATACAGTTTAGCATAGTAAGTTGTACAACCGTTTACATCCCAAAGGTAAAAGCAAACTGCCTTTCAGCAGAGCTTTGATTGGAAACCTCAGGATTGGACTCCCAATGGAGGTTTGGATGTGGTTAACTAATGTAAACTAGGAAACACCTGCAAAAGTAATCTTTGGAATAGTAATAGCAAAGTTTCTGCTGTACATAAAATTACATGAAACTGAAATAACATTGCATCACCAAATGAAAATCACAAGAAATCTTAAGAAAAATCAACATTGTCTGCAGAAGCTTTAGTAGCAAACATTTAAATACTTGTACTGAATTATTTTCTACTTTTAACATGATAAACTATCCTTTACTTTTGTGGGTTTTTTGTGGGATGAAAATGTTTGCAAGTTCAAAAAAATACAAAGTAAAATATGCCAAAAAGCATTCAAAGTTTATAAAAATCTAGCAACGCTTGGTAAAATCTAACTCTGTGTTTGTGTCCTTTCTTACTTCAGTTCACATACACATGTAGACTTGAGTACATTTGTCTGCAATTCTTTTTAAAGAATTATTCTAAGTAAATCATTGTTTTTAACTCCACAAACTAATTGAGTATCAGGAAGGGCAAATCCAAAAGTTACTTGAATCTATTCAGTTTAAAAAAGGATTCTAATTATTATTACTAAAATTATCATCACTGATTTTAGGCAGGAAAGAAAACACTCAACAAATCCTTAATTCATCATTAACTACTTGCATTTATAGAAAGTTTGGGGTTTTTTTTAAATTAGCATTAATCCTGCTTTTCTCTAAGTCAGATGAGTTAACCTGAATAGCAGTAATAATAGATACGCAAGCATTTGACTTATACTAACTCATTTGATTCCAACTCAGCAATCACTTATGCAAGACTACTCACCCCTGCCAGACATTTTTCCAGTGTATCCAAGATAATCAGCTGAGATAGATATAAATTCTTTTCAGCAGTTTCGCCAAATATTCTCTAGAAGAAGAAAGGATACAGATTCATCAGAGGCACAAAAATGTAACTTGTAACACATTACAGTAACATAGTAGAATGGCACAATAAGTTATGGCTCCTTTATTACTCTGGCTTTAAGTTTAGAAATAAAAGCAGTAAATATTAGATTAAAATACAAATTAAAACCTAATCACTGAAATGAAAAAATATCCAGTCTGCAATGCCAAATCTAATAAGGAACAAGCAGTACCATAAAACAAGACTAGAGGTGCACTGCAGCCCCTTACCTTCATCTGACCTACAATTTATTCAGAAATGAAGGCTATACCTTTTCAGGAGCTATTTTAGTATCAATTACTGTTGATTTTTCCAATTATGTATTTCATTGCCAAAACCTTACTTAATAGAACTGATGTTACCACAAATCCATACCTACAAACTTGTTCAAGTGCTGCAAGATTTAGCACAGACCACAGGAAGAAACACACACGAGACCCTCCAAGCAGATGCCCCACTTTAGATAGAGCCT
Source organism: Apteryx mantelli (assembly GCF_036417845.1). NCBI lineage: Eukaryota > Metazoa > Chordata > Aves > Apterygiformes > Apterygidae > Apteryx > Apteryx mantelli. Next base: position 13,908,041 of record NC_089999.1, read on the forward strand.
GTAGGTAGAATCCCATCAGGCATTTAAGCTCGCACCCAATTTTATTGTCAACAACAGTGACTAGTTCCAACAATATTAAGACAGACAGCAAAACAAAGCAGAAAAGAGCTGGCCAAAAATATACTGCCTGCATGGGGAACACAATGTAGAAGTCAACCAAAAGAAGTTATATTTGAGAGGTTAGTTCAACTAATTGTAAGCTTCAGCAGAGCAAACCCTCAAGATTTTTTTCTGAACACAAGGGTATTATGACAGTGTATTGGTTTGCTCTTTTCTTTTTTCCTCCCGCCAGAGGAATTCTTTAAAAATATTGCTGACTCATAGAGCAGCTCTCTCCATCATCTATAGAAAAAGTTAAATCTTGCTCCTCAGTGCAAAGCAAACAGGGCCATTTTTATTGACATTTCTAGCTAGGTCTTTCCTCTCAAAATCTACATATCGTATACAGAAATTTGTTTTAATTGTATAGACAGTCTTCTCATCAGACAATTATCTTAAACATCACCACACTCTTTCACATTTATGAAGCTTAATTAAAATAAATTCTCTCTCAAAAAGGATTACAAGTAGCTTTAAGAAGCCAAATCCATAACAGCAAGGCAGCATTTTTTGCTTTCTGATTTGATCAATCCTTTGTAGGGTTACAGCAGATCTCTATCTCCATACAACTGACATCTAAAGTAGTTCACTGCAAACTATCTTGATAAAACCATAAAAATAAATATAGCTAGAGTTTGGCCAGTTCTATTACCTGTTTCTGGAGATTCCAAATGATCACAAATCACATAGTATCAGGAAGGAATGAACTCAACTTTTCTCGTGACAAATCTAAAACCAGATCCTCCATGAAAAGTCAAATCACATCTTTCTCCTCTTAAAAGATTCCTAAACTTTCCATTTACCCAACTTGATGGTAATGACCATGACTTAATGGTAATGGTGACTTTTCCAGAGTGGGCACTCTACGGACATCCATATTCAGTTTTTTTTCCTTCTGGGTTTCTCCTCTTTGCTTCCACTGAAATCTACTTTGATTGACAATTTTAGTGATGCTGACAAGTCAAATATTTTGTTGGATTTCAGGAATTATTTTATGATTCCTCTTGAGTTACTTCAGAAAACCAGCATGCAGAAGGAAACCATCTACCAAGACACTTGGCTCGCAAGATATCTCTGGAAACTCACAGAAAGATCTTCTCGGATCTCATCCCTTCATATCAGCACACTGTTCTCAAGTATCATCACTAAGAGCCAGTTTCATAAAAGGCTGAGAGCCATATCAAACAAGAAATAGGAAAGATGTGTAGTGCACCCATCTTTCATTCATTTTTTCTTACTGACTTGTAAGATATCCCTTTGGAGGTACAAGTCTATACTGGCAGCATTAGACAAGAGATTGTTTTCAAAGTTTTTTCTTACATGGTCCTGACTGAAATTCATCTGGCTGTTAAAATATAGATCTATATGAGAGAGCAGCTAGCAGTTGACTGGAAATACAAATACTAAAGCATCAAAACAGCCTAGAAAATTCAAACACCTTAAGTTTTAAATGCTTGCACTTCATTTTTCCAAAACAGCTCCTAGCAGGTCACGCTCTGGCAGGAGAGAGAAGAAAAAAATCCTAACTGCTGCTCAACAGCTACTTTGCCCAGCTGTATTCCTCCTGTAACACTTTTTTAGTACCGTTTCCCAAACTTACTGGAACACCTTTTCGTGCTATGGAAAACACCCTCCCTCACCTCCCAGTAATCACTGCTTTCTATTCACTTGCACAGCGGGTACCTAAAATCGCTCAGAGACCAAATGTAGTATTAGGTGCCTTCATGTACCCACTCCTCAGTTAGCCACACACATTTCTAGCTGCAGACTGTTCCCACGAACAACACAGAGGATTCCCCTTAATCATGACCTTTCTTTGGACTGCACTGCCACAACTATCTTACCAGCTTTATATGTAACAGCTCAACACTGTTGGTAAATATTATTACACGAGGATGAAAACAGCAAATTTAAGTGTAAAAGGCATGCAACAGTTTGACTCAAATTTCAAATGACTTTCTGCAGCGTTTATATAATACGAGTAAATAATATTTTGAAAACATCCAGCAATCCAAAATTAGAAAACTTACCATGTTATTAACATTTTTTAAGATATTGGTGAGACCACTTATGACCAGGGAAAACTTGTACTTGGAAATGTTTATGAGACATTCCTTGTTGTGTTCCGTGCTGACTTTGGTGTGGGTATTCTGCTGGCCAGCTTTTATAGGAAGCTGCAAAAACAGACAAGTATTGTAAGCTTTTTTTACATTAAGATTTACATCTTTAAGAAAGGGTTCAAAATTTTTTGAGATGCCAGAGACAACTTTGAAAAACACTCCATAAAAAAACTACACACACACTCTGATTACTTCACTTTATCTATATTTATCTTTATACTAGAGATAACTATAAAACAAAATACTGAAGCTCGCCTATTGCTTTTTCCTGAATTGAACCCAAACCTCTATTTCATGACAATTTGCTTACAAATCAAAGGTCAAAGTAATCAAAAGCAGCAGAAACTCAGAGAGATGCAAGTTACATGGAATCCTGAGAACGTTTCCTTTCCCGCAGAAGCTGGCTAGCTACATCCCAAAGGCTTCCCAGGGCCAACACCTGCAAGCTGCGAGCCACACGGCGGGACTGAGGGTGGCTGTCGCACAGTAACTCACAAAGGGGGCGAGCAGGAAGGTGGTCACAGTGGTCCCAGGAGCGTCCTCCCATTCCCTCTGGGCAAAACTGGGCAAGAAGGACAACTGAGCCCCAGGATGAACCAGCAGCGACAGCCTCAGCAGTCCCTGCTGCGTCCCTTCTGCTTCCTGAGGATTTGGATTACCGAGAAATCCCTGGGCAGACACAGCCCCACTGTCATCCACTTGAAGAAGCCTCAGACACACTTCGAGCACTCGTGAACCACACACGACTTGAGCCCCATGTTAGCCACCCTTGCTCAACACCCGGTGGTGAAAACTAGACTTCAAATACAGCTCTTTCAGAAAAGGTTAGATTCAGCATAAATGGACAAAACTGAGATGTTAATCCTAATCCTACTGTGTGAACACAAGACACTGTTTCACGCTGTACCCAACTTCAAGGGTCACAAATTCATCACTTCCTAGCGCAGTCACTTCCCTTGCGTGTAGTTCACAGGAGCCAGCCACTTACAAGCTATCACACAAAAAAGTGCAAAGCAGTTCTTTGTAAAAATTCATTTTACTGAGGATTGACTTTTTTTAAAAAGCTACCAAATATGGGACAAAAAAAGGAATCACTACTGTCATCTCTTTTCTATAAAGCACGTCATTTACATTGTAAAGCATGACTCAGGAATTCCCTTTCTATAGACATTTCAATTAAGAAGTGTTTTAACTGATCTTGACTAGAATTCCCTACAAACATGCATTGTGAAAAACTGATAGCTCAAAGATGAATACCACACAAATATTTTTGCATTGTAAAGAGAATGCAACCTATTGCAAAGTTTAATTGCACTCATGGCAAACAATTTTTTCCCTATATCTAGATGGAATTTCACCTGAAGCAATCCTGCGTCTGCTGGCTCTTGTCCTGTTGCGACACAGCCTTGTGAAGAGAATACCTCCATCTTCTCTATAATTACTTTTTACGTATTAGAAGGCTGACTAGACGCCCCCCGAGTCTTTTCTTCTCTAGGCTGAGCAAACCCAACTCTTTCGACCTTTCTTCATACATTAAGCGCTCCAACACTCTAATCATCTCAGTGGCCTTCTGCTGGACCCTCTTCAGTTTCTCAACCCCTCTCATCAGCTGGGGAAGCCAAAACTGGATACACTATTCCAGGCACACCCTCACAAGTGCCTGATAAAGCGGAATAACCACAGGACTTGATCTCCTGGCTACAGTCTTGGTGATGCAGCCCAGGACACAGTTTGCCTTCATCACTGCCAAGGCGCACTCCCGAATCACGTTCAGCTGGCTGTCCACCAGGACCCCCCCCAGGGCCTTTCCAGCAGAGCTATGCCCCAACCAGTCAGACCCCAGCCTTTTTGGCTGTCTGGGATTATTCCATCCCAGGTACAGGATTTTGCATTTATCTTTCTCAAGTCTCATGCAGTTCTTATTGGCCCAGCCCTCCAGACAGTTGAGGTCTCCCTGTAAGGTGGGGCTACCTTCCAGTTTACCTACTTCCCTCCCAGTCTGGCAGCATCTGCAGACTTGGTGAGGGCGCATTTCATCCCGCCATCCAGTTAAATTGCAGTCACCATTCACGAACATCTTTGTCAACCACTTAACATTACTATTTTTGTTGGTAAAATTTGAAGGTGCACATTTAAATGCTAGATTTATGACTTGTATTAAAAATCCAAAACTTGGAACATTTTTTTCCCCAACAATAAGTTTCACTGTATCATTAAATGCAGTCTACTTTATACTGACATTTTTCATTTGTAGGGAAATGGACCTCTTCATGCTATCTAGCTTTTATGCCCAAGGGTAATTTCCTCTCCATAAAAATTGTGTTTTGGGCTGGGTTTTAAATATCAGTTCTTTTGGTACCAAAAGTTGTGCTTACAATGGAAAATTGCTATTTTTTCCTTAGAGAATGGTTAACTCAAGTCAAAAATTACTAAACTGCCACACTAGATCATACTGAGGACCCATTTAGCACATTACCTTGTCTCCAACAGTGGACAGCAAGAAGCAACAATAAGCTAATCCTTTCTTCCAATTCAGACAGTGGCTTACAGGTTTCCCGCACCAAGTGTTGCATCCAGAGAGCCACATTAAAAGCCACCACGAGATCTACCCTTCATAAGAAGGCCTCACGCTTGGCCTGCACAACATTCTAGGGCAACGAGTTCCAAAGGGTAATTAAGATAATTTTCACTCCATTCTGTAATTGACTTGCAAGTTTTCAGATTGTACTGCTTTAAAATAGTTTGATGTATTTCAGCGTGCTCATTTTAAAACTAGAAAAGGCAGAACAAATAGCATTTATGACTCAGGCTTTATTTTCATTCTTAGATGTTATTTTTACAATACATTTTCGGAAGTCATTAGTCAGTGGAAGATAGATACATTTAATTAAAAATTTCAGCATTACTAGTACTTTTTATTTGAATTTTCAAGTCTCCGTGCTGACAGCGGCAGAAAAGCTCAATAACACTGAGTGAGAAAATACTTCACAAGTGCCTCTCAAAGAAATTGTGTCACAGATCTAGTTCTGTATGCTTCCATGCTAGAAAAACATCGTATTACATATTTTTTGGAGCTTCCTGCCACAACAGCCACTGCAACAAGGTCACCTAGAAATAAAACTGCTTTTTATACTACCATTTAAAATAGGAAGCTGTATAAAAAGGAAATATTAGCACTGAATTTTCTTTTATATTTCTCAGCTATTTCCTTTGTGTACTCTGACATGCTGAAGCATCCTATGTACCCTAACTGAATGCAGTGCTAGTGTTGAGTGACTAAAAGAAAACAATTTAACTTTTACACAGATATCTATCAATCTAAACACTACAAGGAAAAAGAAAAAACAGCTTTACTTTTATTAGTAATTTCATTTTAGAAAAAAAAGAGAGACTGACACAATAGGTTTCCTGTATTGCTTTAAATTATATAAAAAAATTAAGACTCAAAGCTTAAATAAGCCTGGAGCTTCAAACTATGAACATAAGCATCATTTTGAACTCATCCCGATTTAGCAAAGGGATATTCTACCACACAATTTAACTATTTTCATCACTGAACTAGGAAGTCATGGTCAACATCCTTATACCTATAACTACATAGATGCAGCTATAATCCACGCTAAGGTATGCAGTGATATGTCTCTAATCCAGTTTAAGTCAGGTTAAGGCATCAAACAAGCTAGAGAGGACAAGGAACAATGGCATTTTGGTCTATATTTTATCTTATGCAGCAGGCAAGAAGAAAATTAGGCAGATGAAATCTGGAACCTTTCCATTCAAACTTTCAAGTTTTCAATCTTATAAGATCAATTAAAAAAGAACCTTTCTGCAAGAGCCAAGGAAATGCCATTAAGTAGCTGAGCCAGGCAGTTGCAAAAATACAGTACAGTGTATCCTGAATACAAAATAAAAGCCACCCTGTGCATTCTGCTAAAATAACTAGAAAAACAAAATTGAAAGATGAAGAAACTTAGTATCTATCAGCTTACATTTTTATCCATGCAAGTTTCCTAGTTGTTAAAACACATTATTTGACCACATAGAGATGTTAGTCACCTTTGTTTCCCGAAACGCATTTCTGACTTCAATTTAGGAAGCACTGCTGATCTAGCTATAATTTCACTCAAAGCTGCTATTGACACTTGTCCTGAAACATAATGATTCTCACAAGGAATATTAAATGCAAAGAGGTAACAAATTCTTATTAGTGGGAGAAAAAACAACAGCCAGATCCCACCAGATCATTAGAATATCTTCATTTCCAAAAGGCAATGATAACAGAAAAGCCTTAGAAATATTAGAGAGCTGAACTGCCTTCTCTCAAGAAAAGAAGATTGTTAAAACCAATCCAGCTAAATCAGTCACTATTTAAAACAAAATTTAAACCTCAATATTTTTAATTATCCAAAAGATGTAAATTCCTCTCACAGTGTGCTAAAGTAATACAAAGTTCTTCTATCTTCAAGAAAAATGTGAATTAAAAGCTTCAGAAAAGTATTTTTTAAGAAAAAAATTCAGTCAGGCCAACTCAGACAAACAGCAGAATCATAGCACATGGTCAACTGCTAGCATCTTAGAAAATATTCCTGAAACAGTGTTTCAAAAGCTTTTTCAACATCCTCACAGTTTGGCATACGCTAGCTTACTGAAGCCTCTATGCACTAATATGGCATAAATTATTAACCATTCTACAATGGTGCCTAGTAGCTTCAAATCATCTGGCCATCATTTTGTGTCTACAATGGTATCCGCAAAGTCTGCAGTACTGCTGGAGAGAGAAAACCCCAACGCTTTCCCACGCCTAAGAATCACTCTTACCTCTCTGTTTCTGCAGAGAAAAGTGCCTCACGGGTCTGAAGAGACTGAAACAATAACTTTGCCAATTTAAAATGGAAAAAACGATAAAGTACTTGGTTATTCCAGAAGAAAAAGAAAAAAGATTTAGCATGAATACTTAACAAGACCTTTAGAGTAAGATTATAAAAACTGGCTTTAAAACTTCAGAGTGAGTGTTCCTGTAGAATTCTGCAGCTGTTTAAATAGTGGAAAGCAGTGTGGTAGCTGAGAGCAGGCAAGACTGCAGCATCTTTGGGAGAGGCCTCACTTTACAGACTGATGGGCCTTTATTTAAAAAAATAGTCAAGGAATCCTTCACCGATTATAAACATCACTTATGAAGGAACAGTATCTTTTCCATGTGTGCAGGAGAGATACTAGCATTTTTTCAGGTATCCTCTAGTTTGATACAAAATGGTATAATCTTTTGCTAGACTTACATGGGCACTGGTTTGAAATTCACAACAGTGATAGTCGTGAACATTTCTAGGATATCTCACTTGGCCAGTTGAGAAAGGCTATCATTAAGCCATGGATTTTTCTTTGTAACTGATAAACCCAAAGTTTAATCATCTCTCTTTTGCAAAAGATTGTCATTAAAATCCTTTTTTGCAGAGGCTGTAAAGTACATTTTGTACAAGTGTAAAGTACTTCATCACTTCAAACAAAAGTCACCATTTCAGCTTTTTTGCATGTTCTTTGCAGAACATTAGGAATTCAGAAATTCACAGACCAACATAGTCTGCCACAGGTTCAAACTATAGCCATTTAAATCACTACTCTGACAAATCTCTTACTAGAGAGAACAATCACTATCCAGCTGCGCATCGGTGCACTACAATTTGGCACGTTCAAGATTCAACTTCAGAGTGGTGGCAAAGCCTGCAGAGCCCTCTCGCTGCCTCAGGAAGGGCAAGGAGGCTCCGTCAGCCTCGGCGAGGGGAAGGCGATGGGCCATTCCGGGTGATTCACCTCGGGGAAGGAAACTCTCAGCTCGTCTGTCACTGGCTCCTCATCTTCAGAAAGGAGCTCGAGATGTCTGAATGCACCTGGAGCTTGTACATTTTATTCAGATTCAGGAGTAAGTAACAAATATAACACCTAGAAAAAAAACCCTCTAGTGCTACCTTAACAGCATAGAGACATACCTAACCTTTCCCTTTCAAACCCTTTCTTGGAACTCCTTCGGTAGACAGCAATGCAGAGATGTACCGGAGAGAGTGAAGATTTGCACAGCTCCATTCTTTCCTCAGCATCAGTATTGTCAGAACCAGCTGCATATCTCCAAAATCACCAGGCATCTTTCCCCCAACTATAAACATGCACTGCACCACCTTCTAAACAGATATTATTTAGTGAAAGAACCTCACAATTAAGCCTTTCAAAGAACACTGAACTCTGAAGATAATTTTCACCTGTTGCTCTAAAAAAAAAATTTTTTTTTCAAAAGGTTAACTAAAAATTTGTACTGTGAACAAATGTATACTCACCTACACTGTTAACGCAAACTGCTGTGTTCAGTAAGGAAGGATCATCATAGCATCTCAAAGCTTTTCAGCAGCTCACTAACAAACTCAGGTAACACTTGTTGCATGTGGACCATCCTTTTACCTATTCTCCAGGATCTCTGTCTGTGTGCAGTACAGCATTCTGGTTTGAAATATGTTAGTATGTATATTGTTTTAGAATAAACAAGAGCTAAGCTGCTTCAGGCTTATGTTACAGAAAAATGAAATAGCACACTGTGTTTAGAGTAGTGTTACAGTCTGTTTGGGTTCGTGGCTCCTGCGGAAATCCATTTCAAACTGAGATTAGTTGTGAAAAAAGTTTTCTTCTGCACAGCTTAGCCTTACCTTTACAGCAAAGGATTCCATTCTGTTAGAGGAGTACAGTCATCAAAGATCACATAAACTACTTTAAAATATGAATGTATTACTGCTACTGTGGGTTTTTGGTTTTTTTTTTAAACAAGCTAAGATGAAAAACAGCAATGAAAAACACAAAGCCAGTGTTTGCAGTCAGTGCTTTTTCAGGTCTCTCATTCTGCACAGGTTTCAAATGCTGCAGAGGGAAGGAAGGGGAGGAGGGAATATTTACTTTAATTTAATGTCTTTTAATGAAATTAAGAAAGAAACATTCCTAGTGGCTTTCAATTTTTACAAAAGCTTTCTTAACTGAAAGCAACCATATCTCATAAACTATAAATGGGGACTCTAAACCATAATTCATGTAATAAAGGGCTTCTTTAAAGCATATCATAATCACTTAAGTCACCACCAGTTTACACAGGATTAATACCTTTTATTGTATCTGATAGTCCTTACTACAGTCTAGATTTAAATGGTTTAGGCAGTAAGGCTTCTGTGAGTATGCTTAGAACAACTATTTTACTGCTGTATCAGCCTTCTCATGATTTCAGCTGTAGCACTTACATTTGAAAATCCTATAAAAATACAATACATAAAATAAGGGAACATTTCCATAGGAAAAAAACAGCTATTTTACAGAGACTTGATTATGTATGAATATTTTTGCTTATCCACTGCAGACTATTTATGAGATGGGCATGTTTTAGCCAAAGAACATATTTAAAACTAGAAAATTTTGAAAAATAGATCATATAAACCTAAAATTGCAAGCATCTTAAGAGTTACCTTGAGACTTAGAGACCAAATTCAAATCAACCTAAACAAATGGAAAAAAAGTCAAACAAAGCAAAAATTCAGCTAACTCCAAATAATTAAATGTTAAACAAAGTAAGAGAGGCTTAGATAGAAGGCAAAGCTTACCAAACTAAGCCTTTAACAACTCCCCAACATAAGCAAATTACAAAGGGGGCAAGGGGTGATGCTGAATAGGAAAGCACTGTGCCTAATACTCAGAATTTTGCTAAAACATCTACTGCAACATAAATATATTTAGGCCATTAAAAGTTTCAAAAATTATCATAACTAGTACTACACAGAAAATCAGCAAAGAGATTTTGCACGTGCTGTATAAAAAGTGTGATCTAGTCTCACATGGACGGTCAATAGCTTCCTTCTGCACCAGCTGAAACCTTCAAGCAGTCTTCAAGGGTAGTTCAGAGAAGAGTGCACTGCAGTAGCTGAAGTCTCAGAAGTGAGTGCAGCTGAGCAAGACTGGCACTATATTTGAAAAATTTATTCAGTAAGGCAGCCATTGGTTAATTTATGAAACTACGCTTGCCAGTCATTTTAAGCCCAGAGAATCATACATACAAAAGCAAATTTTCAGTTAAAGCAGCATTTATAACAATAAACAAGAGTAGACAGGAACAGACTGGTTTGCACTGAATTTTGTTTTCAATACAGATTAGCATTCTCCCAGTTTGTTGTTTCATCTGTCCTAAAATGAATTCAAGCACTTAGCAAATGAATGGAAAGCCTGTCTACATCTATAAATTTCACTGAAAGATGGTCACATTTTCTTCCTTTCTAAAGGAAGAAGCCTTCAGAATTTCTATGTCCTCTCCCCCGCAGAAAAACCCAACCCAAAACAAACATGAGCTCCCCTTCCTTATTCAAACATACTCATGATATAATATGTAGCAACAGTCTAGCTCCATCAGCACTGAAACAAAAGGTCCTGCATTTAGAAGGGCAGGCATAATATGTAAGAACTCAAAAATGCATCATCGCCACTAAAATAGTGTGCAGTATATTGAGTGTATCTGTATGAAGTAAAAACTTGATTCTGAAATGAGCAGTCTAAAAATATAAGTAGTAGATAACTTATCAAATAACCACGTGACTACCCAATAATGACATAAAAGTAAGGAGTTACAGGAAGCAAATAAGCATCATTGATAGATAACACGTTAAGTAGTAGTATAGGAGTGTCACAATACCCTGGCATTTGGGAAATCAGCTAAGAACAGCCAAAAAATCAGAGCAGCCTGCCTTCTATCAAAACAGAAAAGGGGATCTCCTATATACCTATCCATAATTATTCCGTGAAGTGTATAGGAAAATACTTCTGTTTAAAAAGCTCAAGTTCTTAACTCCTAACAGATGTTGGCAAGCCCAATTCTACAATATACATAACAAAGCAAACGACAAAGCCTAGGGCCTTTTAACACCAGTACACAAAGAAACATTTTCTTGCATTACTGGGAGTATAATCAGTACCATGCCTTTAAGCTTATGGAAAAAATGATCTATGACTCAAGATAAGGGGGGGGGGAGAGAAGTTAACTATGCAAAGATCATGCCTAACATGTATGGGAAAAATCGTCATCGTTTTTAGTGTAATAAAAGAGAAAAGTTTGGTATTTACCTTTTTAAAGCAAACTGCATTTACAGAAATTTTAAAATAAATGTAAAACAGATCATTTATTTTTATTCAACCAGGCCACAACCCTTCTGTGGGTTGTTAGAAGCCAAACATCACCGAGGGGGACGCGATCACGGCAGGTGAACAAAACCCCATCTATATAGGCAGCTCAATGTTTTTGATAGCTATTACACCGAGCAGGGTCTCACAGAGCCGTGTCTCCTGTGGCACAAAGGATCCACTCAGAGCACAGCGAAATGAGACAGACAAACACACAAACGGATCTCTCAGCCCAAACCGAGCCCCCGCCTACATGTCAGGAAAGCCTCTTGGAAGTCAAAACGCACAGTCTAAGCGCTAAGCTTAGCCCCACTGGGAGAGTCGGGCCACCTAATCCCTACGGGGGGGATTAGAGGGACCAGAGAAACGCAGACACCGAGGCCAAGAAATCTCCCTTCCCTCCATTCAGGAAACCCCCAGCGAAAACCCGTCTCCAAACCATCAGCACCGCCTGTCATGAGCAGAATTAAATACCCAGCACTATAGCAACACAGATCCTTCTCCATCCTGTGTAAGCCGGCGCTCCCGGCGGCGGGGATGCGATTCCACGCGGACACCCGGCTCCGGCACGGGTGGAAGCGCCTGGCCACGGCCTCCCGCAGCCCCGCTCAAACCCATTCCCCAGCTTTAATTCCCTTCCGACGAGCAGGATGCTGCAAAGCGGCGAAGCGCGACTCGTGGGAACGACGGGGAAAAAGCAGACACGCGTCGGGAAGAGGCGGGGGAGCAGAACCGAAGAGGAAGGACCCGTTTCACCCCCCTCGCCTCCCCTCCCGTCAGGGCGCTCGGGGCGGCCTGGCGCGGAGGAGGCCGGGCCCCCCGCCGCCCCCGCCCCAGACACCGGTGGGAGCATCAGGCCGGCGCCCGGCCCCACCCCACGCCGAGGCGGCGGTGGCGGCGGCTGCAGGGGGGCGCGGCTGTCCGGTTCCCCCGGGAGGGCAGGCCGCCGGGCGGCAGGAAGCACTCCCGGCCCTCGCCTGCGGCCCCGGCGGCGAAGGCCCCTGGGGGAGAGGCCCACCGCCACCGCCCCCCCCCTCCTCCTCGTCCTCCTCGCCGCGCCGCCGCCGCCCCGCTCCTCACAGCCGCCCCCGCTACCTGCTCGTCGAAGCGGTTCACCACGGCCTGCACCCACTCCACCGGCTTGTGGGCCGCCATGGCCCCCCGCCCGCCCGGCCGCGGAGGGGGGCGGGTCCCCGCGGGGAGGGCGGCAGGCGAGGAGCGCGGCGAGTCTCCGTATCGCTGCCGAGCTCCGGGCCCTCAGCTGCCCGCGGCCATCAGCGCCCAGGCGCCGCCATGACACCACACCGGAAGCGGGCGCCCAGGCCGCCCCCACCCGTCCGAGCAGCAGCGCTGCGGCCGCCCGCGGCAGGGGGAGCGCCGAGACAGAGGCGGCGGCCGCGGCGGGCGGCGCCTGCGCGGCCGCGGCGGCACCACCGCGCCTGCGCGGCCGCCGCGACGCCGCCGCGCCTGCGCGCCCCCACACTCCTCCCGCCCCACGCGATGCGACTACGCCTGCGCGGCGGGGCGCGCCGGAGAGGCCTCGCGGGAGCGCGCGCGGCGGCGCGGCGCATGCGCGGGGGGGCGGGGCGCGGCCGGGCGGTGCCTTGCGATGGCGGCGGCGCTGAGGAGCGGCCTCGCCGGCCGGGGCCTTGCGGCGTTAGCGCACCGTTACAGCCCGTGTCTCGGGGCGAGGAGGCCGGGAGGCGGGTGGGGCCTTGCAGCGGGGAGGATGCGGTGCTTCCCACCGCTCCCCGCCCTGGGTGAAGCGCGCGAGGGCCTGGCGGGGCGCTTCGTTTCCTGTCACAGAGCGAACGGGGAGGTTGTGCCGGGGGCTGCGCGCCGCAGACCGGCGAGGGGCCGCTTCCCTCTCAGCCCCGCCGTGTTCACTGCTGCCGGCATCCCTGCACAGCCGGGGGAAGGGAGAGGCAGAGCAAAAAGCCCTAACAAGGTTAAAAAAAAAAAAAAAGAAAAAGACTGAAATCGTGTAAACTTCTCTTCAAAATAGGATGCTGTACAACCTTCCCTTGAAATTAATTATTCGAATAAATTGGAGTGAATGAAATGTCTGTCCCTTGACCACAGATTACGAAGGAGTCTTTCACCTCTGAAAGTGTGAGGGATGCTCTCAGTCCCAGACTTCAACCGGGTTTTAGCGGATGATTTACACCTTCTCTTGGCAAAAAGACGAGACGGTTGGCAGATGTTTACCTACTTTATTTAAAACACAGTGCCGTTTCGAAGCCTCTGTGCTTGACGGAGATTATCTACAATTTGGATGTTATATACAGACTGAAACATACAGCTGTTAATTTTTTAAAGAATAAAAAAATGTTATTCTTTAATAAATTAGCTTATTTGGGTTTAACAGCTTTTGTTACATCTGAAGACTTCACTACCGAACTCCAGCAGTAACCAGAAATATGTAATGCAGCACACACAAACTCTTTCCAAACCAGTTATGCAGTACCCAGCCAATTGCTTACACTTTGTGACTCAGAAAAGTAGGATATGCGGATAACAAGACAAACAAACATCCACTTCCAGTTTCCTTCTTAGGAATGTTAATTTGTTTTCCTTATGGGTGGATAGAAGCACAAAATAATGATTTTTCATGCTAGAGTCAAGTTAAAATTCTGTAAATAAAGACAAAATTGATCTAGGATCCCTTGAGTGTAGGATTTAAAATTGACAAATGCATAGTGAAGAACTGGAGAATAAAATGGACTTTCTTTCTTTACCTCCAGATCCAGATTTCCTTAGTCCATGTCCAGAAAACTACTTTTGTATGTTTGTCTGAAGCATAATTAATGCAGTGTTTAGATGGATTATCATAAAGCATCTTTTTTAAGATAACATTTCAAATGCAAATACAGCAAACTTTCTATTCCATCCTGCTCTAATCTGCAGATCTGTAAATCTCACAGGAGGAAAGCAAATGGGGAGGGAATCTAATTCCACGTCTCATCCAAGACAGAATCACTGTGATGAAGTATGCATTACTTCTCCTTACTTCCAAAGTTTATACTTAGCGTTTGGTGTTGCCAAATCCCTACTGGAATAGATGGAATTTAATCAGGCCCTTCACTAAGGTGCAGTTAATATATTCTGACATATCATAAAAATAAAGCTATGCATGTCAAAATAGTGTATTGTATGACAAGCTATTCTCAATTTTTGTTTAATCCTACTTCTTCAGTCAAATGTGCAACATGTGCTATCCTACGCAGATTTTTGAAATGTTAATATGAATTAGTAGGTTGAATAAAAAAACTGCTATCAAATAAGCAGAGTTGTCTTAATCTGCATAACATAGATAACATTACATTGTAACATTCTCCGCTTGAATTTAATTTGTGCATTTTTTTCAGATATATGATTGGATTCAGTATTTAAAGTAAAATAAACCAGGTTTGAAATCAGCTGAACCAGTCCTGCTTTCATTTCCACCATCTCAATCTGGAAAAACACTGTGTTTACTCCAAAGCACTGAAAATAAAAGCTATCTGATACTGCACATTAGACTGACTAAAAAGAATAGAATATGGACAATTCAGCTGCTGAAGCAAGGACAGATCTCATTTTCCTTTTAGCCAAATATGGAAGAAAAACTCAAAACATTTGCAAAACAGTAAAGCAGGCTGTGTAAAATTAGATGTTCAATTTGTGCAAAGATATTTCTTAAAAATTCCTGAGTCAGTATCCGTGATGTAAATAACTTACAGTAATAACACCAGGAAAAACAGGTTAGTGTGTAGTAAAAACACAGCTGAGCCTCAAATAAGGCACTGTGCAAAAATGTGCAGTTACAGGAGTCATCCAATACTACCTTTTTCCAGCCTTGTCTGCCTACTGTTTAAACTAGTATGTGTATGGGACTTTTTCTCTGCCCAGTAGGGGCCTTGATTTAACTTAGAGACTATTGATATTATCATAATACATACTAATTATCATCAGCAGTAGCAATATCAAATGTATTCTGAGGTAACTTTACCTGTAAATAATGAACAGTGAAATTCCTGTAATTCAGATTTACAATATGAGCAATTACTTTGCATACTAGTAATAAATTCAGGAACTTAGTTTATGTCTAGTATTTCAAGAGTTTTCAGGAGTTCAAGTTTATGTCTAATATTTCATCTTTATACAAAGATGAAAATCAATTGCAAATATTTTATTTAAGAAAAAACGATTAATTGGCTGAAGAATAAACAGTAGTTTTCTGTCTGTACACTTTGTGGTACTATCTTTCAGGAAATGCAAAAGGCATTCTGATTTATACAAATTATGAAGCCTAATATTGGGCTGTTAAGTGCACTGAATTTTGTATTATTCATTTGCTGTGTACAATAAACTAGCTGTGGTGTAAAGGCTATTGATTCCTTTGCATTAGAGTGCATTATAATGCTCAGCATGAATATGTTTCAAAAAGATTTTAAAAATAAATGTTGCATTACATTCTAGACAAGGCTTCTAATGTATTGGTTTTATATATATTTATATCCACAACAAACATATATGATACGTATATTTGCTTAATTACTGAAATCTTAACTGTCTTGGATGGAGAATCAAGCTGGTCAATGGAACCTTTCTAATCGTATTTTATATGTCTGAGCACAGAGAAAGTCTCTGCCAGTACCAATAACAAAAAAAGAGCAGTGTGTATCACTGTATCATTTTATGAACATTCATTATTCTTCCCAACATTCCTGTTGAATAGGTAAATGGTTACTTCAAACTCTGAAAAATAGGATAAGGTTAGAGGTCTGTTCTCAGAGATTCCCAGCTCCTAGTGGCTTTTATTCCATGTATAGGTATGCCGGGTATCTGAAAACGGCCAATACTGAGCTTCCTGAGATCACAAAGCAGAGACGGGTTCACGGTACTATATGCCCAGGAACTCTCTGGACTGACAGAAGTGGATTTGTCGTGAAGAGTCTAAAAGAAAAAAATAAACAGAAAACATCCATTGGATTCAGTGGAGTAAAGATTTTATCTAGAATTGTCTATTAACTTACGATAAAACACCCTGCAAGGGCTTGAGCTCGCCTGTGCTCATACTCGGTGCCTCCTCAGCAGTCCCCGCAGCTGGCAGAGAAGCGGGAGCAGCAGCCCTGAGCAGAAGGGCAGCGACAAACAGCTGGAAACGGTGACGCTGCAGCCAGCTCGGCTCTGTCTGGGAGGGGACTCCCTTGCTGTTTGAAACATCACCTTTGAAACCTGTGTAAAACTTTATGCCGGGAGGCATTACTCAAGCAGCAGATGTTTGTTCCCTTCCAACTCTGTCAGCTGAAGTTGGGATCGTTTCACTGCTCATCCTTAACCGGCACCTGCCACTGGGAGGGATTGCATGAACGCTCCCTAATCCACCTGTAGGCAAAATCAACCAGCTTTAGCTCATCCTCACCTTCCTCAGCGGCTTAAACCAACTTGGCTCAGCTAGCTGATTACAGGGCACGCACATGACTTCTCCTCCATCAGAGCAATACGGATAAACAGCTGCAGATGAGATGCCTTTGAGAACTGCCAGAGCTGTTCACACACCACGCTGTCTACAGCCTGAGCCCAGGCAGAGGTAGCAGGAGCTAGCTCAGAGATTTTATGAAAGTTTGAATCGAGTTTTACATTTAAACTAACTTTTTTTTTTTTTTACATCATCTGGGAGGCTTTTCTACATTCATTTGTAATGTCAAATCAAAAAGGCACAAGAGATTGAGGTGGCCATTTTGCCATTTCCACTTTCATTTCCGTAACTGTTCATACAGCATCTTTGTAACCGATCCTAAATGTCCCAAGGGACAGCTATCACTATTCAGGAGCTATGAGAATTTTCATGAATGTAAAGTGTGAATCATCTTTCAGAGATACTTCAGGTAAGAACATAAAGCAGCTAATCAGATCAGACAAATTATCCATTTTTCCCACCAAGCCTGTAGCTATGCTTACATAAAATGTGTACAAATAACAAAAGTACAAGTCGAGCAATCCTTCCCTGACAAACCTTTTCAAATTCCCAGCAGACAGTAGTTCAGGGATTGCTGGAGGCAGAGCCAATTTTGCTGGGCCCTTTTTCCACGAATTTGTCAAATCTCCTTTTTGAACTGCTTATATATTTGACCTCTACATATCCCCTAGCAATCAGGCAAGAATAACATCCACTTATGGCAGTAAAGCCACAATCTTCATAGGAATCTCTACATTCTGCCAAAATCTAAACAATAATCATTCATTTTGGGGGCAGGAAAGGGCTTCAGCTTACCGATGCACTTATGAAAAATGAGTCTCAAAAAGCCAGAAAGAAATCAGGGGTGATAAGATTAGCTGAGAGAAAAGCATCTTGGTAACCCTTGACTTTAGTAAGAAAAAGATAGGATATTTCGCCCCCTCAAAATTTACTAAACAAAACAAACTGCTTCTTCCTGTTTCTTTCTTTCCCTGACCTCCAAAGCAAATCTGTTCCTTAAAAGAAATCATAACTTTCTATAGTCTTTCTATAATATCTATAGATATTATTTGAAGAGGAATCATTCCAAGTTCCCAAGCTCCACATAAATTCTGAGTTGCAGTACCATTTCTTTAGCATCTCTTGACAGTCTGGTGCTTTTTGGTTATTTTGATGTGTTTTTAAGACACTTAGCATGAGCTTCTTAATCCATTTCTTTAAGCTTATATGTAAACTCAAATAAGAAATTACAGCCTAAGGCACCACATCCACAAAATAACCCCCACTTTCTTGTCAGGCAGTAGAGTGAATACCAATGTTTTTTCTCACTAAAAATTTCCCATTGTTGATGTCAGCAGTGGCAATAGTGGTGGGAGTCACACCTAAGAGGAAAGTCCCCGCTACGCCCTCTACTCCTTCTCAGCATAGGTTTAGAACTACTAAAGCCAAATGAGCCAAGCCAGTAGAAGAGTTGGAAATTCATCTACATGCGCGAGCAGTCCCTCTCATGACATTTCTAGGCATTGATGATTCTAGTCAAGCCAAAAAATGACACTTGAATCACTTCCTTTGAGGTATTCTGGCACTTCTGCTTTTCGCCTAAGCAAGAAGATGGGGAACCAGATGAGAAAACTGAGGCACACTCAGAAAATGACCTGCCCAGATCCATAGTAAAATCCACATTAATTCTTGACTCACTAGCTCTGTCCTTTACTCTAGAGTAAAGGTGTTAATTCTATGCAGTTAGACGGCATCATTTTACAACATAAGTCTTTTGATAAAATTCCCTTTAAAGCTAGAAGCCCTTAAGCAGAAGGCATTTCTGATATCTTTTACCTATTAAGATTCAGTTGATTTCTAGATATCACCTGCAATTTTCTCAGGAAATGTGGGTGTCTTCTCTCTTTTACTATGCCTGAACTGGCTTTTCTGGAGGCAACACTCTTCTTGGCTTATTGCCAGAGAATATGTTTTTCTCCACATCTTTATCTTTTCCTTTTTTCTTTGTATTTTCAACTCAAATTGTTTACTTATTAACCTCTCCTTTTCTTTTAACCCTACTCACTACAGCCTCTGTTTCATCCTTCTATTTCTCCTCTTCTTTCCTCTCATCTCACTTTCTATTTTTCACCAGCATTTGTCAAACATTCCAACAAAGGCTCAAAGATGCTAAGCGATACTTTTTAATTTCTATTTCTCTGCTTCGGTCCAGAAACCTACCATCACTTTCAGAAGCATTCTCCTGTAAGGCATGTTTTCGGTGTGAACTCCTGATAAATGGGGGATCATAATGGAGGAGACGTCCAAATCGGCGACCAATGGCAAAAATACTTTCATACTGTTCTTACGTGAAGCTAAACAAACTTAGATTAAATGAGGAAGGAAGGCAGGAAGGAACGTATCGGCCAAGTTTTTGGTAAGAGGTGACTTAATATCTCTAAGCTACAAACCCCTTAAACATGGGTTTCAATCTGAGAGCTGGCAGGCTCCCAGTGAAAGCTGTCCAGCCTATCTGGCAATGCTACAGCTCCTTCTCCGTTTTGACACTTGATTCTTTCACCCCCTTTGCACAATGTATTTCTTATGAGGACATTGCTCCAACAGATTTGTCCATTAGAGGGCATTAGAGGCCACTGAAATCCCTGAAGTCTGATTTACCTAGAGGAAAGGAAAATAGTTCTTTTTATTTTTGTCTGATAAATTGTGGGAGTTTCATATTCTTTCTCTGCTATTTACCTTATTAACTTGTCTGAAATGTGCTAGCTAGATTTCAAAATAAGAAGAAAACTTCTTCTTAAATTTTAGACCATGTATTTGCTATATTATTCCCTGCCTCCCACTTTCTCCCTGACTGAACTAGGATCTGTTAAATTTGAACAGAGCAAGCAAATGAACTAACTAAATTAATGGTAATCACAGAATGATGGATTATGCTTTAGAGAAGTTAAGAGATTCTATACAAAATATTCACACTGGAACTTTTTAGTCCAGGGGCAGCACAGATTTAGGGGGCATAATTAAAGCTGTAGCAAATTATTTCACACAGTCTATTTATAAATGCTGCAGTTTGAAGGCAAATAATTCCTGTTGCAGTAGAAATCTGGATTTCTGGAAATTTGGATGCAAAACACCAGGAGTTTAGTCCATGATACTTTATCTGATATGAAGAAGTGCTGCATTCTCAAGACATTATAGTAAGAGCCCAAATATTCTAAAGGAAATTTATGGAGCAGAGCATTTTCTGAAACTGTTTCATGTTTATGCCATGAATTGTAAACGGATATAGATATATTAACTTAGTGCCTGCCATTTTGCTTTAGAGGTATAAAGCATAAGCTCTTTGCCAAATTTCAATTAAAGATTGCTTATTACAATGATTCCCAGTGTGTATGTTTATGTTCTAAAAACTTCATAGGAATGAGATCATTTTGTGTATCTACTTCTTCTTTCCCTATCAAGCAATGCCTTTCCCAGATATTACAGTTATTTGCTTACAGTTATGTTACTTAAGTATCAAAAATAATATTTTAATTGTTCTGAATGACTAATCAGGTCTGTCTAAACCATCACAGTGCCCCAAAGGATAATTCAAGATTATCTCTTCCTCTCCCTGAAATTCTGTTTCCGTGTTTATCATACAACTGGAGTCAAAACACGGGGAGATTTTACAGGAGAGGAATACCAGACAGACCTTGTGACTTCAGTACTGACTGATATTTTCTGGCTTCTTCTCTGGATGATCTCACAGAAAGGGGCAGGACTTTTATTCATAGAAAGAAAGCTGGAGGTCTGGAATATCATTTGGATCAGACCAGGAGAGACAAAAAGGCAGCAGGAGCTGCAGCCACTCATTAGCACTCTGTGCTCTTTCACTGTAAGGTGTCCTCATTAGATTCTGTCTTTCAGGCAAAGTGATTATGCTTTACCTCCTAATTACACTGAAACAAGTAAGCATTGTTTTTCTCCTTCAAAGCAAATCAAGACTATTTTAAAGATACCAGCTGTACTACTGCAAAGGTGCAGATTATCTCCTCATTAACTCCTCATAGTGGCTGCTACTATAAATAACACAAACTCTATCTCCGTCTCTTGGTTGTGCTGGCATTATTTTTTTTTTTATATTCTTAATCTATATCTGTATCTCATATTGCTTGTGTCTTACTGCAGCTCGGGACGGTTGCCTCTAGCCAAAGCTTTGGGTGGCTACCATACGGTCATCTGCATGTAATGACCAAAGGCACTTGCTTGCTTTGTTTTAGCTGTGGCTAACTGCTTGCACGGACAGCTTCACAGGGAAAGCAGTCTTGGTTCTCCAGCTGCTCCTGGAGTAGTAGTAGTTCTGCGACTAGCTCTTGGACAATGTCGTTCCCATAATTAGGAGTTAATAGGGCTATTTCGACCTCTGCCCACAGCTAGACTATATAGCTGGATGCTACACCTTCCCCTTTCAGCTTGCTCGCAGGCTTCAGCTGCCCTGTATTCTGCAGAGTGTGCTCTGCACACTGCATCCCCTAGGAGCAATGCCCTTTCTGGGCAATGCCTCATCTTTACTTCACAACGTATGATTCTTACTAACATAATATTATAGTTGCTTGAGGACTCTTCTACACAGAGCTTCCTAGTGCCTCGTGATCAGACTGCGCACATAGCTGTAGTACAAAGGTGAACTAAAGGAAGGAAGGCAGTGCCAAAGGCTGCTCTCACCCAAACAAACCTACTCAAGAGGTCTCACACAAATGCCCATTTCTCAGATGAACTGTGAAATTAATATTAGTCCCGACTTGCTCAAGGACACAATAAAATACTGGGCTTAATACTTTTTTTCCCCTCACACTATATAAAATCCTGTGTAATTTCCACTAACTTCAGTGGAATTATTCCTCATTTAGATCAACTGAGTTGAGATTATAATCACATCGTCTCAGAGCCAGGATTTGGATTCAATAACATCTGCACATCACTAAAGCATGTCTGTCCTTATACAGCGTCCAGGGTCTCAGCTCCCCTGACCAGTAATGACAAAATGATTGGTATCAGATACATATTATTTACTTCCACAGATATGAGTCAATGGTTTAGCCAAGATCTGCATAAGTTCAAAGTTGGTCTATTTGTACTATTATTTTAATTTACTTTAAACACAGTCAGATATTTGTGCAGCGTGTAAAATGCCACTGGATCACCCCATTCGCCAAAGAGAGCCTTCTCTTCCTCCTCTTCTTAAACAATCAGGTGTACCAGAGGGGCTGTAAGGAGAAGCAGGAAAGAAGTGCCTGGTGGAAAGATAAGTCTTTAAGAACTGGGAGGATTTCAAGACTGGAATTTAGTTTTCTGCTTCTTAAACATTTTTTTGTAAGCCTGATGTTAGCTTGTATCAGTTTATGAATATAAAGACTCTGTTGCTGAACGGTTTTTACCAACTGCTGCTTTATTTCCTTCCAATGAGTCATGCTACTAGCTTATGCTGCCCTATTTAATTTTTACTGCTGCTTAACCCACATGAGCACTTCTAAAATTAAAAAAAAAAAAAAGAAGCTTATTTGAAACACACATCAAGCAGCTTGAACTGATGATGTACTGCACTGCCCTCCGGATACAACACAAGCTAGTTTGCTGGGTTTCCAAATAATGCTGAACAGCACGGAGTCCTCAGATGCAGTGTTGGAAAGGTGCTGTTAAATGGAGCTGAAAATTGAGAGTGAAGCTTACTGTAGATTACCTCTAGGACACTGAAGTGACAATATTACTATTTGAAAATCCATAAAGAGAAACATTAGGAAGAGAAAAATAGGAAGGTAACTTTTAACTCCATTGAAATGAATTAGAATTGAGGGTGAGCCTTTACCTGGATGGTAGATGATAAATGGATATTTGCTAAATTTACAGATATTTGCTAAGCAACCAGCGATTCTATTTTTGCTACTGCTTTGAAGACATTGCTGTATTTGTCACTGTTTGTGCAATGCTTTTATCAATGGCAAATTGTGACCTGATTGGGAACAAAGGCAAGACCTCAGTCTAAAATAATAATAAATTACCTATCTGTTGTCTATTGGTAAAGTCCTTTAAACCTACTTTAGCAGACTCAAGGGAACAAAGTGCAGGCCTATGGTATCACCTTCCACCATCTTTTCTTTTGTACAGATAAAGCCACTAAGAAAAAAAGATAGTAGAAAGGATCTATTGGACGCGGTGAGGGCTGTTTCCTGCTTCTGAGAACACTGGGCATCTAATTATTCTTAAATCTTAAAGCAACAGCACACTTGGCACTGTGAAAGACCTTAAAGCCACGGTGCTCTTATGAACACTGTTTACACTTGCATTTTCCTGGTATACTCTTAGCCAGTATTCAAACAGAGGTCAGTCCTTTTTTTTTGGTTTTAATTATTTGGCCACGTGGACAATGTGAGTATAGGAGAATCAAACTGCTGGCCACCAGTAGCTACTGTTGCCTTAAACCTGGACCTGACCCTTTAAGAGGCAGGGCACTCATTAATCTAATTTGCAAATATACTTTTTTTGTTGTATTTTTTTGAGAGAGTAATCGTGCAGTACTGCAGGTCCACAAATTTCCTGAATACCATCATGTGACTTAAAAGCAACAGTGAAACAAAGACACCACCTCTGCCTGGCTTGCAATTACAACAGAGATTGAGAAATAGGAAGAAAACATTCCAGAGCTGCAAAGGGCAGAGAAAAATGCCAAACTCTTTCCAGAGTATGTAGTATGACAGGAAAAGCCAGCTCCAGAAGAAAGGAGAGAGAAGGCAAGAGGGAAAAATATTTCCTTGCTCAGTCAGAAAGGAAAGAAGACGAAGTCTCAAATGCCTTCTTCTGTTACACCCATGAGCTTCCTCCCTGTCAATTCTGTAATGGAATTACTCTTAAAATACTTTGCTGTATTAAGACGGCAGAATTAAAGTGGACAATTCATCTTCTCCTCCCATGTACAGAAATAGTTATACTGGTATAAAAATTTATTCCTATTCTGGAAAGCAAAAATATTACACAGTCCTGTGCACTTTTACAGCAGTACAGCTTTATCTTTATCAGAGCTTTCATTGGCACACAGATTTAAGTAAAAAAAGAAAAATTTACACCCCTTCCTGACATAATCATGCCAGTACAAGCTTCAGATATAGACCAAAAGGGTATTGATTGAGCTGTTTTGTGGAGTAGAGGGCTTTATCACATTAGCATTGAAAAGATTCCAATTGCAGTTTAAACATTAGAAGATTCACAGACATAAATTGGGCATAAGTAAGCTTCTGTCTCCCCAGCTTCCACGTGGCAGTTTATCACACTTACAACAAAGTTGTGCAACACAGCTCTTTATTGTACAATGTGTTTGCATTGCAGTAGCTTATGGGCAGTCCCACTGACATCAGGATCCCTTGATGCTAGGTGCAGTACAAATGCAGATTAAAAAGAAATCCTTCCCCTTGAAACCTTAAAAGAGGCAAAAGATGAAAGGGCAAACAGAAGCACCGAAAGTTGAAATGACTAATTCATTCCTCATACAGCAAGTCAGTAAAGTAGCCATGAGTACAACGTTAGTCTCCTGACTCCCAGTTCAATGCCTTTCCTGTTAGAAAAGGCTGTCTCTTCATCGGATCCTCAGAGAACAGCTTAAGTGTCTCTAGAAGAATGTAGGCTTGAAACTTAGCAGTATAAGTGAGGATAAACACTAATTAGTAGAGTTTAATCACTTCTAATTTGGACAATATAGCATCAAAAAGTAGCTTTACCCATTTTCTATTTATTGCTGTATGAGAGGAGGTACTACGCCATCAAGATCTATCCTCATATTATCATATTACTTTGCAACCCCAGATTTTTTTGGAGTCAACATCTTACAAAGTAATGCAAAGATGTTGTCGTGATAGGGTGATAGGATGCAGCAAAATGGCAGATCAAGAAGCGATTCTTGAATTGGAAGGAATTTTCAGAAAAGCCAGTGCAAGAGCACTGAGTACCTTCAAGGATTCTTCACAATGAATAACTTTAGCTGTTTGAGCAGCAATTTTAATTCCTCAGGAAAAAAAAAAAATCATGGAAAGATTCCAGGACTGCAAGTTTCCTTTCTGAATCCCATTTCCTTCCTTATTTCTTCCTTCCTTCCTCCCTTTCATTGATGACAGGCCAGAAGAGACAGAGACCCTTAGTCTGAATTCATGCAATAGCTCCAGTTTTTATAGGTCTATGCTATATCCTGCAAAAGAGAGGGCTCTCTGTTGGCTCATACATCTTCATTGTAATTGAGGGTGTAATTGCAGGAAGGCTGTAACATGCATTGCAATAGTAATCATAAACCATTAGATGTTTTCAGTATTACATAACCAGGGCAAGTGGCACAAGAATGTGTCAGGCAAACTGGAGCTCGCTGCAAAGGCTTCAGCACATGCTTTCTTCCTGAGCGGTGATACTGTTTCATTGCCACTGGTATCCAAGTGCCCTGGCTTGAAGCTGTTTTGAGTATGCCTACAACCACGGCTATCAGCTTTCTAATCGCGTTGCAAACTGAGTGTGGTGACACAGGATGTTTCTACCACATGCTGTTGCATCAGTGCACAAGCAGGCGCTATCACATGATGCTATGACATAACATTATACACTGATTCTGTCATATGAGCTGCAGACCAAACACTGCTCAGCTGAAAGAAAACTGGTTTCTCCTTCTGGTAAAGCTGCAGCACAGTGAGGGAGTCCTCTCCTCTTGCAGGGGCTGGTATTCTGGACATCTGTAAGATTGGAGGACTCGTTCATTTTCTTCAAAATTTCCCCGTAATATTTACATCAGAGGAGAGGAAGGACAACCTTGTGATTAAAACACTGGACTGGTTCTCCAGTTGGATGGAGCTGATGCTTTGCTGTTTCTTGAGTGACATTGCACATGTCACTTCGCATAGGGTTTGTCTGACTAAGCAAGTGCACATGCTATAGGCGAAAAGGTTAAGGCTGAGAAGGGAAAGACCTGGAGAGATGATTGCTACTGCCCAGAGGGGCCACCACCCAGAAGAGCTGCTGCCGCATCCTCCCTGTCCCCATCCAGCAGCAGGACTAGGAGTCAACCTGGATTTCAGAAGCTTTGACATTAACAAAGACGACAGAGAAGCCGCAGTCCTTTTCCCATCTGCGTTGCCCTGGTCAGCTATATACATTGCTGATGCTTACAGATGGCCCTATGGAGGGCTTTTTTGCAGGCATGTTGCTGATGTTTACTAGTTCTGTGAGAGAGTTTCACAGCAAGTGCTCTCTCCTACAGTAGCATGCCCTACACAAGGATTTTGGCCAGAAGTAAAAAATATAAACACCTTTGTCGTTAGAAGCTTTCCTGACATGCATAAGAGCCATGATTAATGAGTGCCATTAATAGCTTTGAACCAAAATGCTGATCATAGCCAAATGGCCTGTACCCAACAAAAGACAAGTGATTAACGAATTCTGTGGAACTGTAGCGAAATCTAATTGCTTTAGTAACAAATCACAATCTATCCTTTAATATTCCATGGCATTATATAACTTTTCTTTTTTCATTTAGCAGGTGATAAGTGCCAATGAGTTTGACTAGTTACTTAGCACCAGCTCGGGAGATCTACTCAAAATATCCAGTACCAATAAAATGTAGCACTCTGCGTGTGAACTTCCTACTGTTAGCCTCAGTAGGGATAAAAGGACAGTTCTTAATTTGAAGTGTTGGACCAGGGCCCTGGAATATTGTTTTAACTCTTCCAGAGACTATCCCATACAAAATTTGGTAGTTACAAAATCTGGTAAATCCTTGATCTTCAGTCTAAATTGCTGTATTCATCTATAAAACAATGATAATAACAACCAGTAGTCAAAGCCAAGGGGAGCCTTAAATCTTTAATGTAATTATTTCCTGTTTGTGGGAGTACAAAGAGTTATTACTATTATAGCATAGGATGCCTGACCAAAGAGCAGAATTTATAGCACATTTAAAGCATATTTTTAACTTACAATATGTTACTGAATTAGAACATGTATGTACCTCCTGTTTGTGTCTGAATATGGGCTTAAAGTTCAGGTCTTGCAAGAATACTTCCTCTTTCCTGTGTCTTTATTTAACAACAGTCTTTTCCAGTTCAAAATTCTAGTGAACAGCCCATTCACAAAATGGCAGAGGCAGCATACAGCTGCTGTGAGACAGGATGTTCAGCCATAATTACGTTCTTTCTGCAGCCAACAAGTCCATCTGTAGTTCTGAGCATGTAAAACTCATTCTCCCTGTTTATGGTCATCAAAATGATGTCTAGCAAAAAGTTAAATGGTGCTCCCCCCAAATCCTACTTTGCTTTAGTGGGGAGCCTATTGCTATTGTCAAGACTTATTTATACCTTATCTGTATAACTTGTGAATTCAGGAGAGATATAATGAATGTAACAGCTAGAAATCTCTTCAGTCCCTTTTGAGAAACATTTATACACAGTATAAGTTGACAGGTACTAGTCAAGCTTGACAGATACTAGTCAAATTTGAAGTTAGACCTGTATACATACTGCCCACTATACTGCTTGCACCAGCTACCTATTAAGTACTAATGGCAAAACTGAGCTTTTACTTTTCATTTTACATAGGTTGCCGGAATAGCGGGGCACATAATTACATCCAGCCACCCTTTAGTACTCAAATTACAAAACTGCATCTCTGTGCCAGACCTTCAGGAAGTAAGAGATGGAAGGACTCTCACAAATAACATGTAATTACGTTAATGCAGAGAGCAGATCCTTTCCTTAAAAGCAGTCAGACTGATTGAAGTGACCCCATCTGGTTGATCACAGAACCAGATATGACATTTCAGTGGAGAAAAAAAGTAATGCAGGAAGTAAATTACAACAATCACGGTTTTGTTGCCTCTGTATCCACATCTGTTCAGAAATTGATATAATGAAACAAAACCTTTAGTGTGTAACAGTTAAACAGCATAAACGTGCCTGTCTTAGTAGAGTTTATTCCTTTAATTCAGAGGAATGAGCTGTACTGACATAAGGTACTTTTATATGATTATAGCTCTATTTGCACTAGGAGTCTGTATTGTTATAATTATGTCTACTTCCCAGACTGTTTTACTTACAACCATAGAAAACTGTCTGTAGACTAGCACTAAGATTTACACAGATCTAGCTAAGCTGTCAAATGACAGGCAGAAATCTGGACACTGCTCAAGTGCCACATTATAGAAATTTGGATAAAGCAGAGATCTGATGGGGGAGCCAGAACTAAAGATGACAACATTACTGAAAGGCTCAATATGGCTAGCTTTTCCTAAAATTATATTAGCATGTGTCTGTAGAAGTGGTATTACCAGCTACTGACATTTTCTAGGCAAAGAGCTCTATAGGTGGCCTGCAGAATACAATGTTTGTAAGAAAGAATAAAACTTATGATAAGAAAGTAGCTCAGTTAACCTTTTTCTAAACACTTTCTAAACACTGTTTTTACCTCTGGTTATTAATGGACCTTTGCTCCTTTGCCTGGAATCTTTGCCATTTATGTCTCCTTCCTTCATTTTTCTTCAGCTTTCAAACGTTACCCTGATTCTTTGTTCTTCAGTGCACCTTTTCTCACTGCTTCCCTCTTCAGACTGCAAAGACACAAACAGATTACACTGATGGACGTTCTTGCAACTGTGAAAGTGAGCAACAACCTTCTGCAAAAAAAGTTGCACTAAGATATCAGGTTCATGTCTGATAATAAACTCCCCCAAATCATTGCCAGCTTTTATACAAAATCTTATTTGTCTAACCTTGTCCAACTCCTGTTCCCCTAACTTGTCTTTCCTTCTGTTTTCTCTGTCATGTTTTGATTCAAGATTATAAGCTCTTTAGGGGAATCTGCTTGCCTGGAGAAATTCTGCCCTTTGATGTGCAAATGTGTCAGTGGGAATTTCCTAAAAGCAATGCAAAGAATACATGTTGCCTAAGAAAGAAATTTGGTCATAGGGCATTGTTTTCATTTGCTTTAATTTATTTTAAAACCTTTTTACACCTCTCAGTGTATATATACTAGGCAAACATGCACATTCTCAGTATAACATAAAAGGCTACAGCGCACTCTTACTTACTACTTTCCAATATTTTTAACAAACTATCAAAAATGGGGGCTAGAAGAGATGTTAAGAAATTATCTTGTCCATCCTGCAGCTTCAAAGAATCTCCATTTCTCTCAAATTCTCCTTTTCTGTAACCCTCTGCCCATGTTCCCTGTAGTAACAAGCCTGGATGTAAACCATCCAAGTATTTTCAAGCTCAGTTCCAGATGAGCTCAGGCCCATCTCAGATCTGCAAGCAAACGCTCTTTATCTACAGGCATCCTGTTCTTTCCCAACTTTGCCACAGCAGGAATGCAGCCTACTCTGTTTCCAGCCAGAAGCTGTCAGACACATCCCTTCCAGTCTGTAATTCCCCAATATGCTGACTTTTTCTGTTCTTCATTTTATTGATCTGCTTTAGAGAATGTAGGTATTTCATATAATGTACTTTCTCCTGTCTTTTTCTATCCCTTTCATTTCTGTAATTAATTTCATACTCGCTCTTCTATAAATTGAACTTGATAAGAACACCCTCCATACAATTGTTTTTCCCTCTATTTGCAGGGGGAAATGTTTCTAGTCCAATGCCAAAATGCAAAACTGCACAAAAAGCAAAAAATATTCTTCTTACTCTAAACACGTTCAGCCGTTTATTACTGACTATATCCTAGGTTGGCATAAATCACCATATTTTGTGTGGATGTTAACTCTGATTACCCAGATCTACACATCTCTGTATGGCAACAGAAATACAGATTTTTTTTTTTCTGGATTTGTACTTTTTTGTGTGGTAGAGAGTATTAATGATAGATGCTCATCTATGCCTGTAATGGAAAACACCCTTTTCTGGAGCGTGTCCCCTTCCAGTACTAGGGAGACCAGGATTTTATTCTTAGTTCTTTGTAAAGGAACCCAGAGAGCAGTATGTGTTTTAAGGTATTTTACATTTAGACATATAGTGTCCTAGTTAGTATCTGATGCAAAAAATGCCCATATTTAGGGCACAGAGGGATTTGCCTCACAGCTCTACTGAGTCAGAGGTTTGTGAAATCTGTGTAACTGATAGGATTCTGATGCCATCAGCTGGGAGGGCCTGTAAAACAGAAGGGAATCATTACAGTGCCCCACAGAAGTTGTCTGATGTTCAAGAATATTGGTGGATTAAGACAGTGACAAGTTGTGATGGTACTGAATAATTAACAACACAATTTTCAGAATGCCAGATTGTTTGTTCTGATTCACTAAATCATCACAGGGCACACTGACCCTGAACCACAGTCCAGCATCAGTAGTACCAGCTAAAAGTAACACTACTGACGTCAGAGAAGCTACTGTTGGTTTCTGCTGCGGTGTACCAGGTCAGATATTACCAAAAACAAACAAAAAGAAAAACCCAAGAGGCTATTTCATATTTACACAAAAGTGTATGGGACTGAAAAGATTCTGAATATTCCCTGCTATCGTGTTGATCTGTTACATTCAGTGTCAGGCAAGTCACAGC
The DNA here is from genome assembly GCF_036417845.1 of Apteryx mantelli. NCBI lineage: Eukaryota > Metazoa > Chordata > Aves > Apterygiformes > Apterygidae > Apteryx > Apteryx mantelli. The sequence continues at coordinate 13,938,445 of NC_089999.1, forward strand.
CCTTATTTTGAGTTGTTACGTGACTCTGGTCTCGCATCAACTTTCCAGTCGTAGCCCTGTTTTGGGCTAATGCATGGTCTCATCAGCAGAAGGGAATACAAGTCCCCTTTGCATCTGCAGAGGCAGCGCTCTTGCTCTATAGGGTGCAGTCTGCTACCACCTGAGCAGGCATTCAGCTCTGCTGGCTTGCATGTGTATTCAATACTCCCAGGCCCTTTTCTTTCAGGACAGTATAAGCTGCTGAGGAGCTGGGAAGAGACCACCTCTGCCTCAGAAAACTGCAAGCTCTGCGACTCTGCACCAAGTTTAAGCAAGCTCTGAAGCAGGAACCTCCCGAACTCCCAGAGCCAGGTTCTGGTTCCTCATTACCCTGCCTTGCCTGCCTGCCCTATGGCCATCAGCCCCAGCTTTTCCTCCTAAACAGGCTCTGGCTGGAATATTTAACTGTGCAGTACTTATCAGGAGCAGGGAATGAAAAGCTGGACAGAAGAATAAGCAGTTCAGCAAAGGCTATTTTAGATCTGGCAGACAGGGCTTTTTGCAGACCGAAACATCAGCTGGTCAGATCATCCACCTCTATATCAAAGCGAAATAAATGTTCTCACAAGGTGGCTCTGTCTCATTTGACAGCACTGCAGTGCTGAGTGTTGTTTGATCAGCACAACTAGTCAGACCTTGGCTCTCTGAAGATGAAAGACAAATTAGGAATCTGGCATCTTTGTGAAGGAAGGGGAGCAGGTTTGCAAAACAAACAAACAAACGGAGAGCACTGAAGCACAGCTCTCAGCAGCCAAACAAGAGCAAAGCCATGTCTGCCTGCAGGCTGCAGCTGTGCTGGCAAAGGGAAGGGGGCCAAGAGGCATCAGCTCTCAAACAGCTTCTGGGCTGCCTGCCTGTGCTGCTTTGGGGAAGGAGGAGATGGCAGAAAAGATGTATCCTGAAACTTTGAACATCTTTTTTATATATTCAGCAGGAAGCAGACCAGGACTGGATCTCTGTTCGAACCCTATCAAGGGTTGGCAGGAATTTGGGCTGAGGACTGTTTCTGCACGCAGTTAAATTGCATATTATGATTGCCAAAAAGGACTGTCCCTGTCCCCCCACCCTGCATATTACTCATATGTCACCAGGCCTGAGTTTCTCTGGCTTAACACCTCATGTCTTAATTTATACTATTCTCTCAAGGTACATTTTGCTTAGATGTAGGAGGCTTCTAAGTCTACAGGGTAGAAAAGAAACTGACCCACAAAATAATTCAGTATTCAATTACAATATTTTGTAATTATCCTAAGACATAGCATCTCATTCTCTCAAAGCACAATGTAACTATTCCAGAATTGAGCGGATTTTATTTAAGTTTGTTTTAAGGCTTGTCCAAATTCACCTAGAAAGCCCGCAGAAAAGTTAGGAGGAGAAGATAGCTCTTCTGACTCTAGGTCCCATGCTTTGGCCACAAGACCTAGTATCCTCTCTAGCTTTAATGAAATCAATCAAAGCAAAGTTTATAGCCCCGGTTCTAATGAGAGACTTGGCATCTTGCACCACTGTAAATAATCAGCTATAATTACAGCGCAGCGCAAGGGAATTTAAACCAAAGGAATATAAAACAGCTCAGTAACATTTTTCACTGTAGAGTGGAAAAGACTGTCATTTCAAATCACATGGAAACATTGCGGACTGAGTGCCTGAGCCTGCCAGGCATTATGCTCTTCCTGCAAGGAGTCCGAATGCCTTCAAACTCATTGAAGTTAATGGCAGCTGAGTTCAGAGAAAACACGGGCTGAAGAGGAGCACACAGAACTAGTGTGTTGTGGAAAGGTTTTAAACAAAAGGGAGTGAAACAGCTGTGTAATAGATGTTAGTAATATTTGAGATTATGCTGTCATATATTAGGGTGGGGATATAGTGAACTCAAGGTTGGCCTAATTTCTGCATTGCTGGAATTGTTCCTGAGCTGTGTAGTCTGTCTTATCAGATAGAGTCACCCTTTAGGATGCTCAAATACCATCAATAAATAGAGATTATAACTTGCCATTCAATTGAGCCTTCAATCTATTCTCATTTTTACTATAATGGCAGGCTCAGATTCCGGCTGGAGAAGGTCCCATTCTGCAAAATCATGTAGAGAGAGAGAATTTCTGTCTCAAAGAGTTTATATTATAAACAGCCATAAGAAAATTGAGTAACTTGCCCTACTCATACAACATATCTAGGAAAATAATACAAGCCCTCTGACCTGCAGCTTAATACCATGTCTTCTAACTCATCAGTACAACTTCTTGGACCAAAAGACCACTGTCAACATTAAAATTTCTTGCTCATTCACAGCATATGCACACTGAGTTGACAGCACTTTTTCTGTTCAATATGATTCTTGGGCCTCAGTCTACCAGCAGTCAGTGGAAGGAGGAACTACTACTCTACTTCACATTATTTCACCTCTCAAAAACATTTTCAGTTAATTAAAATATGCAATATACTGCTAACAGAGAAGTCCTATTTCTTAATATATCTCACACATACTGCACTAGAACTACAGTTATTCTTTATCGTTTACATGGTAAAATTTTGTCCTTTCATATATCCCCACTCAGGTTGTCAAAACACTTTAGAAAAGAGTACCTTAATTGCCCTCCCGGAAGACAAATTTTAATGTCTTCTCCTATTTTAGGTACTCAGAAGGTCAAAAAAAAAAAAAAATTCCTGGCTCTTACTCCCATTTACCATGATATTTGTTTTTGTAAACAAACCAGAAAGGAATAGACACTGTTCCACAACTGACCAATTCTCTTGCCTCTGATAATCAGACTGTCAGTTACTCTGTTTATTGTAACAGTGCACTCCACTGTCAGGAAGTTTTTCCATTTATTTCTGGTACCTCTCTGACTCCTCCAGGATGGACCTTGGCAACGTCCCTTTATGAACTGCTTTCAGCAAACAGGTTTGAGTCTCTTCACACATTCTGACAATGTCGCTTTTACGTCCTGAGAGGTCTCCTGCATGATAAAGAAAGGGGGATGGAAATGAGGACACAAGAATAAAAATATAGACTGCTTGCTTAACTGACTAGTGTTTCGAAATGAGAAAGGCTGGTCTAAAGCGGCATTAAGGCAGGTACAAGTTCTTTTAGTGAATAATCCCAGTGCGAAGCTTTCAGTTAACCTTCAGTTCAGATAAGATACAGAGATGAGCAGGAACAGGCTAGAAGAAAGTAAATAATGTATACATCTGAGGGGAAGCATCACAGACCGAGACAGACCTTGCAGGGCTCTGGAAGCGAATGGCACACAAAGAATTACACAGGCTGGGCTGGAGGCCGCACTGGTTTCTGTTATGTTTCATCAGAGGAGAGGTAAGCCAAAACGAAGTCTCCAAGAGAGCTCAGATTTCTAAATCAACCTGATTTTCCAGTGAAGATGACTTGCTTTCTCTGCACTACCAAGGACCCTTTTCTACTATCATTGTTTAGGACAGTTCAAGCTCAAAACTCTCAGCATGACCTTCAGCCGTCTGAGATAACAGCTCTTGTAACTTCAGTGGGTAAATTTAGCACAGATGTATCTGAAAGCAGCTCCCTTACAAGGTACAATACCCAGGGCTAGCTTACAAAGAAGGGATGTTTTTGAGCCTAAAAAGAATAAGCCCAGACCTCTGTCTCTCTTATTCCTGTGCAACTAATCATCATGAAAACGCTGAATTCACCACATGCATTAGGCCATCTGCTCTATTTATTATACCACAAAGATGTGGTCCAAAAATGATAAAATCCCTAAGAGACCAAAAGAATGCAGAGAAAAAAATTAATCTGGTTTATCTCTAATATTCTATCTCTGCAACTTTTCCACAACATACTCTTTCAGCAGGCCTTTACAGATTAACTCCTTAGGTATCAGACGCCCATCTGTTTATAACATCTATGGAAAACAAATTCTATTTTTCACAATAAGCAATGGTGGATAAGCTACAGAGAAAAGAGGGAAAAGGGGACAGGGAAACAACAACTCAAATTATAACAAGGGGAGGCAGCCTCGTCCAGGGCAGGAGGTGCCTGCAGCAGAGGCAGGAGATTACGCTCCTGGCTGCACCATGACGACCCTGGGAAAGTGGCCTCATCTCCCCGTTCCCCCTCCCAGCCGTTGTCTGTCTGGTCTATTTAGACTGCAAACTCTTCAGGGCCAAAAGTCCCATAATAAACAGCTGAACTGTGCCAATATTACTCGGAGTCACCAGGCAAATAACAACACGTACATGAAATAAAATAACAGCTGAAACTGCCACGCACAGTGGCATTTCACTAGAAGGAACACACAAGGGTGGCAGCGAGAGATGGAGAGGGGCAAAGACTGCTTAGAGATTTTTTTTTAAATGTTTGCAGTACATAGCTTCATAGACAAGGCCCCTTACGCTCTTAGCAGTTTGTTGCAGGACTGGGGGTGGCGATGGGATGGGATGGGGTTTTTTTGTAGAACAAGTTTCTCTAACCCTTTAACTTGGGGGGTGGGGGGTCACTTGGACCACCTTCACTTTCTGCTGTACTTTAGTGCTACTTAACCACTGCTTGAGAAGTCTTTTAATCTACCATTTAGGCTTAAAGTTTTTCAAAAGAGTTTGAGGAATTTATTCACCCAATTCCCAAAGTAATTCAATGAGCATTGAGCACACAGCTCTCAGTGCTTTTTTAAATATCTTTTTGTTAGAGTCAAACCTTTAGTACATTCTCTCACAGATCAATAATCCATCCTGCTTTACAGTTTTTCCTCTTTAGGAAGATTACCACCAAGGCCTGAGTTCTCCGTTCTCCAAAATGGAGAATGATGAGTCTGTAGCCAAACTACATGTGACTTTCGTTTAAAAGCTTTTCAGGCTTTTTAGTAGCTTTTCAAAATCCAGTTCAGAGATCCTAAACTCCTACTTAATGGTAGGGACCAGGCCCAACTCTTCTAGTTGGTGCTGATAATCATTTCATTTGAAGGATGACCCTGAGCAGAGGCTTGTTTTAAGTCAGAGTTCAGGAAGACAAACATCTTGCACAATTTTCTCGTTGTTAATAAATTAATAGATTTCGGACAACACACAATTCAGACAAAGGTCTTCCAAACCATGAATTGGGTATTTCATAACTTTCCTATGTTATCCTCTGATTTTACTAGAGCTTGACAGTAAGCAAGGAAATTTGGACAGAGCAACTCATTGATTCTCTAGTTCCTACAGAATCTAAACTTTCATTACATCTGGCTTCCCCTTAAAGCACTCCCGTGTGTTATAAACAAAAATAAATTGTGAATACAGTTATATTTCTGTAATTATTTAATATTTAAATGTCTGTTACATATGTATAAACCACAGAATAGTAAAGAAGAGAAGAAGTTGACTTGGGTCTGGCTGGATGATTGGACAATACCAGAAAAGGATATTTTATATATATATATTTTTTATTTATATTATATATATATACACACACACGTGTGTGTGTGTGTGTGTATAAAAAATTAACAGTGTTTGTACTGAAATCTATTGGTCTCTATCTCTGGCAGTAGGAGAGGTTCAAGCTTTCACTGCTTTCCTGGGCTCCTAGGATCACCTGTCAGCCAGTGCCGAGTTTTCCAGTGTGTACTTTGGCAGTAATGGCTGCTATTCTATTTTGGGACTAACAGCCCTTCTCTTTGACCACATAACTTTTCTGTTTTTCACCGTTCTCTTCACAGCAATCTCTTTTTCTCTTCAATCCTTTTTGTCCTCTCCCCCTTTCTTCCATTCTGCTCTTTCCTTTCACCTTCTCTTTTGCCTCCACAAACTCATGCTGAACTTTCTCAATTCCAGGGAGACTACTCAAAACAAACAGGAGCTTGTGAATTATTAACAGTGTAGACCATAAATAGCATATTTTTTAATTACAGCCAAACCACCAAGACGCGTGCACTATTGCACAGATCAGCTACTTTGGTCTTACTGTCACTGGCCTTAAGCGTTCCCTCAGCTATCATTTGTCATGAATACTCGATAGAATGGAAATGGTAAAGAGGAGGGACACAGCTTGCGTGCGAATGAAAAAGCCCCATGTGTTCTTCTAGTACATTGCTATATATTTGACATAGTTACTGTTGCTGATCTAACTCCTGTTTATACAACCCAAACAGTGACGCCTAACAGAAACTGATAACCTCAGTGGTCCCTGAACAGAATACCTTGTTGGGATGGCTTGCGCAAACTGAAGGAGGAGCTGCACAGTTTCTGGACAGAAACTGTGATCTAAATTTAATGATAATCTATAGGTTCATAAGAGGGATTCAAAAACCCAAATGAATGGCCTTTCAGTGGTAGAAGCCTTCGAGCAGAAAGGCATAGCGATGGAAATCAAGCACAGTAAGTCTCTCTGCTGAGAGTCTTGCAAGTAGCTAGAATATAGGAAATGCATAAAGAAAACACCTAGGCTCATCTTACCAACTCTGGATAATATTACAAAGGCATGCAAAGAAAAATCAGCACCAAAACCAATTTCTGTGAAAGCAGCACAGTCCCCTATTCGCGATACACTCAGACTTCAGATGGCTTGCCTAGTTCGTTCTAATAACTAACTGAATAAGTCAAAAAGAATTCAGCAAGGCTGATTAAGAGAATCATATAGTACATCAATTAAAAAAATTCAAAGACGGAAACACAAATGCAATGTGTGTATCTAGATTCACTACATCAGTATGCAAGAATGTTAAATAAGCCAATCCTGCTGCTTTAACAGCCTAGGGAAAAGCCACGTAACCTGGTTCTTAGAAAATACTCTCAAAGCAGGCAGACAACAAAAAAAGTCCTCTTTCATTTATGAAAGCTTATTGTAGTCTGTAATGTCTTGATGTAGAAAGATGGCAATGAGTTTATTAGCTTCCCAGCTGAACAGCACTGCGCAGACTTGGCAGCTGCGTCCACAGAGGAGGATAATGGAAAACACATAAATCAGCTTGGAGTCGTTTGCGCAGTCTTTACAGGCCCTCGCAACATGTGACTGCGTGGGGTATGCAGCCTGGTGCCACCCTCGATTCCATAACTACGCCTCACCAGAGAGACAAAAATTGTCTGAAAAATAGTCCAGTTTGGTTCACTTACAAGGAAATAAACATGACAAGGCTCCGAGGAAGGGAAGTGTGGATTCTTTATCTCCTCAAGTTTTGAGTGCTTTTTAAAAAGATATGTTTACCGACCAGAATGGTGCAGTTGGCAGCCTGCAGACAGCACCCAGCTTTCCTCCTCTTCTACACGTCCTTCGGAGGTGAGGCAACTTCCCTTGCAGCAAGGCATGCAGGGAGAAGGGGTTGGTGAAGTCTCTAGAACAGTCTGTGAAGCCAATTTCTAATAAGCCTGCAAAAGCCTGGGAATTTACATACCACAATTTGCCACAGTGTCCTTAACCCGCAGAATGTGGGCTGGCAAGTTCAAAGACTGGCATTTGGACTCCTGTGTTGTAAAGGCTGAACAACAATGCAACTCCTAAAATTCCTCACTGTTTGAAGATGCATTAAATTAGACGACATTATATCCCTGTGTTACACAAAGACCAGACTAAAAGATCTAATTATCTCTTCTGGCCCTCAGATCTACTGTATTAATGAGCAGAAAGCACACTGAGGAAGAAAGACCAACTAGCAAAGCATTACTTACAGAAATAATAAATTGCCAAATACTTTGCTTCTTTTAAGAAAGCTATCAAGAAAGCCAGTAACACAGTACAAAACTGTGCAACTTGTCTGTTCTCTTGTCCTGGATGTAACAGCCCCTCAAGGTGAGCAAACAGAACAGAGCCCAATTCCGTCCGCAAGTGAAGCTCAGCTCGGCAGGAGAAGTCCTACGCAGTGAGTCACCTCAGCTATGGGATGGCCTGGTTCAAACATTCACAACTTATGAGTAACTCCAGAGCAGCATTTCACAATATCCACTGGCTACAAATCTCCCTTGTTAGAAGAAGCTGTTGAGGGGTCAGTTGAAGACAGCTGTTTCAGGGTTTCCTATCAGCAGCCAAGAGAGAACTGATAGAGCAGGAACAGGATCTTGCTGCTAGAAAGTACTGTGACAATTTGGTGCTAAGAGAGTATCATACAAACCAGATTCAATAAACATGTGAACTGAGTCATGGTAGTGCTTGGACCACCACGCAGATATTCAAACCTCCTTCCTGCTCCTTGTTTTGACATTGCCCTACCCCACGATTTTAATAATGCTTCATTGGCCTTGCTTACAGAAGGGCAATTTCTGGATATTGCTACTGCAGAATAGCTAATCCTTACAGCTATTTCAGTATAACTACTGCTTTGGAATAAAATCATAGTTATTCCATAATATCTGTGGTTAATTATCCTGCTATCTGCTTTTTGTAAGTACAAAGAGAGAACAAGGAAGGAGTCATCTAGTGTCAGAACAAGGGTAGAATTCAGATATGCGAAAGGAGGAAAAAAAGAGGAAAAGGAAGAGAAAGAGAAAGGAGAATATATAGATGTTATTTCAAAATCATGCAGTGAATGAGGTAGCCTCAGGGTCTCTTTCTCCCCGAGTAGTTTATGGACAACCCCAATAACTTCAATAGAAAATTCAAAACTTTACCATAAACCAGATCTTGTTGGATTTAGCCACTAAACTATACAGTAAAACAAAAATACATCAGAAGAGTAGGAAGCTCTCCTGAGAGTTTTCTAGCCTCTGGTTAGGAAAAACAAAACCAAGTGCACATCACGCATCCATCCCGCAACAGTCCTACAAGCTTAAACGCACGTTTTGTTTTACGTGTTGCCTCGCAGTCCCAAGATCAACAGACATGGAGGATGTCACAACCCGGCTAACAGATAGCGGAGGCAGTATCTGCCTAACTCACCAAGGCAGGAATGTTAACTGCCGCTTGTTGGATATTTAAGCAAGAAAAGAACATTCCTTATCCCACCCGAGAACTATGCAGTTTATCAACACAACCGCATTACATCCCCATGGCAGCAGCTACGAAAAGCCTCCTGACTGCAATACTGGGAGAGTCGCTATGATACTCTATACTCTATATTGTGAACGCTCATGTTTTGGGGGATCCACACACAGTAAATTTAGCTCCTTAAAACACTTAAAACGTGACTCATCTTTTGGGGATGAAAGGGGACTGAAAGGCGTTGCCAAAACGGGCTACGACTGCAGACCTTAACGCTACGGCACTGCCAGGTACCGTTCCACCCCACCCCCCCCCAAACGCAGCTACATCACGGTTTTTACTTAAGAGCGTGAACAGGACCAGGCTATATTTTAAGCAAGTCCAGGAGGGTTTTTTTACGAGACGGGCTGCTGTCAGACGGCGCATTGCTTTTTGCGGGGCGGACGGGCCCAGCCTCCGCAGCAGGCAGAGGCCAAGCGCGTGGGGACAACCGGCTACGCCGAGCCGAAGGATGCTGCGGCGGGCGGCAAAAAGCGACGAGCGCCGGGACTGCGACGCGGGATGAGACTAACAGTACCGCTGAGGAGCAGAAGTTAGATTAACAGGGAAAGCTCAGGACAGGGTGTTAAGGCGTCCCGAGGGGCGTCGGTGTCGCTGCCGAAAAGGGAAGAAAAATCCCCGTGTGCCACCCGAGCTGCCGTGGCTCTTTCAAGGGCTGAAAAAGGTCGGGAATTAAAGCAGGGGGCCGAAAGGGCACCGCGTGCGGGGCCACGAAGCACGGCGGTTAATTTCAAGCCGGGAATTGCTGCTCTGTTTCCGAGGGCGGCGCGGAAAGGCGGCGGGCGGCCGCGCCTCAGGGAGCGCCGCCCGCCGAGCAGGCCGCGGGGCGGCTCTCCGCAGCACCCCGCTCACCAGGAGGCCGGCCGGGCCCGGGCCGAGGCGAGGGGAAGGGAAGGGAGGGGAGGGGAGGGAAGCGGAGCGGAGGGCGGACCGCGGCCGCCTCCCGCCTCCCGGGCGCGGGGCGAGGCCGCCGCCTGCCCCCCGCGCTACACCCCGCGCCGCGGCGGCCATTTTGTCCCAGTCCCTGCGTCTCCGGCGAGCGGCGGTCGCTCTCGCTCCGTTGCGCCCGGCCGTGCCGCAGGTCCCGTTCGCTCCGCTCCGCGCCCGAGCCGGTCTGGTCCGAGGGGCGGCTCCGTAGATGGCCAGCTTTCCCCTGGATGTCAACGAGAAGCTCATCGGTGAGGGGCGGCCGCGGGGCGGCTGCGCTCGGGCCTGGGGCGGGCGCCGAGGCGATTACCATTAAATCCCCGAGCGAAATTAATTACTAAAGCTGCTCGCGATCGGGGGGGGAAGGAGGCCGGGTGGCGGCGTTCCCGCTGCGCGGGCGGCGGGTGAGGGAAGGAGGGAGTTCAGACAAGCTCTTTTGGCACAGGCTGCTCCCTTCCGCCGAGGGGTAAAGTCTCGTTGAGCGGCGTTTATGTAACGCTGCGCCTGTCACAGGCAGGGACCCCCCCCCCCCCTTTGCCCAAACCCAAAACCGCGCACGTGCTGCGGGGCTAAAGTACACGCCGAGGGGAGCGGAGAGGAGCGGGGCGGGGGCGAGCAGCCGCCGCAGGCTGCCATGGCGGCGGGGCCCAGCCCGGAGCTCGCTTTAAATAAGTCGACGTTTACCCTGAATTCACGCCGGAGTGACTATACACGGCGCCGTCCTGCGGCCTCTGTCCGCGCCCTGAAGATGGGCTTGGTGAAAAGCCCCGGTGAGGTCTCCTTACACCCGCCCCCCCCCCCAGCCCGGGCTGCGGAGGGGAAGCGTTCCCTATCTAGCCGCGTTATAAAGCGGGGGAAAACCAGCCTAATCTGCTCACGCAGGGCTAACTTGTTTCCTATGATTGTTGCTTAAATTATTTTCCTGAGGGAGGGGCCGGATACTAAAGCGTGTAAGTCTATTCACGTTTTTCTTAAAGTGTTTCAAGGTTAAGGAAAAAATCACTGCTAGGCAGCTTATTCACTGATCTCTGAAGTTTGAGGTGCAACTGGAGCATAATTCCACTGCTATCTCTAGAGTTATAGTTAGAATAATTTAAATAATAGCTGTTCTCAGTAAATTCTTAATTGATTTCAGTTGTGCTTCTGGCATCAAGATGTGATATTACTTACATGACAGCAAGGAAATTTTAACACTATGCTGTTTCTCTTTAGTGACTTAATCTCTTTTGCAGCTGAGGCTGTTTTCACTGGTTATATAGTGGCAACAAAACACTTCCCCCCCCCCTTACTGAAAATGTAACATGAAATAAAAGCAAAATATTTAAGTAACATACTGCCTAGTTTCTTTGTAAGATTCTAAAATACGCCAAGTTTATTTTTTTTTAATGGAATTTCCTCTTTGTTTTCTTTTTAGCTCGGTCACGTACTGTAGGAGAACTCTTAGCCCCAACTTCTCCTTTTGACAAGAAGTGTGGACGTGAAAACTGGACTGTTGCATTTGCTCCTGATGGCTCATACTTCGCTTGGTCACAAGGGCATCGCATAGTGAAGCTGGTTCCCTGGTCTCAGTGCCTTAATAACTTGTAAGATAAAACCATACAGCTTTTAATTAATCTGAAAAACTTAAAAATTTCAAAATAGGAGATAGTAGATTAAAATTCATGTTTGGGCTTTTTTGGCTTTGATCTGTTTGGGGAAAAACTAGCATTATGTAATTCCTTAACCTAAAGTATGAGCTATTGTCTCCTCTTCTTGTCTTGGAGGATTCTATGGCCATCAAGGGAAACAACTGGATTGTAACCTCACAAATGCTATGGAGGAGTGATTCATTAATTAATTCAGGCGCTCTAAAATAAGAGGAAGTTAGAATGAAAAGGAAACTTAAAGACTAAAGCAGATTGGGACTTTATAGTTTCTTATCAGAAAGAACGATTTGGTGTTAACTTCTAGGAATTTATTTAAAGGGAAAGCTGTTTCCTTACTATTCTTTTTAGAATACCAGCTAAATTCCAAAAGGCACACCTTATTTTTACTAGCAGATTACATTTTAATGAGGCTAGTAACCTGCAGTTGCATCTTTATAGCTAGACAGTTACATTGACCCTTACAGCAAATCTACTTTCTTTGTGGTGGTAGCTTAGTTGGTTTTCCTGTGCTGGCTTCAGTATATCTTCCCAGTTTTTAATGCATGTAGGTGAATTTCAGGGAATCTCTTGCTCATTTAGAGGAAAGTCTTAGAATTTTTTGTAATTCATTTTCTCTATAAATGCTTCCAAAATGTTGTTTTTCAAAGTAGGTTAAGTTAGTGCTCCCTACAAAGGCAAAAACATAAAAGAAGCTTAACATTGTATTATATAGAAAGGTTCCGGTGTTAATAATTCTTCTGACAGTTGTGAGAAAACTGCTTTTATAATTTGAATGTAAAAATGCTTCATTAAGGGCCTCCAAAATGTATCTCATGCCAACCCATCGATTTCTTTACATCTTAAGAAAGACCTTTTTGTTCTATTGTATTCTGAATGTTACATGATATACCACTACTTATTTTTATATTAAAAATATTCTTTATGCTATTTTTTGTTTGTTTTACAGCTTGTTGCATGGCACAAAGAATGTGGCAAATTCAATCAGTACAAGACTTTCGAGACAGAACAGTGATAACGGTCAAAAAAATAAGCCTTGTGAACATATAATAGACTGTGGTGATATAGTCTGGAGTCTTGCTTTTGGGTCTTCAGTGCCTGAAAAGCAGAGCCGCTGTGTGAATATAGAATGGCATCGTTTCAAATTTGGGCAAGACCAGCTTCTCCTTGCAACAGGCTTGAACAATGGGCGCATCAAGATATGGGATGTATATACAGGTAGAGTGTGCAAGGGGAAGTTTGCATTTCAGTGTCACTTTATGCAGTAGTAACATCATTAACGCACAGAATAAATTGCTTACAGAATTTTAATTGGGAATTGAACTTGAATGCAAGTTAAGTAATCTAAAAATAGCATAAACTCCTGCAACTAGAAGTGTTCAAATACTCTTTGAGGAAGCAACAAGCTCAGATCATACTTTTGAGATTAAAATTGATGGATAATAAAGCCTTATTGCTGCAAAATGGTTAAGTATGTGATTGACTTCTGGTACACCAGTTGCTTACTCCAAAATGTTCTGCTGGATAGTAGTTTTAGGATACTTTCAAATAAAGGAAACTTCATCTGGGAAGTTGCTTTCAGTTCTTAAGTATGAGGAAGAATTTATGTTGATGAGGACCTTTTATTTTTTTAAAGGTAAATATTGTTCAAGTGATAAGGGACCAAATCTGAAACCAGGGAATCCTGTAAGTTACCTAGTAACACATTTGGGAGAAAACTTTTCAGCTTTTAAAAGTGAAACAAATGACTACTGAGTAATCTGTTGTTATATCTTAAAAATTAAGCTCAGCATGCAGATGTGTATCAAAAGACAAGTCTTGCCTCATTTGTCAGGCATCTGATCCTAGTATATAATTCGTGTAAAAAGTTCCTAGCTTTAAAGGAAATTGCTCTTCAGCGCAGAAGAGTCTAAAAAGATACACATGCATTTTACTGTGTGAAGGATTTCTACAAAGAATATTTGCTGTAGTTCTGTATTCTTCTGCCTGTGCTCAAAATTTCTTGTGATTTCTTTTTGACTTTAGTTTTTCCGTAAGGAATTTAATTGGAATAAAAGGCTCCTCTATAAGCCGTTATTTTAAACTGTGATTTTTTTCACGTAACAGGAAAACTCCTCCTTAACCTGATGGACCATACAGAAGTTGTTAGAGATTTAACCTTTGCTCCAGATGGCAGCCTGATTTTAGTGTCTGCATCAAGAGACAAAACACTGAGAGTGTGGGACCTGAAAGATGATGGTATGCATTTAAGAAGTTAATCTGTTGTAATACCTAGGAGAAATATGAACATACACTCCTCTAGTAATTGTTGTAAACTCAGTTGGCTCTACATTTCTTTCAAAACTAACTTCCTTTTATTAGTCACTTGCTCCATATGTTCCCTTGAAATACTTTCTCTATATGTGCCCTAAAAGTACAGGTTGGCAGTGGGTTAAGAGTGTATGAACTGACCTTTATGAATAGGGACATAGGATTTGGAGGCTGCATGACAGATAACTTTTTTTTTGTGTAGAATAACACTGCAAGATGTCATTTGGAAAAGAGTATGCAATTTCATAAGGGAAAAACTAACTGGAAAAGATGTTCGTACTGGATTAGGAATCTTTAACCAATTCTTATGGAAATGTCTTTCTTTTTAGGAAATATGATGAAAGTATTAAGAGGACACCAGAACTGGGTATATGGTTGTGCATTCTCTCCAGACTCTTCCATTCTCTGTTCTGTTGGAGCTAGTAAAGCAGTATGTGTCAGAGTTTCTTGTTCATTAAATCTACTGAATTGTGTGCATAATCATTTTAAATCTAAGTAACATTAAGCTTGTGCTCGGTGTCATGAACTTCTAATGTTTTATGATGATGTACAAGTGCATGAAATAAAACTAGCACATGGTGCAGAGACACTGATTTATGAATTGAACTTGCACTGCTTTTAGTTGAAGAAACTTTAAGCATTCCTTGAGAAGTAGTTCTGCACATGTATATAGTATAAAAACAAAGATGACTAAAGCTTCCAGTGTTAAAAGATACTTAGATTAATGTATGAAACTATTTTGCTATTGATTTTATCCTTTCTATTTCCTGCTCATTGAAAAGGACTTTTCAAAGTCTGAGCCAGTCATGATATGTCCTGCTGAAAAAAATGTTTCTACATGTTCTCCAATACAAAAGGCACTCTTGTGTCTAAAGATCTAGAGTGAAGAACAGCACACTGGTTTTGTTTTCATCTGTATTCTAATGTCCTGCTAGAGAACTGAAAGCAGTGCAGGTAAAGCAAATATACAATAAGCTGCTTTTCTGGGCACTGAAGAGTCAGTATATAGTAGAATAGGAAATTCAGTCTAGTTACAGGGTTTTTTTTGTTTTTTTTTTTTTTGTAGTTTAACAAAGTCTAGTGGTGCTGAGTAAAAACACAATGTGAACATTGAATACTACTTTGTAAGGATGACTGTTCAAATGCATTTTATACATTAGAGTAAGTTATCAGTGCAGACTTGATAGAGAATAGTTGAGGTCTGGGTTTTGTTTTTTCTTTAAATAGAGCAGATGTGGATGTATACATTGATATCTGTAGGCTTTGTGTTTTCCATAAGCTTCTTGCTTTCCCTGTCACAGGTGGTGGCAGCAATATTGGTGTGATTGAGGTTAAGCTGGCACCACTCACACAGGAGCACAATGGTGTTAGCTGGGCAGAAAGAGTGGCATCTCTGGCTACCAGGCTGGGGGCGAACTTTACCATAGGATGAAGTAACCTTGCATTCGACTGCAAGGTGTACTGTACGTACGCAGGTGCTGGTTGATGTCCACTTTCTGCTTTCTTTCTTTCTTTTATTATTATTATTTTTTAATTTTCACAGCAGTGAAACACACTGACTCCTAAAACTTAGTTACAGTTTTATGGAATGTTGGGGTCTTCCTGGTGAAGTTGATCAACATATTTATAACTGATTATAAAATAGTTCAGTTCTAGGAAGTATGAGAGGCACTAAGGCTCTGTTTGCTTTGGTCAAACATATATATTTACCCAAGATGTCAGTATTTAATCTGTGCAGTAAAACTGAGTTGGTGATAAATCAGGGACCCTAATGAGCTCTTTTAGGGACATAGTATTTTATGCCGAAAACTTGCATTTTCTGTAAAATCATGCTGCAGTACATAGCTCTTTCCTATTACATTATTCTGCAGTCTTCATTTTCATTACATAAAATGTACAACTGCATGTAAAATTCCAAAATACTATTATCTTTTATCAATTTCTATAATATGCAATAAGCTGGGTAAATTTTAATATTAATGGATTTTTTTATTGTTGACTTGATTTAAAATGCATAAATACTTTCTAATAATGTGGTTATACTTCCCTGTTGTTTTGCCAAAGACATAACTTTTGGCTGTGAAAATTCTCTTTGCTTGCAGTATCTGTTTCTCTTCCTAGGCTGACGTTGGTGATCCAAGCCAATTGTAAACAAGTGATCTTAAAGGGGATGCCACTGGAGTAACAATATGTTAACATTACATTTTCTGTCTGTATATTTCTTAAAATTTTGGTAGTTACTGAAAAGAGGGGACTGTAGCGTTTAACCCTATTTATTTCTGCATATTTTAATAAAATAGTTTTGTAATACACCAATTTCAGTAAGCTACATGCTTAAATTGTGTTGCCTTTATCTTACATTTTGGCTTATTTTGTTAATAACATTTAACAAACTTGAGTTAGAACTTGCATGTCTGCTTTAATTATTTTTTAAAAACTTGATTTTAATCTGAGTATGACACTGAGCATATTTCTTAATTGTAGTAATTCATAATGCCTGATTTTAATATTATCTTAAATAAGACTAGCAGCTATACTTTAAAAAAAAAATGTAAATGTGTCATTGTATCTCTGAGCAGAGCTATAACATTAGCTTTTTTAATTGCAGGTTTTTCTCTGGGATATGGATAAATACTCCATGATACGGAAACTAGAAGGACATCACAATGATGTCGTAGCCTGTGAGTTTTCTCCTGATGGAGCTTTACTGGCTACTGCATCTTATGATACTCGAGTTTATGTCTGGGATCCACATATTGGAGTTATTCTTATGGAATTTGGGTAAGCAGTCAAATCTGGAAACTCTTTCTCCTGGAATGAGGATAACTACTTAATTAATGTGTTTATGTAATTAACCGATAACTAGATTTGGGGAAAATTTCAGTAGTGGCTGATGGAAATACCAAAGTGGCAGAGCAGTGGAAGTTTTTCTTCTATCTGACAAATAGTTTAAAGCACTAGTATTTTCAAGTGTACTAATTTAAGCATCTGCAATAAAGCTCAAGTGTTTAGTACTACAAAAGATATTGTAGTTCAGCCTCCACTTCTGATTACACAGTTAAACGGTAAATCCATTTTTTCTTCCTCACCTTTGCTGGTCATGGCTAAAGGAAACTCTTCCACAGTTCTTAAACATTATACTGTTATGTGTCTGTCTGTCTCCAGGCATCTGTTTCCCCCTCCTACTCCAATATTTGCTGGAGGAGCAAATGACCGATGGGTCAGATCTGTATCTTTTAGTCACGATGGACTACATATTGCAAGTCTTGCTGATGATAAGTAAGTATGAGGAAAGATTTGTTAGACTACTTTAATTCTTCCCCTATGACATCAACTTTTAAATACTAAGTCCATCCCCCCACCCAAGAAATCACTTCTGATGGGCTTGGTAAAAGTAGATGAGTTATCCGGTATGTGCTAATGTTCATTCTGAACAGGCAAAGAGTTGTGTACAGGGTAGCTGATCTGAATAACTTGTGTGTAGCAAATAACTGAAAACAGAAAAATAGGGCTTGTAAACAGTGAAAAATGTAAATGGAGCTAATGATGCAGTTAAGTCCTTTATATAGCTTTAGATTCCAAAGTAAAAGGAAAATTACTCTGATCTGGTATTTAACTTCTGCTAATGTTGCAAATCCTATTTTGAAGAACCATATTGTAGAAGGTGAAGAATGATTTCTCAAGATGACAATGTGGGTATTAAACTATCTAAAGGAGGTTTTAGGGTTTACTTATTTATTTTAATTAAAACAAGCATTACTAGGATTGCTTATTATGTGTCACTTACTAAAAGATCAGCTATCTAAATCTATAATTCAGATTATTGCTTCCTGCTGTTGAAGGCAAACTTTTACTTTAATTGGCAGAATTAGAATTGTTGAAGATGTGCAGGTCAAGGTATATATTAAGAATGAAGTTACAGCATTTCAGGCCAAATTTGAAATGCCATGTATGCATATTAAAGCGTTTATTAAATTCCCTGAATTCTGCTTCAGACCACTTCTTCCTCTAATGCTGTACAATAACTTGCAAAATTAAATGGCTACTCTGAAAACTTACCACTTAGTTCTTCCCTTCTCAGAATGGTGAGGTTCTGGAGAATTGATGAAGATCACCCTGTACAAGTTGCACCTTTGAACAATGGGCTCTGCTGTACCTTTTCTACTGATGGCAGTGTTCTAGCTGCAGGGCAAGTATACATTTAAACTTTTTTCCTAAAATGTTTATTTACAATACAAACCTTGAAAAAGTTGGCTAAAAGTTGTAAAAATCTTAATTGTGACTTGCAACTTGATACTTCTGAATTTGTTTTACCTCTGGTACTATTTGTTTAAACATTCTTGGAATAGCAGTAAAATCTAGAAGGTGATAAACTCCTTATCTTTGAGAATAAATAAGTATACAGACCCACAAACATACGAATTGGAAGAACCCATTAGATAATCAAAGGAAGTTATTCTGCTTTAGGTGGTACACCAAATCGCTGTTGCATAGATGATCGGTACCATAATGATTCTGACAAGTTGCTATTATTGTGCTGCTTGTAGCTTAAAAGAAGAACTGGCTTCTAGTGTAAATTAGTCTGGGATAAGCTAGAATTAAGCAACAGGCAGTTCAGAGCATATTCCCCCTAACTAGCAAATGTATGAGAGAATTTATAGTAAATTGAGATCACTCAGGTGGAATAACTGTGGTTTTTTTGTTCTGTTTGGGCAGGACACAGGATGGAAGTGTGTATTTCTGGGCAACTCCGAAACAAGTTTCCAGTCTCCAACACCTGTGTCGTATGGCAATTCGAAGAGTGATGCCCACCAGCCTAGTCAAGAACTTACCTATCCCATCAAAAGTGGTGGAGTTCCTTTGTTACCAGATTTAAATGCAAGGGAGGAGAGAGAAGAAAACAAACAAACAAACAAAAAAACCCACAACAACACCCAAAACTGGCAGGTGGCCCAGCTGCTGAAACTGGCTAAATACTTTAAAGAATCCTCAACCTTTACAGCCTTTAAGCTTAAAACTCTACAGGTTTTCAAGAGCTATTTAAATGGATAACCTAAATATTATTTTGTCAGAATGCCTGACAAGTTTTTAATATTTATAGAAAACACAGTAGAAGTATTCCTGATGTTCTCAATTTTCTAAGATATAACTGTGAAAACATGTACATACATAGACATAAGCTGCTATGTGTTATCAATGTACCTTTAAAAATTGCTTTTATGATTTTTAATGTGTATCATGTATATATTGCTTTTGTAGAGCCATCAGATGCATCTGTGCTGTAAAGTGGAAGGATAGCTATTATTCTGGGACACTGAGTTAGAAAAAATATTGACTTAAGGAAGCTTAACTGCTCTGTATGTATGTACATTGGTTGGGATTCAGGAAACTGATACACAGATGCGAATTCATGTTAGTTTATTTCATGAAAAGGTACAGCTTAGCTTTTTAGAGCAATGTATGGTGAAGGGAAGTAGGCTGAGGTAAGGGATGGATTATATCTAATGTAAATCCAAGAATGTTGCCTGTGTGTCAGCTAAAAAAGGGCCTTAAGTTTTGTATCAACAAAAAGGTTAAATTTCAGTATTGGGCAGTGTTAAAGAAATATTTGCTTACATTTCTAAAATCTAACTACTGTATTGTTGCCTGATACTGTGTCTGTAAAGAGAGACAAGTTTACAGACTTGGTTTATTATTCTTTGACCCTATAATCTCTTTGGGGGTGATTATTGATTATTGGCCAAAGATAAGCAAAATACTTGTTTTTGCCTTCTGTTATTTATCTGTACCTGCAGATACAAAGAATGTATGCATTGCATAAAATGCCTGATTATATATATTTTTGTTGAATTTTTTTTATTAAAAACTTGTATAAAAGTCTTTTCTGATATCATATGTGGTGACTGATTTATCAGCACCTATGTGCATGCAAGTAACAATTCTAATGGGAATCTATGACAGGGCTCTGTATAGTTTTCCATTTCAGGACCACAGTATATTACAGGTAATTAGGAGTGTACTGCAAGATCCTGAACTATACAAGTATCTCAGAATTCATAAAATACTCTGATGCTAGACTTCAGCATGCTGATGTGAGTGGAGATGAGCAACGTAATCCCTGCTCAGTCCCTGCTGATGCTAGCAGATCAGCACTTAGGAATAATTTTAAACAAACAGGTGGAAAAAAGTATTGTTTCACCCTATCAACATTTAGGAATGTTTTGTTTGGAGATCATGAATACCACGGAAGAGCTTCTTTTATTAACATACAACATTAACCCTATCTGACACTAAATGCTATTTTTTCCCCCCTCTTCATTGTTATGAAATAACACTGTGTGGACATATACATGCTGTTTAAAGAGCAAGTTACAGTATAAGAAGTTTTAGTTGCTGTTAGTCTGTGTGTATTGAAATAGTTGCTCAGAGTTTAATCCACTGTGAAGGCTATTCCCTAGATGGTAATAACTTCACATGCTATTAGAAGAAGAGTAGATGACAGTTGAATGGGGAAAACAGAAGTAAAACAGCAAAGAGAGAAGTTGAGGGTAATGGGGGTGGAAATCTAGAGAAGTAAATTAGGGAAGTTGTAAGTTACTGCTATATACATTTCCATACATTTTAGGAGTAAAACATCTTTACTTGAACAGTATAGGGCAACTCAAGTGTGTTTTGCTGGGCAGTTTATTTCAGAGGTAAAGGTTAAAAGAAAAGACTTGGCTTACAGACAAAGTAAATATAAAGTGTATTCTAGCTCTTGTGTCTGTAACCTAAGAGTTTGCATAGATGTGTGGAGATGGCAGTTAGTAGGAAATGATTCAAATATAGAAGAAAAAAATTGGATAATGTGACACTTTCAAAGCATCTGACTGTCACTACCCCCCCCCCGCCGGGTTATCTATAGATCTAACAAGATAAACAAGAAATATTTACTCCTAAATGTTATTGCTGCTTGTTAATCAGTCATTGAAAGCTGCTGTCATTCTAAACAGTGACTACTAGACATCTCTCTATTTCAAAACTTGTTCTCTTTAATATTACTCAGAACCTGAAGATTTGAAGGATACAGGACAGGAGGGATAATTCAGCTAGAATGCAGGCTCTATATTAAAAAAAAATGCTATTTGTTGACAATAGCTGTGAAACTTATTGTTTATACTGGTACAAAGTAGTATCAGATCAGAATATTAACTCTTGGCATTGACAAAACCACCATGCAAGGCTTGGGACAACGTTCTCTCATAAGACACCCTTACGATTTATGACTACTGAACATGACTATTGAGCAGACAGATGTCTGTGGTGAGCTAACTGCAGGACTGGAGACAAACAAGCACAGGCACAATATTTCAAGAATTGTTCTAAAATCTTGACATTTTCACGCCAGATACGAATGATTACATTCATAAACCCTAAATGAAAAAATACTAGTGGCCTGATCGTTGTGCCAGAATTGCAGTCCAAGGGATCCAGTTCAAATTTACACCTTTTCAGTGAAATCAGAAGTGGGCCCTAGAAATGTAGTCTTGTGAAGTAAACAGCCTTGAGCATCTGTAGTCTGATCCAGTGCTTAAAAACTCCTAAAATGCATCATCTGGCTGTCTACCTCCTGTAAATCAGCATTCCGTTGAAGTGGTGCCATGCAAGTGAGAAGCTGTTTAAGCCAGTTTTCAGTGGTCACAATGCAGAAAGGGCACAAGAGGCCACACTGTTTGAAAGCATTTTTAGTTTGGTTTTTTATATATATACACACACACACACAGGCGCACACACACAGGCACCGGCACACAGGTTAAACTTGTGTCTTAAAGAGGCAAGCGACAGAACTTGCAAAGATATTCCTGGACTTTTGCCCTGCTTCACTTCTATAGCTCCTGTTTACCTAGGCATTTATGTACCTAGCCCTTTCTGAATGAGAAGAGTTTCATAAAATCTCTTCCCTTTTGAGAAGGAGGGGAAAAAAAAAAAAAAAAATGTTCTGCTCTTTGGGGAACATGGAGCTCCTTGCTCCAGAGCAGCCAGATAAATCCTTTTAAGTAAAAGAGCCTCTTCAGAGGCTGGAGATACCAAGATTCCAGGAAATGTTTGGTGAAACTTACTGTAGGGAACTGCACTGAGATCTTCAAACCTTTAATATTTACAAAGATCAAAAGCACATGGTGGTGCTCAGGTTCTCCTGCTCCCTGCACGGTAAAGAATGCAGAAAATAAGAGTTCTGACTGCAAAATGTTTATTGTTGCCACAGACTGTGGCTGCCATCGATCAAAATGCCCTGCATCACATATAAATAGAACCTTGCTCTTTACTCCCTCACTCTTTCAAAGTACTGTTTTGGTAAACCCACTCTTTGTCACACCAAATATTACATAAGGCACATGATGTAGCAGGTAGGGATTTTGCTGCTTGAAAGCAGGAGACCCAAATTCTCTTCCTCATATGGCCACTGGCCTTTTATAAATTAACCACTTCACGGAATTGCTGAGCACCCCAATTTCTCCGTGGGTGACAGATACGAGAAAAGCTGCAGCCAGTCTTCAGATGAAGGCAGCAGATCCTCTCAGATCTCCCAAGATTTTGCTTAGAGATGGGCAGTAACTGCTCTCTAACTGGGTGCCAAGCCCTGGGGAAGCAGCCAAAACTGTTCTTCCTTCCTAGGGGGCTGATTTCACCCTCACGATGCAGCCTTTTACTTTTGTAAAGGCCAGAGCAAGAAGAAGCCCTGCACCTGGGTGGAAACACTGTTCTCCCTTCACTCACTGCAGCAAACAGCAGAACAGCTTCCATGCTCTTCCCATCCCTGTAGCGCCTGGCCTAGGAAGAGTGAATCCCCACAGCAGCTCTGGGACTGGTCCTACAACAGGGTCATGGAGAATACAGGGGAGCAGTGGCAAGACTGGAAAACAGAGTAATGAGAATTGTTTTTCATGAATTTACTGCCTATGGGTTGGTGGCAAAAAGCTCTCCAGAGCCATCAGGCTCAAGTCATTCCATCAAACAGAAGTTGGCAAGGATGCTATGCAGAGAAGACATCCTTCCGATGACAGTCTGTTTGCACAAACTTGTTAAAGTAAATGTGCTTGTTTGGTTTTTTTCTCTATTGTGCTGCTTGTTTGGACAAGAGGACAAGGTTTCTCTGGACAAGGCCAGATGCTGAATCATCACAGCCCAATCAATATCCAGCACAGTTGAAATTGTCTAGCAATCATGAGATTTGGCTTTGCAACCTTTGGTAACTCACTTCCTTTGTATTTGCACGAGCTTCCCCATATGGAAGAATCAGAGCCTGAACTTAGGGAAGGAGAATATGCAACTCCTGCTAATCTGTCAAAAATAGAAGGGAGGATCCCTCCAACCCCATTTGATTAAACAATGCATCCTTTTCCTTTTGTGTGGATGATGGTAGATGCCTTCTTGGCTCCCATCAGCTTAGCTACTATATAAAATAAATAAAATGAAATTAATTCTTTGATTCTCAGGCATGCTATTAGCATTTTAAGAGACTTGAGTATCTTAGAATGAAAATGTATTTTTCTGCTTCAGCAATCTGGTCTCACTAGGGGAGCAGAAACAGCAGGTTCATTTTCTGTTCATGTCTTCTTGGGTGAAGTACAGAAAGTCTTTGAGAAGGCATAGGGAATTCTACTACTAAAAAGGATGTAAATACATAAAAAAATACTAAAAATAATTTAGTAAATATTAATACTAGTAAATACTAAAAAGGCTGTAAATATCCCTACTGCTACACCACTGTCAAGCTGCAACACTTACACATCAGACTCACAGTGAAAGAGAACTAATGTGGTATTTCAGTATATTTTCAATTATTTAACTTGCTTTATTTGCACATGTACAAAAGAACACAGACAATCCCCAGTAACATGCAAGTAAACTTCTCTTCTAGAAAGCTCAACCCAGACACCAAGGCCTAATTTCCAGAAAGCTTTGCCCAAACACTGTTTCCAAATATCATAAACCAGCTTCCTGCTTTCGAAGTAATACTACAGAACAAAGCCAGCAGGACAGAATTTCCTCAAGAACTAAAACCTGGCTTGCAAGGAAGTGCAAAGTGTATGTGCCGCCATGCTACTTAATGACTCATGCTGTAGCAGCATTTTTCAGGGGATAACTGTACCAGAACAAAGCAAGCGTATTTTCCTTTTTTCTCCCCCTTGTGTTCTAAATACATGTATCATTAGAACAAGGCTTCTGATATTGTCTGGCCGAAGGAAGAACAGGCAAGTTTGGTGCCCCCCAAAAGTGTATGAATTGGAGTGAGGCACAACCCACCTCAACTCGCATGCAGAGCTGATTGAAGAATAGCAACAAGGCATGAAGTTTTCTGCCAGGGAGCTTTCTAATTTACCAACACGTGCTCCATCTAAATGCAGCGTCAGGTGGATCAGCTAGAGCACTGTGCGCTCCATTCTGCGGCCTCTGCTGGAAAGTCTGTCCCAAGGCAGTTTTAGTACTTCCCATCAGAGATTCCTAACCAAAAAGCAAGCGGTTACTAATATCACAACATCAGCAAAAATTAAGGAGATTGATGTAGACAGCGGTGATTTAAAAGTACATATTTAATAGCTCTGCCTGACAAAGGAAATTATTCTACAGCCTTGGAACAAGGTGCAGCTGGTGAGTTTGCCAGGGCCATTAGCAGTGCAAGTATACAGGCTGGAGCAGAGGAAATAAACTGCACCCCCGGAACATTATGAGCCATGGAAGCACTTTGTAGACTAATGTATGTTTTGCTGGTGTCACCCTGCCCTAAGTAGTCTGGTCTAGCTGAAAAACAGCTTATAAAGACAAGTACTGAACTGAGCAAAGCAGCACCTTTGTGTTCTAGGTGTGCTGTTTAGAACTGACCGGTGAATCAAGAGCTAGGGTCAAAGGCTGGGCTTCCGCAAAGCAGTTTGGCAACTCCTACAATCTGCAGGAACATGAGATTATTTTATAGGAGTTGGGGGGACCCCAGAACAAACAACAGAAAAACAAACCAACCCCCCCCCCACCCACAGATTTTATTAATAAAAGGTAGGAGAAATACCACATAAGCCATATGTCCAAGTAGTTAAAGTCTCTTTTCTCTTAGGAGAGAGGGGTGAAGAGCAAAGAACTTAATTAAATTTGATCATATGCCCCATACCTCAAGCATCAGGACTTCCATGTTTTCTGTCCCTTTCTAGCTGAGCTGGACTGGAAGGCATCACTGGGTTGGCAGGTCAGAGACCAGCATTCATGCGGCTGATTATCAACATTTGTCCCTGTGTGATTCTGGGACATTATCTAAAGCCTGAATTCCAGAGGCAATGAGCAACCTCAGCTTCAATTCATGTCAAGCTGGGTCCTGCACCAGTCTAGAAACCAAAAACTTCATCTCTCCACCCTTCTGTTCCCAATCTGCAAAACTGGCCTTTGAGCCTCTTTTGCCTGTTCAGAATGTAAACTCTGCAGAGGAAGGACTGTTTCTTATAAGAGGGTCATTGCTAGCAAAAAACCCACTCCACCCTGCTAAATAAACAACAACAAAAACAACCCTTGCAATCTCTACAAACATTTCTGTTCTCTGCTTCTCACACCTGCAACCTTGAAAAGATGCTGCTCCAATATACTACTGTGGAATATTCCAGGAATAACACTTGCATCCACTTTTATATATTAATAACATGCTTGAGCTTAGATGGTTCAGTGCCACACAGCTCTATAAATCACATCCAATTCCTAGAATAACTCATGAAAGAAAGAAGAAACCTAAATGATATGTTTGCACTTGTTGCCCTGACTAGGATGAAAGTCTTCACAGCCAAGATGCCTGCATGCCTTGTACGTTCCCTGGCTTCCAGCCGGTAGCACCACAAGAATCAATGACCAAATATATCTCTAGAAATCCAGACTTCACCAGCTTTCTCAAATAGCCCATCTGCAAAGAAATTCAGTGCAAACTAAACCTCAAAGAATGGAAGAGGTAGCTCCTGCATGTTCCCGAGTGCCATGTGAACACGCTGTGTCTGGCTATACCCATGCAAAATTTACATACAGTATCTAAAGGAGAAGCAAGTACGAGTAGCTGCATACTATCACTTGTAAAGGTTTGCTGTTAGTTTCACATAACATAGTTTAACACGAATCACTACTTGAAAAATTATTCCAGAGAAGGAAAAAAGTCACTATTCTAAGTGTTTTGTTTTTTGTTTTCTTTTCCAAGTTTGAAGCCTCGTGCTTGTAAG
Source organism: Apteryx mantelli (assembly GCF_036417845.1). Classification (NCBI taxonomy): domain Eukaryota; kingdom Metazoa; phylum Chordata; class Aves; order Apterygiformes; family Apterygidae; genus Apteryx; species Apteryx mantelli. Next base: position 13,964,505 of record NC_089999.1, read on the forward strand.
GAAATTCTTCCCACCCCTCTATTTATTTTGTTTTCTACAGCAAAACAAACAAACAAACCATTATCAGACCTATTCTTGTAGCTGTTACGATCTCCAAACGGCTTCCTGAGGCTACTTCTTAAAAGGTGTCAGATGTAAGAGCTTCAGTGGGATTAATTGTTTGCTGGGGCTAAGCAGAGTTGTGCCTAGAGCTGTTTGCAGACATGTAAAAATATATTCTGCATGGCAAAAAGCAGTATTACTAGCCATTCTGGTATTTCTGTTGTGCATGTAATTAATGCCTATAAAGTATTCTGTAATCCCTTACTGAAGTGCGCTCTGGGTATTAAAGAAAATCAATTAAATTGACAGGAACCAAGTAGAGGGAGCAGGAAGCAGAGCTAATCCTGCAATCCGCTGACATGCCATTTCCATTATGCAGCAGTCGCGAGCACTGCCAAGTAAGGGGTAGGCAGCAAAGAATTAACAGGAAAAAGGGATGATGCAATCAATTGCAAAATTTCCTGACGGGAGCAGAAATATCAAGCAATAGAAGACAGAAAGATACAAATAATGGAGAATCACTAGATAATAGCAAATGTCAGAAACTTTTAAACAAGAAAGTATGATAGCAGCACAAACACGATAGAGAGGTGGGAGTCAAAATGGGAAGGAGGAAGGTGGACATTCTAAGAAAATACAGTGAGGAGGAACTCAGTGATTTACGCTGTTGCTGAGCACTGTGAAGACTTGCATCTTGCTGCTTTCCCCAAAGGCAGCTGCCTGACCCTGCCAGGCTAATGGATTTCCATGCTTGCAGTGCAATTATGCAGCCAAACCCTTCCACTCTGGATTTTCTCCTACTCAGAGGATATTTCTGTTTCCAGTCTAACAGCTGCCAAGCTAGTGCCATTTTTTGGCCTCATCGGGGTCTAGGAGTAAAGCCTGGATTGCATTCTTTGTTTATGATTTAGTTTATGACTTTTGAGAAGTCACTTAATCTTTCTGTGCACCAGTTCCCAGGTGTTTAAAAAGATGCTGCCTGCTTCAAGCCTATGAATAAAAGCTGCCATGTAAGTGTTTTCTGCAACAAGAACGTGGACTCAGCATAAAGTCCTTTGACCAGAAGTGCACAGACTCCTTGTTTCCCTGAACCTAGAATTTTGCTGCTAATAAATTTCCACCAGGCCGGAATTACACGTGCTATCTTGCTGAATCTTGCAACTCTAATAGGTGTAAATAAGCACTGAATTACAGTTCAGCCATTACCATACATTATAAGGTAATGTTATATAGCTCACTAATTTGGAGTTACACAAGCACATATAATTCTCTAAACTCTTAGAAAATTTGCACAAGACACCCTGGACTGCTTCCCCTGCCTTCCCCAACTCCGAACACCATGTCGCAGCTATGCCAGAAGTAAACCATGCCCATTAAGTCTCAGCCTGCTTCTCCTAGCTCTGCCAGCATCAGTTTTGTTTGTTTTACATTCTCTCCAGGACCTCAAGGATAATTTTAGAGCAGGTACACAAGCTACCTCGTTAGTAACAGTATTTACAACCAGTTAAATGTTTACAAGCCACTGCCTGCTCTGAAGCAGGGTCATACCCCAAGGCGAGCCTCACAGCCGATTCAGCCACAACATCCTCCAGGAGGTTCTAGCTCGGAGCATTATAAAACCTGAGCCCATCGAATTGGCCAGGCACGCAGTTTGTCTCAGAGACACAAATAGCTTCTTAAAGCACAGCACCTCCTTTGCAGGCTGCCACAGAGAAGGACACTGCATTTCCTAGAAGTTTAGCAGGGGCTCAACTGCTTTTTCCAGATACGCCTAAACATTAGAGACATTTAAATCTGCATTATATAGCTGTGGAAAGAGTGGTACCTCTGGTGATTTTTCTAGACTACCACTATGCGATTAACTCAGGACGTGCCAACAGCTTATGCTAGTGTGTCAGGGAAGACACCTCGCTAGCTGACGCTAACTGAAATAGAGGCTGCACGCGGCATTGTGGCTTGAGGTCATTAAACCCAGTTAAGAAGTGCCGTGACAGATGAGTTACAAAGCGCTGGTGCTCCTCATAGCACAGAGAGACTCAGGGGCCTTTGGGTGATACTCAGTTATGCTCTGCAGAGAGAGGTCCCATACTTTCCTGGGAAGCTAAGAGTAAAAAACTCCTCTGCACCCAATGCATATTTATCCTTCCTTCAGTTTGCTCACAGTAGCACTTTCTAAAGGGCCTGGATGCCTGAGCAGCCCAAGCTTTGGAGACTGAAGCTTCTAAAATCACTTTGATATTACCATTTCCAGAAGCACAAGAGACCCACAAATGACTTACAGGCAGGGGAGCTGCAGCAGGCAGGCAGCCTGGGCTGGGGGATCACTGGACACCAGTACACAGTCAGCAGAGAAGCAGGAGAAGGATCTGAGGACAAGCAGCGCTCATGGGGAAAGGTGCAAGATGGGATATGCCCCAGGAGACCTCTTCCCTTCAGAAGGCCTGAGAAGAAGGTAGGGACTGAGAAATTAAAGGACAGCACTTAGACTTAACTGCAGTTAAGCCTATCCCCAGCTGATATCAACTCCCTCCCAGCTGTTCTTAAGTAGCAGCAGCCAATCAATTAGGAGGAGAAAAAGCAAAGGCAATTAAAAGTAACCGTGCAGCCCCCCCCCCTCCTGCTTTACAGGAGTGCTGTAAAGTCCCCCTTGGGAGTGCTGCAGCAGCCTGGACAGACGGATGCCCTTACAGTTCAGCCTTTGACAAGAAGCTGTGACTGAGGTCTTTAAGAGTAACCACAGAGGGGAAGCAGGATAGCATGTGTCAGACAACGTACTGCTCTTGTTCCAAAGTGAAGCCTGTGCTCTGCTGCCCTGGAAAAGTCTGTGCTTTAACTGCCAAAGTCTCTTTTACACAGGCACTAAAATTATGAGGTTGGATTCTCTTGGTGTAAGTACCAAGGAGCTAAACAGATTTTAACCTGAAAATCTAGCACTACACAGCTCTCTGCAAGCTCCATCTCCTCGAAGTGTCCTGTTTAGCTTTCAGATGAGGGGCACCAGAAGGAGTTCCTAAAGATGCGGGGGGGGGGTTTGCAAACTGGTCCCAAGCGATGGCCCCCTCCAGGAGCCCAGGGGACTGCCTAGCCTCTGCACCCAGGAACAGGCCTCAGTGGGTGCCTGGGGGCATCAGAAAAGGACCAAAGCTCTGCTTCAGAGAGGAGCAAGTCCTAGAGAAAACTGGAATGCCAGTCAGAAGGAAGATCTTTTTCTGGAAATACTCCAAAAACAATCTTCCACATTCATATATGGTTGTTTAGTTGAATCACTTGGGAAGAGACTGAAGAACACTGCTAAGTATTTTGTGTGATTTATTTTTTAATTTTGAATCTGAATGAAGTCTTCCATTAGAACAATTCAGAAATAGGGTGGATTAATCCCATGACCTGTTTTCCTACTTATTACAAAATTCTCATAAAGTATAGAGGTTATAGAAGATCCCGTGGGAAATCTGGTAAAGGTGTCAGGCAGACAATGTTTATACAGGTAATGACTTCAGCTTAGAATTACCTGAGTAAGGCAAATGGGATTTACGTGTGATGCTGGTTTCTGTGCAGGGATAATTTGCTTTATAAACACCACTCCATACAGCACACAAATCCAGATGCAACAGGCTATTTCAGAACAGCTTTAATTATTCCTATACTAGAATGAAAGGAAAGCCAGTGTAAACTTGAGATAAGTAATCAGTAACTTTGTTTAAGTCATTATAAAAAAAATATTAGTTATCAGCAAGGTTATGCCTTGTATAACTAGTTGAATTCCAGAGAGTTGTTCTGGGACAAATATTATTAATTTCTAATGTAGATTAAAAGACCCTGATTGCTCATGTTTATTCCAGATAGCTGAGTTCTGTGTTGTATGAAAGAGAAAAATAGTCATTTATGGGCAGTTATAATAGAGTTGCAAGGCTGGGGCTACATGACAGAGTCATAATCTCACCTCTCTGACCTCACTACTTAGCCTACACAAACACTGAAGATAGTTCAGTTTGTCTGCACACTAGATGATTAACTTTTTCTCACATAATGGGAGTGTACTTCAAATTTCTTCAGGCACCTAAGTGACGACACAACATTAACTTCTATATTTGCAGTCAATGATAGCTTTCCATTTGCATGTAAAATGGCTACACTTTCAGCCTGCATGTTTCTCTGTGTACACAGAAAGAAAATAACGAAAGAAGAAAAACCTGCCGAGTGAAGTCTTCTTAACTGAGCCCTTTGTGTATGTAAATCTGCCTTTCGTGGTGTTTCTACGCTGAGCACAAAATGATAGCTACTTTCTAGTGGTAGCTAAGAAAGATAAAAGCATAGCACCATGCACAATTATGAAACTGCTAGGATATTTTTGCCATGTAATGCATAGAACCGAAGGCAGAAATTAGTTGTAAGCACACTTCCTCTTTCCCCTCCCAGCCAGCAACATACGGCTTGATGAGATAGTCAAATACAGAGTATTTAAGCCAGTAAAGCTCTGCGTTCTCCTGTAAAGTCTATGAAGTCTCTGTGCCGAACTGCTGCTGAGTGTCTTGGTCAGGAACACAAATCATAACTGAAAGAGACTGAGCAGGTTCAGATCTGGGGGGTGAAATTCACTTTGAGTACAAAGCTGGGCCAGGGTCAAATGAAGAATTAGTTTAGAAGTTGGGCATTAGTTTAGAAGTTATGTCTTGGCTAACATCTTTCCCCAGCTGTTCCTGAGGACAACATTTCCCAGCAAAAACTAACATCCTATATAATTTTGAACACTCCTTAAAATCCTACATACATTTCTTCCTCTATAGACACATGTAAACACCCAAACAGATAGTTGATCTATAAAAGGAACAGCCTTCCTACCTAGGGACTTTATGGCTCCCTATTAATTTTGAATTGAAAAATGGTGACTGACGCATTTATGAAAGACTTTTCTAACTCACAGACTTTGTTTTAGTGCTTTCTGGAGCTTGTATAAAGACACAGAAGGATTGTATTAAAAGAAGGTATTGTGGTTGGGTCATGACAGTAAAAGTCAGGAGATCTTTGATTTATTAAACCTCCAAGAGTCTTCCTGTAAGAATGAGAACTGTAAGGGATACCTGCCCTCTGGACTAACATCAGGTGCCATCATTCATGACCATCTGTGAAGGCTTAAGTGCCAATGGCTTACTTTATTCTTGCATTTGGAAAGAAAAGCATCTTTGCTGTACTCAAGACTTTCTTATTCAAAAAGGAGTTTTGGCCTGGGGCAAAAGTTAGCATGGCTCATGGGTTGCTCCAACTCGCCACAGTTGATTTGGATCCTGGCATGTGGGAGCACAGTATCTTTCTGAACTTAGCTCCCCATTCTCTAAATATCCCTGCTTGTGTCTACACCTTTCTGTACCGGCCTTAAATTAGAAAGAGCACTAGCTGCTGAAGTCAGCCCACAGAGGGCAGAAATGAATAGTGAATGATATCCTGAGGGATGCTTTGTCTCTTTGGTAAGTGCAGAGATGGAATAGGTCTTGATTTTTGTTACAGTAGGACACCTATTTTACACTTCATCTCTGGGGAAGAAAAGGAGATCTGCTCCCTGGCTAGTTGAGTAACAGTCCTACTATCAAGAACTTAGGAAAACTGAACTCAAAACAAAACAAAACAAATTTGTTGCTACAACATATGAAGTGAGATACCAGCAAAGGAATGCATTTTTGTGCATTATGAAACATTTAAAACTGGCAGTAACTAATATTTCACAGTCATGGTGGTTTCAGAATCTAAATTGAATTGGGAAAGAACAGGTCTATTTACATTCAAGCTGGGACTACTCAAAATGAATGATAATAGGATTGTTGGATTTTAAATCCACTTTCTAAAAAATCCACTTTCTAAAATAAAATGTATTTCTGAGTCTGTCCCCTGAATCAGTAAGGCCTTGAGTATAATTTTCAATCTGGCAAAAATTACAGTAATTTGGTATGGGTAAAACGCATGCATACATTTTTTTTAAACCCAGAAAGGTCATAGCTTGGAGTACATTTAGGCACTGATGCTCTGAGTTTAGTTGCTATACGTGAGCTGTATTATGCTGAAGAAGTTAGAGTGAAGGAGGGCTAAGGCGAAAAGTATCATTGCATTGCCAGTGGGCAGAAATTTCTGCAACTGTGAAGTACGAGGAGAGAGTTATGGATGAGCTGTTACTTTGGAGAGAAGCTCTGACTGAGGGCTGCACTGGCAAACAGCAGACCTGGCCTGCATCCCGCTGAAATGAATAGTATTAGTCATGGAAGTGTGCCCTACGGATCCCATTCATCATAATGAACAAGTGCGCTTTATACTGCCGTAAATTATGATATGCTGCGTAGAATCATGCTCCTATTGCAAGGTTACAGACTAGTGTTTTTAAGGAGGCATACTAGAAATGAAAATCAAAGACAGGGGTTTAGGATGATTTAAAGCTGGGAGAGGAAAGCTGTCACTGTGTGTTTCTGACAGACAGACAGGAAACTTTTCCTTACTTTCTACCCCTGTAAAATCTGAACCGCCAGATTTATCTGTGCTTTCTCCCATCCATAATCTTTCTAAATCTTGTCCACTCTGCAGAAAAACATAGGTTTTTTGGCATGCCAAGTGGTCTCTGCCATGAATGATTTCACCCTTAATCTTTTGAAAGCAAAAGGGCAGAAATATCTGCTCTGATGGATACTACTCAATTTAAAAGCATCACTCACTAAGACTGCATTTTTATTACTCAAATCAGAAGTTCAGTACAGATAAGGTTAACTGGAGAAATGGCCATGCAACTAAACAGAAGATTTGAGTTCCTTTTTATTTTGTCAATAAATGTCAGAGTTGAAGAGATAAATAGCTAAATACTAATTAAGCAAACAGGCTGGAAACAGACTCAAACGTATCCTTTAAAGGTGAATTACAAAGGAAGAATATGTATATATACTGTATAATTTACTGCTCTATTAGAATATGAGATTTTTCTGCTTCTTTTTATGACCTTTTTATTATTATTTTAAATATGTTAGGCCACAAAAATCACTTTGGGCTACATATATTTGGCAACCAACAAAACTCAAACCAAAAAGCTCGTAAGCTCAGTACCTGAGATCATGTTAACTGATCCTTGTGGAAACAGGTTTCCTTTTAATTATACAAATACAATTAAATCACTAAAATTATACTGATACTACTTCTTTTTCTGTCACCTCTTGCTCCAAAAGACAAGTAAGTATTTGGGGAGACTATCTCAACCTGCTTTCAAAAGATATAACCTCAACCAGGAGAAAGCATTTTGTACCAGAATAAATACCCAGATGGGGAAATTAATTGGTGTGCACTATTTTCAATGTAAATTCAAATCTTACTGTGCACCTGCACAGCTTCCCCACGTAGACAAGCTATCAGGGTATGTTTTGGTGGTACTATTAATTATTGACTAGCTCCTTGTGGTCACAGTAGAAGAATCGTGTCCAGAGGGAAGAAATATTGCTTCATCTAAATTGCATCAGGTGAAAGAGAAAAAAAAATCCAAGGTCCACTGCAGATAAGAGGAGTGAGAAGACTTAGTTTGGAAAGAACTTTGATCCTGATGTGGCATGTCACAAGACTGAAATACCTGTTTGCTGCTGTCCCAGTTCAGAGAGCTGTTCTGTTTCGTGTTAGGCCATTGGCATTTCTAAAATAAGGATCCCTCCAGGAATGGGGGCAGCTGAGAAATTGCCTCCCTGTGTGCAAACCTCAGCAACATGTCTACAAAATAGCAATACATCCTAGAAGGGCTATAGGCCACCTGGTATCAAGGACAGGTTTCTAATGTGCTAAGTAATTGTCTTGACATCCACTCCAAAGGCACCGTTCATTTAGGCCAATTAATCAAGTGAAAATACTGCAATTGGCACACTGGTGAGAGAAACAGGAAATTAGGTGGGTGCACATTTTTCTGTTTTTGTTATAAATCAGCACTAGCTCTGCCCTACAGTTTGCTTATGCTACTTCTCTGACTCCAGTGCTGTTACAGAAGGAGATTGTGATCTACTGTCTAGAGAACCCACTTCTGAATACACCTCAGCACAACATTATGAATGAAAATCTAGCTTAACAGAGTACAAAGTGACAGGAAGCTGAGAAAGGACTGATCAGATCCTCATGAGTCCTATTAATACCAAAGAAAGATTTCCAATAAAGAAAGGAAAGTGTGATACATCGATTCTGCTGTGAGATGGGTAGGGTGGGGAGGAGCGCCTCCATCCATGCAGGTCTGAGTGTCACTGAACAACGGTGGTGCCCTGCTGAGCAGTGACGCGTATGTCCTGAGACCTTCCTGAGCCTGGGAAAGGCTCAGTACTGGTGATATAACTGGCACGGCAGTCCCACTTCAAGAGAGAAAACAACTGCATGGGCGTTTGCTGTGGTGTCCCAGTGGAAGGTGCAATGACTACTGGGATTCACAAGGTTAATTTCCTGTGTCCACTGACTAGTGAGACCTTAGGGAAGCTGGAAGTGGGCTGCTTATAGGCTTGCATTTGGTGAAGAAAAAGCCGAGACGTGTTGCATCTTCTAATGTGACTCTCTTGTGCTAAAGATAAGGTCTGAGTCACTCAGTATCAGATAAAGTCGTGCCCTGGCTTAATACTCACGGCTGCCATGGATTAGACGTTGCACAGACGCCTCTGCACTTCACAAGGAAGAGTCTCTTTACAGCGAATCTGCCTAATCAGACCTGGAGGGCTTGACCTAAACAAAACTGCTGCTGTCCAGAGAAGGGTACACAGGCCAGATCATGAGCTCTTTTGGCAACAGACTCCAAAGAAATGAATTCAAGATATCCGTCTGTGTGGATATAGAACTTTTTTTTTAAATTACCCTTTTCCTATGCGGTTCTTTGCCCAAGAAAGCAATTACCATTAAGACTAAGCCATTACCAGACCCCAGATTCCACTCAACAGAGATCTTTATATATAGCTGGAAGGATGTTTTGTGCAATGGGATGTGTAGAAAATGGTTTCCTCTTTTTAATGTTAGTTCTGTCTAGTAATTCACAAGAAATGTGGTGTTGTGGGGGATTTTTAGTCTCATTCTTTCCTGAATCTATAATAGTTCTCAGCTTCAACAGCAGATGCTACTAACTACTTATTATTCAGAAATAACCCACTATTTTGAATAACAAATTATCTCAAATCATGCTTCAATCAAAATGTAAGTCAGTAGCATGTATGGAGAAATGTAAGGATAATAGCCTTCAGGATGTTTATAGAAATCTGTAAATGTTTGAATTATCAATATTAGTACAAAACAGTAGCATCCAAGTTTTTAACAAACATGTCTCTAGTCCAGAGAACTACTAATCTGACTAGACAAGAGACAGAGCTGTGAACAACAGAAAATGTTATCCTCCATTTACAGATAAATAAATGAGGCACAGAAAGGGAGTCCAAGGAAAACTTTGGCCAACTTCAGAATATAACTTTCATCTCTGATATGGTAAGACAGTACCTTCTGCATATGCCTATCTTATGTCTCAGAACAAATATCAAAAATAAATACAGTTCTTTAAAGTCAGTCGACAGAGACACTGGAGATCTTACTCCATTCATTGCAGATGCTGCTTTGTTGCTGGTTTGATTTGCTCTACTCTTTCAAAACAGATTACTGCTAACTCTTGTGGTTTTATACCAAGTATTGACATTCTTAAAAGCTCAACTGCTAGAGTTACGTGATCTCAGCTGAGTCTCATCTCAGAGAGAGGGGAGCAAAATTTTCTTATATTTCTAGAGAAAAGGTTGAGAACTAGATCTCTAATTATTTCTATACCAAAACCTAGAGGACTACCCTTGAGTATGTTATTTTTAAGGCCACATGCTTTTTAAAGATAGGATCAGTATTTTATATTGACCCTCACACTTTAAATGTGCAGGGCTGGTAGTCCTACACACCAGCTCTGATCCTGCGTGTACCCTGATGAGTTTTTACATTCGTGTGTGACCTTGGCTCTGGTTTGTTTGACTTCTGAGAAACTGGGAATTGTTTCTAATTTTTGCTCTATTCTGTTGCCAGAAAAAAAAAGGCGTGGTGGAGGAAGAAGAAGAAATCCCATTAAAAAAAAATCCATTTAAAAAAATTGTTATAACAAATTTATGAGGATTTGTCTTCTACCCAGGATGGAATGCTTTCTGGGTATGTAGCGCTCTCTACTGGGGGATACACGCTATTGCTGTCACCTAGCTTAAAATGGAAATATCCTCTCCCATGGAAACTGAGGTAGCTGCTGTCTTCCAAGTACATCACTTGGATAATAATTCTGAAAAGATGGTGAAGTCCGTGTTGGCAAGTCTCAAGTTGCCACCTGCTCTACAACTACAGAAATTGCTTGCAAACAAGAGAAATATAGCAGAAAATACAGCATTCTGTTGTTAGCAAATGTCTGCTATTCTCCTTCATCAGATGTGCTTCGAGTCAACTGCCAAGAGACCAGAAAGCAAGAGATCCTGGAGTGTATTCCTGGCTCCTGCAAGCATTTACTGATTACTGAGTGTTACTGAGCAATACTTAATTTTTCAGTAGTTGCAATGATTATAATATTGGCTTTCCTCAAAAGGTATTGTGAGACTAAGCTGAGAGCAAAGGGATTGCCATATAGATCAGATGAAGGGATAGATAGTCCAGTCTCTCATGCAGTCTGAAGACATGAGAGAAAGGGAGGCCTAAGAGGGAGCATGAGAGGGTCCAAACAACTCCTATCCCAGGGGCTTTTCAGCAACTACAAAGGTCTTGACATTAACATCGCTACAAGACCCTTTGGTTCCTCTGCACTACTACCTATCTTTGACTGTAATCTGAGGCAGCGAATTTCTGTATGGGGAAGGTGGGGGTGTCAGCTGTAAGGATCCCTAAGCAAGCAAGCCTGCTGACCTCTGCACAGTCCTGGAAGAAGGTCCTGACATTCACTGGTGGCCTCCCCCTGTTTATTCATGAAGGTAGACACTCTGAGGTCAGAGTGGAGAAAGTAGCTCTTTAACAGGTAATAAAACCACTAAGGTGTGTTTACAATGGGATTTGCAGTTTGCCCTGGGCTTGGAGGTGAGAGTCTTGCAGCAGCTCCGCTCTGCACCATAACAGCCAAATGCATCCCACTGCAAATAGGATTTGTCAGCTCTAGAGAGAGAAAAACAAACAGTGTGGGATTTTCTAACCCATTAGTGTCCTGGCTTCCTGTAGGTGGCTTGTGTACATCTGTAAGCACATAGTATGAAAGGGGTTCTGCCAAGGTTAGGAGACAAACTTCTGACTTGTTTTGTTTCCCCTGCTTTAACTTGGAAAGAACCAACACATGAAACGCAAGCAATCCCAGAAAACAAAATAACTGCAACTCTTCAATTCTTTTTTTTCCTGAATATACACCTCCTGAATATACACCTCTGTAAGCTCCTTCACCTCTCTCAGGACACCTCTCTTGCAGAAACACCCCTTCTGAGACTACAGCTGAGTTGGGCCACATGTGAACTGCTGCCCTCTGAGAGGAAGAGGAAGGAAATCATACATTATGTACAGCTTTCTAGGCCTTTCTTGACGCGCTTTGTGTATGAATCATCAGAGCATGACAGCAGCCTGATGGAGACTAGAGACTGGTGTCTATCAAAACTTGGGTTTCCTCTTTCTGAAGTTGCTCATTGACATCTGTAAGCAATATTTTTATGGGCCTGCAAACAATCATGCTTTTGTTTGGTGGGACTGTATCGGAAGAATCCTTTTGCTGAAAAGTGTCAGGAGAGTTCAGCTAAAGCTACTTACTTTCATCACTTCCGGGAAAGAACTGTCTGGCTCCTGGCCTAAGGAAGAGTGGAAAAACTGTCCTTCCAGCAAGTTTTGAGGAATTGCTTTCTGAAATTGTCCCAAACACAATGAAACCATCAGTCGTCACTTTATAGATTTACAGCTTCATAAAGACTTTGTTCCTCTGTCAAACACAGAAGACATTTTGTTAAAGAATTGAGCTTTTGCTGCAGCTTTCACGTCTTACTGTTCTGCGTTGTTCACCGTCCCCACTCTCAGCCTTGCAAAGAATATCTTTCCCTGCTATAAAGTTAGCAGTTCCTTTTCCAGACAGCCGGCTGTTGGAAAGATGGATTTAAGACTGGGACACGGGTAACTTTGAATTCCATTTCCATCTCTGCAAGCATCCTCCTGTTTTATGTAGCTGTAGCTTCTTGGTGCCGCAGTTCTTAATCCCATCTCATTACCTTATATATGAACTGTTAACTACATGCATTCAAACATCTGAAAAATGATATGAAGGTACCTTAAAAATCATTAAATAAAAACAAGATGTATTCTTTATCACCTTCTTTTGGGACCCATGCAGTCATGTTTGTAAAGCTTCTTTTATTCTTCTTTCTGAAGTCATGAAGAATTTGCTTGTTTTTTGTTATTAAAGTGAAAGCTGAGGTTTATGTGAAACACCGTGACTCCAGAAAATGGGACTTTTAAGTGAAAACACCCTAGGACTAACTGTAAGATTATGAGACCAGGCAATATTTTACAGACGCGTGTGAAGGGCTGAGTTACTAAGGTGACAAGGGCCAGATCTGTAGATCAAGATTATAGCTCATATTTAGACACCATTCCTCTTTGTTCCATTAGGGTAGCTTTCCAGTAGCAGCTCTAGGAATAATGTTTTTGCTGCTCTTTAAAGGATACCATGACTTGGATCTCAATATTAAACCCTTTCCAGGGACGAGCAACTGGAATTCAGCTAGGAAAGCAGGGGGCAAGGATGTTTGCTTCTATCAAAAAAGGCCAGGAGATTTTTTTTTTTTTTTAGTGGTCAGTAATGTCAATGTTTCATATCTTATCTGAAAGAAAACAGGCACTTTTCTGATCTGACCTAATGCTGGAATGTCTGTGCTGAACATAACTGCAATCAGAAGTGGGTAGAGGACCTCTCCCTACCAGCACAGCATGGCGAAAAATCAAAGAGAGGAGATCACCATCTTTGTGTTCAGAATTAGCATATCTCCATGGTCCTTGTATTCCTTAGAGGCACTCCAGTACAGCCCTAAGCAGCCTATCTTTGCTGTTAGTACAAGGTACCTTGGCCAGGCTTATAACTCCCAGAGGCCTAAAACGAAAGAATTATCTGCATGAACCATTAGGACTATATTTTCAAATGTATATTTTTCTAATATGACAGCATGGATGTGTACAGCTTTTTACCAGACTTACAGACACGGAGCTACTATGTTACAGCTCTGGTAAGAAAGCAATAATAGGAAACGCCAGCAGCATGAGGCAGCAAATGGAAAACAGAGGTGGCATGAATACAGAGTCACTTGGACTCCCTGTGTCAATGATGTGTTTTGTTTAATGATTATCTCACACATGGGAACCAAAGGCCTCTTCCTTGCTGACAAAGCAACCTCAAGATTGCAACATCATGCCCATCATTTATCTCTTGGAAGTCTCCTTAGGGACGTGTATTTAGGAAGGGTTATAACTGAGTGGTGCTTATGGTCAGGAAAGAAGTTCCAGGAACAGCAGGTATGAAATCATATAACTAGCTCATATGTAATCAAAGGACTATTTTTAGGAAGAGGCCTAAACCGGAAGTTTAATACTGGGTCTTTTAGGGCTTGTTACTATTTTAAGATGCAGATAGTTAAGTGAGCACTGCATGAGTTTATGCAGTCACATGAAATACCTGAGGGTGCCGAAGTGACCTTTTCAGTGGAGCGCAGAGGCTAAAATTAGCAAGGGCATGGGAGACCATTCAGGAAAATGCATTAGAGTGGTATTTAAAGAGGGAGGGGCCTTCGAGGACTTGCATGACATGCACTGAGAGCCAGGGCAAATGGTGTCTGAGCACCTATTATGCCTTTGATATTCTTACCTTTTATTTACTTCTGCATGCAGAATGACTATAATGGCCTCATTGAAAAGGTATCTGAGCACCACCCACTTCCACATCATGGTGTCTTTGGGAGACAAGGAAGTTCTGGAGTATGTTTGAAGCACAGAGAAGTTGGGGAACTTGCCCGAAGACACACATGAAGCTTGTGTCAAATCAGAGATGTAAATATAGATTTCCTATGTCACTGACTAATACTCGTATTACAGAGGTGTGTACTCCTTCTTAGAAAAAAGAAATGAGGCTGGCTACTAGTAACAACAAGCCAGAGTTTTAACAATGCCTTATTTCTTTAGCAAATGCGCTGATTATTTGGTAACCCTTAATTTATTAATTTATTAATTGAGGAACAGAATTAATGGGACCTGTTAGAGTACATAATCTACTGGTAAAATTTTAAGCTCTGTGTAAGGTAATGCTCCTCTGCTTTCCTTGGCCCTTTAATTGAGAACCAACATTGATCAGCCCAAATTTTTTTAGTTAGAACTTTTGTTTCTGTACTTATGTTCAGTACTCACTTCTTGGATCAGAAGGACCTGATGTGGCTTCCAGAGGTCAGTTTCTTTAAATAAAAAAGTAATCCAGATCAGCACGGGATTAGAGGGTACAAAATCTCCTGATGGCTAAGCAGGGGCAGGGTTCTTGGCTGGCAAAACTGCCCTGAAGTTTAGTTTGCAATAAAATACCTGTCCTCCTCTTTGCGGTTGGGTTCTCCCCCTTGCAATTAGTTTGCTAGAGTGCTATTTTGTTTTTAAATGAAAGTGACCCTGGGCCAGCTGAAAGGATGTGCTGAAGGTACCCACAGGACTCCAGCAGCCAAGACTGAGTTACAGCTCACTGCCTGCTCTGCAAATCAGCTCAAGAGTACAGATGCGCCCTGAGGTGCTGAGCCATATAAAAAAACCTTTTCTTGGGCGCCAAAAGGGTAGCTGACCATTCTGGGAAATCTAACCCTATAAAGCTGGCATCACTTTTTCCTCACTACTGTTTGTATTCAACACACTTTCTAGTCACAACAGTCAACTTTTGGTATTGTGGCAAAAGATGAGATCTTACCTGTGTTTGAGGAAATCGCTAGGGAATTCTCAGTATGTACACGAGGCCAAATCCAGAGTTCCGCTGAGCCAGTCGCTTTCACAGGAGCCAAATCTCCCTCAGGATTTGCCTCAAGATATATGTAAAACCAGGTCAAGGAAAGTGTTCAAGGCTCACTTCGGGAAGAATCTTTACATCAGGATGGATTAAGGGTTTGTGGTCTGTCTCCTGGGAGAGAGAAATTCCCTGGTGCAGTGCCAGCATAGTTGCGGCCTCAGCTCACAAGCTGTTCTGACTCAATCACCCTATCCTTGCCTGCGCGTGATACCACCTCCTTTACTGTGTGTGCTCTTCCGAGCGCAATGGGCTGGAGCCTGGACTCCTTCTAGCACCAGGAAAACCCAGCTACAGCCCAGAAAGAGGGGCCTTGTGCAATGCGTCTTCCCCACCATCGACACAGAGAGGGCGTCACACTCCTGGATCCTAATGCAGGGTGCCACGGGCCCCTATCGCCCAAGAAGGGAGGGATGCTGAAGGAACTGGAGGCTCTGTCCTCAAAATAAGCACCCGTTGTGGCTGCTGAATGACACATCTGCCTGCTAGAAATAGACTTCAGATGAACTCATTGAGTAGCGAGTGAGCTTACAGCTGGCCGCCAGCCTGAAATGACTTCAAAGCTCCGAGCTGGGCCCAACATCCTCTTCCTCTGAGCTCTCCCAACACCTGTGCTTAAGCAATAGCCCTCATCAAGAACTCCTTTTCCTGATAAGCAATTCTGAGACGTACACATCAGGAGCTGAAGGCAAGGCTGTGCCAGGAACATCAAAGTCAACTTCTACTGGCAACTGTACGTTTGAGGAAAGTGGGATATCACCTATGCAGGATATTAGCAATGATTTTAGAATAGCTGTGTTTAAAAAAAATAATAAAATAACTTCAAAAAAGCAGGAAACAAAGAAGGGAAAGAATTGAAACCGAAGTGCTCCAAACAGAATATGCTGCAGCATGGGACTGCAGTGGTAAGACTCAAACCACTAAAACAGACACCTGAAAAAATATTTCATCAGGACATGAGAGTGACAACCCCTTAGAAATTGTTACTGCATATTGTGGATGGTCTAAGGTCACACCCCAGAGTATGTTACCTTCACATTTTGGTTATCAGCAGGGATCAGATAGGGGAAGGTAGTATTCCCTTCAACATGACTGGTGCAAATCACCTGGTATGCATCTTATTTCATCATGTCCACAACAGGAAAAACTATCTTCTCACAAGCAGTTCTGAGAAGAAAGTAGACTTGACAATGATTATGCAACGAGTCTGCTAAGTCCCCTGTTGATTTATGGGCTGGATGTTTTCCTTATATTTTCTCCATTTTTTAAATTTCCCTGGAGTCTCTTGCTCCTGAGGTTGTTAGATATATATAAAACACTGTATGTATATATACACAAACACACACTTATACTGCAAATGTTTTGGGGCAAGACCCATTTGCTTATTCTGGATCTGTCACTATCTATATTCCCTGGTGACTCGAACAGCAGGAAGGCAGTCCCTGACCGAGGCTCCTAGGGCAAAAGATGAATGCATGGCATAATGAAGAAAAGAATATTTAGGTTCAGGAAGAATAGGTGCATAGGAGATGCGAGAGGGTTGTAGATGTGGCAGAGCTGGATGTGGGGAGAGCAGCTTGCATTTGCCTACACTGTAAGTATTCTTTGGGTATGAAACAGTACTTGGACACCAGTGGCTAGAGAAGAGGAAGCAGAAGAGGTCTGACTCTCCTCTTGTTTATGCTGCTGCTACTCCAGCTTTTGCAAGAGGGCTGCTCTTGATCTGTACATATTTAAAGAAAGTAGGTCCTTTACCTGCATCTTGCAGGTGGCTCAGTTAAAGCGCAGAGAGGAATCTCTGGGTTTATTTTATAAAATTCATAGATGGAGTGGTAGAAGGACCACATAATATCAGGGGGTGAAAGAAATGCATTCACCCTCACCCTGCAGCCACATGTGTACATATTCATGGAAACTCTCCCTGGCTGCATAACTCCCTTCCTTGAAGAAGGCAGCCTCAGACACCCGGAACACCAGCGTGTTAAATTAATCTAATGAAAATAACTGTCTCCCAGCAGGATTATATTTTTTCATTTCCTGCAATTGTCTGCAGTTCCTGTTTGGGGAGTATTCACACCCGCACAACGCTGCCCTGCGACAGGCCACACCAGTGACTCACTTCCTGGCCCAGCAGTGACACAGCCCTGCCTCCGGCGCTGCTCCCGGCACAGATGCTGGCACCACGCTGGCACGATGCAAAGCCCAGATGTGCTTTGCTGCCCGCTCGCAGCCTGGCAGCCACCTGGCTTGCCTGGCTGCAGAGGGCACCAAAGCATTGGGAAGAAATCTCACCCCGGCCAAGGCAACCGCTTGTCTTCTTACTGGGGGCTGGGGGCAAGGGGGATTTGTGAGGAGGGCAAGGGACAACGCCCAGCCCCTGCTGCATAGTTTCCAGTTATATCTATGGAGTGTTTATGGGAATACCCTGAATCCTATTATGAAATACTTCTGCTGCTTCAGGACCATCTGGCATTGCTGATATTGTGCTAGAGGGGCTGTGGTATGAGAAAGAGAGAACAGGCCACTGCGCGAGGGAGGAGAGAGGGGGATTTACAGCCCCGAGGAACGGGGTTCATCTGGTCAGTGGCTCCATACCAAGAATAGTAACAAGAAATACATTTGCCCAACCAGCTCAGTCTCTCACCTAAGTAATTTCCTAGATTGGGAGAAAATGCAGAGTTGAGCAATGTGACTGGGTAGCTGTTTTCTCAATATTTTTTCATCTCAAGGCACAGGGGATGTGTCCAAAAGCAGGGTATGTTGCTTGTCTCTGAGGTAGCTGATGAAGCTTCGGCGGCTGCAGGTGAGTTACAGCCTTCGTGCTCAGGAAGGTGGAATTCAGGTGTGCAGAGATGAGTAAGGGCTGTTCACCTCCACAGCAACAGTAACTCTGACATGGGAAACCTGCGATAGCTTTGACACGCTTAGGTCCCCGATTTTGACATAGCAATGAACAAAAGTTCTTATAATATTTGCAAGAATGTACTAGGGGTTGGAGACTCACATTCACTGCTTTTCAGAACACGTACCAAAGTCGCAATGAAAATGGTACACTGTCCTCTGTCTACTTAAAGTCATCAGGAAACTAAATACAAATAAAAGAAAACTGAAGATAAAGCAAGGTTAAAACCAAAATGTGGCATGTTCAGACTGTGGTGCTCCGCATCTCCAAAATTCCCATGTTATTGAAATTTTTCATTCTCAGGGTATTTTGGCTTTTGCATCGTCCCCACTTAGTTATAGCCCTTATTTGTAAAGTTACAAAAGATTCCACCATATGCCTTATACCAGTGTAGCACTAACTTATACTGACACGCTTGTCTTTCTTTCTAGACTATAATACCAGCCTAAAGGCATGTCTATGACAATCCATTATCCTTGCTTGATCAAGTTATCACTGCATGACACCTTTTCTGCTGTATTTTGCGGTTAGTCTGTGCTCATCTACCATCAGTCTGCAAGCATCCGGTGAATATTTCAGACCATAGTTACAAGGCAGCATCTTCTCTGCTCTCCCCCATTTTCCAGGGTTTTGGTCTCCACATAGCTATTCTTTAGCTTCTAATAAAGTGGATGTGTCTGCGTCTCTGGCTTACTAGAAGATGCTTTTCACGGATCAGAGGGAGAATGAGTTAAAGAACTGCATTTGGTTTTGGCAGAAAAGCAATAATTTAGAGACAAGTCAATTGAGAACCTTTTGAAAGACTTCAAGAAACATTGGATTAAGCCCATAAGGAACAGGAAATAAGCACTACTCTTATCTGCAACATCAACGCTTCACGTTTAGCAGCTTCCACAGAGAGCTAGCATTTGTCCTGCAACTACTCTTACCGGGGAGAATTGTTTATACTCAGTACATTTTTACCCCAGCATCTTTAAATATCCCTACGATGTGTGAAAATTGTTGAAACTTTTACTCACAAACTCCAAGTGGGAAAGGGCTAAGCTCCCAGCCTTGAACATCCCAAACTTGCCAATATTTCAAATCTTCATGTGAGTTTAGCAGATGAGACCCTTCACTACCAGTGAAGGAAAAGGACAGTGTTTTCCTTATGAGTTCATTATCTACTCCTTTTGCGACATCACTGCAGAGTATTTAGCTAAGTAACTTGATAAGCCTTTGGGGGTTGTTTTTTGGAAGTTTTTTTTTCGCACTTTTAAATGAATAAGGGCTCCATTGTTGCTACCGATAAGCAGCCATTTTGGGTTACTTGAATGCAAACTGCAGATAAGATGACTGTCTCCTGGAGGCTTTTGTTCTCTCTTTTTGCTTGTGGTTTTTTGTTTCTCCCCCTCTTAATGTAAAATAGGGGTAGCACTGGCTGAAAGTTCACTATGAGGTTGCTCTTCAGCATGGGAAAGTAGAGTGACCGCAAGTCCTTCCACAATAACTAGCTGTGGAAACTGTACTGCCCTTGGGACTCCCAGAGCCTGAATTTGCAAGTCTCACTTGCATATGCGAGCTGGTGTGCACACACACACTGCAAGATCGCAGCCTTTTCCTCCTGCAGGCCAGGTTGAAGGCTAGGCATACTGTTAAATATCTAATGTTTCTCTGTTAAAGATGTCTGTGATGCAGAATCTGGGAACCAAGATCCTTGCATGATAAAAACGGACACAACTCTGCATCCACCCTGGAAAACACTGATTTGTGAGCTTACAGCATGATACATGGGAATAGTGTCCTTCGTATTTTACATGCTGAGGTAATAAACGGAGAACTTAAGATTTTTTTGTTCTAAGACTTTATCCTAGAACAAAAGATGACAGGGATTCAGTTTCTGTTATAAGAATGGAATAACAGTGCAAGTTGGAGAGAAAGTTTTACCAAGAAATAAAGGATTCATCCAACAAGTTCTGATTCCTGCTATTCAGCTGTGTACAGGTCACGGCACCTCCTCAGCCCCCTGTGCTCTAAAATGCAGGCTGATATTTATTTACCTGCCCTAACATGGCACCAGCTGACTCTAGTGTTCACTAGTAGAGTGCCAAGGGCCATTATTTCTGGCATTTAGACTCAGCAAGTAGAATCTTTCTACTGAATCATATATACCACAACTCAGGTCAGGTAGATCTGACGTGTGTCCAAACACTTCTTTATTTTTCCTTTGCCAAATAGTTTTAGAATCACAAAAACGGTGTAAAGGCATGACCTACAAACAATTGTTCTATGTGCACATAAAGCTGGGGTAGGAGTTAGACCATGCTTCATTGCTTTTCATCTGAGCTTCTCCAGCTCTTGGGAACAGAAGGGAACTGTTCTGACCACAGCACAGTCTCCTGGACAGCCCATGTCGGAGCCTCTCCTGTGATTCCCTGACTACATTCCTGTCCTTTGCCATTGTGATCCCAGGCAATAACCACAGGGGAGTGCCCACAGGCAAGTGGGGAATGAGCCAGTCCAGCCTATTCCCTGGTTTTCAGGGTCGACAGTTCCTTGTATCACTTCACACTTCCAGAGCATATCCCAGAGTATGTGGACCCAGGCAACCAGCTGGAACAGCTGTGTTCCACTTTCAGCCCTGACAGTAACCCACAACATAAAGATGGATGACCAGCTCTTTCCTTCCTTTCTTTCCTAGATTCTGCAAGGCTTTGAACAGCACTTGTCTCTTAATTCTGTTTGGTGCCTAGCCTAACAGGGCCTCTAAAGAGTTCCTCTAAATAGGAGTCATCGTGATAAATTACTCCTCATTAACTAATCAACCTTCTCAAAAACATTGTGAAAGATGTAGTTAAATAAGTTTTATCAGCCCCAGTTTACAAACAGACTAAGAGATTATCTGTGAGATATGCTCAAAGCTACATACCATAAACAGTCAGAAGGAAAGCCCAGACTAGATTTCTCTCCTAATGCCATGCTGTCATCTCCAGAGAGTGTACCACCTCTAAAATCAGTCTTTATCATCAGGGCCTCTGGCTCTTGCAAGAGTTCTTTCTTTCCCTCATCCTCCTACATCACAGATTCCATTTCTTTAAAACCTGCTGGAAGAGGCAGTCCTAGTACTTGAACTGTACTTGGCTGTGAAGGATCCATCCCAGTCTGCAGGGAACTGCTCCACTTACTTAAACCTGCCTTGTACCTTGGTACAACATACCATCACATGCCATGTCAAATCACACTCACCTCCCACTGCCCAGGGATACCTGAGCTCTTCTAGCACCCCCTCCTGACACAGGTGGTTTAATTGAGCATTAATGATAATCAGGTACTTGTAAACATCTGAGCTGAAAATTCTCATCATTTGCTGAGCTTTTGTTTTCCACAGGTGTAAGTGCACAGGGCTCCACACCCTGTTATTTTCCAGTCTTTGTTTTCCATACTGCTTGAATTTCCACCCTTCCTCCCCACCACCACACCTGCCACAGAGGAAACACCTAATATGCCTGCATATCTTTTTTTGCCTGCAATATGTTAATGTAATTCAACAGGACATGTTGATTCCTGAGCAGTATGTAAACTAAAGGAATGCATCTTCTGGAGGATGTAAAGTTGAGGTGATGGACTCTCAGGCAGTGTTTCCCCTATATCACACAAGTAAGAGAGAGTTTTTCACCTCTCCTGAAGAGAAGAAGAAGAAAGAAAAAAAAGCTCTCTTAACATGTTTGTAACTGTGGCTGCATCCTAGAAAATAGATACCCTGGGGGAAAAAAACAAACAAACAAAAAAACCCTAACAGGTATTAACTATTTCTGTATCTTCTGGTATTCTTATTACTTGTCATTATGGTATCTTTTAGATCTGCATGTGATTCACTCTCAAAATATATACCTGTTAAGTGCCTATTAAAATGAAAGGGTTAAATAAAAAATACTCTGTGCAGCAGATGCACACTGGGGTGACTTTGCTAAGTGTTATGCTTCTCCATTATTTACAGGCTTGTACCGTCTGCTCACAGCAGGCATGCCTTACATAAGATTAAAGGAAGCAAAAAAGCAAGAAGAAAGTCAGGTCTCCCTGGCAGCACAATTTACATATCTTTCTAACACGCTGCATTATCTGCCTCACAGAAGAGTGGTAGCCCCTGCAGAAGATGAAACAAATTACACCTTTATTAAGCACTTTTTTCTTGGGGGGTGTTTGTGCTCCCAGTGATGGAAGGCTGTATCATTCTAACTGCATCCATTTAGTGAAAAATACATTTATGTATACCAAGAGCCTTAGACACCTGGAAATACTCTGTAGGGAAGATAAGGCCCTAACACCTAGGCAGCTACCCCATACGTTGCAATCCATAATACTGCATGGTTGCTTTCCATTTGCTCATGTTGTGGGCAAAGCCCTGTATACTTATTTTCTGCTTTCTGTATTGTCCTTGCTCTTTTTCTTCTTACTTTTTTATGCAGTTCTAACCTCTGTTCTCAGGATTATCCAGGGGCCTTTATCTGAGGCCAGAGGTGCTACAGGAATAGCAACTGTAAGTCAAAGCTCAAGTTCTTTCCTCAGCTCAGTTGTCAAGCATAACCTTACTTTTTCTCCCCCTCTGTAATTCCCAACTGCTTCTCTGGGAGCAAAGCCTCTTTGTTTGGGGATGCCAGTTTGCGCAGACTGTGAAAGTATGGATAACTCAAGGAACAGGCAGAAGAAGGGGTCAGCCACTCATTTCCAGTTTACCTCTGAATCATCGTGTGGCCTAAGACAATTCATTGGGCTGCCTATGCATAATCTTTCAGATATGTCAAGTAATTTTGTGAGCAGCTAGTGATTTGGATTTTGTGGTTAACGTCATGCTCCAAATGAAGGACATTTTCTTATTGGTAGGACATTTGTGAGAACTTTTCTTGCGTGTCTAATCAGTCATGAGTTCATGCTACAGCTTGGCACTTTTATCACAAAATTATTTTCCCCGAACATGTAGGGATTTTATTATCTCTAATATCTCCACTCTTCTATCAAATTCGCTTGAAATCAACAAACAGGTTATTGGGATTCACACAAGCTTCCTTGATCTAGCTAGTATTTTCATAAGGAGAGGCAGTGCACCATGTGGAAGAGTAGTTCAGGGGGCTCTGCTGCATGCTCCAGTGCACAGTGCACCTCCTACCCATATGTTCTCATGCACTTAGACAGTTGGCAAGTTGGGCTGAGAACTGTCTGTATAATGACTAATGTAATCAGTAGCCAATCTTGACTAATCCCTCTTCATATCACTGTAAGGAAAAAAAATAGCAGTAAGTCTGTACTACTAAAAACTAGGTTGAAAAGCTTTGACCGCATCACAGTAACAGCGATTAACAAGGCTAAATGTCTCCTGTCACAGCCTATTCCCAGCTTTCCCTACGCTGCTGCACTAAGCAAAGCAGCCTGTTTGTTTTTCTAGCACAAGCTGACCTCCTGCGCAGTCAGTATCTAAAACACATTGTCTGAGGAGAGGTAGTTCATGGCGTTGAATTATGCAATTATATGAGTGCACCCAAGCATTTAGCAATGCAGACTGCATCCATTCCTGCTGACTAGTTGTGATTTTCAGATACATTGGAACCGGCATGTCTTGAAATGTGAATTCTTTGCAGATGGCTGTATCGGCTCAGCATAAAGCTGCAGGCAAAACTCCGCTCTGAGATTCTGAACAGCTCTCCCACTGCATAGCTCTGGGGCATGTAAGAAAGCGAAAAATGTGAGCAGAAAGACATTTACAGCTCCAATTCTGTTGTTTTCCAGATGGGTCAACCTTGATAAGTGGAACTGGACAAATTTCTGTCATGACCCTCCTGTCTGTGAAACTTCCCCAGTCCAAAGGGCATGGAGGGGTTAGGATATAGAGAAAGTATTGAGAGCATCGGCTAAAATTCCCAGCATCCCAGCACAGGTGAACAACCCATGCTATTTTGAAGACATATAGGAGAGCCAACAACTGGTGAAACTTCTCATTCTCTAAAGAAATACAGCTGCATAACAGAAATAAAGAACTGAAAAGGACCACATGAATTCTCCCATAGCTGAACACCCACATAAAATTAACAGCAAGACCAACATCCTGATTAGCCTTCATGGAAACACTTGTAGTTCTCTGTCTTTGGTATAAAGATTACTAGGGAAAAGTGTTCTGGTATTGATATTTCAGATTTCCTAATTAAAAGTGGATTGTTTAAGGTAAATTACTGGGTTTGCTTTTGAGGAGGGGTTGTCTTTTTGGTTTCATGTTTTGGTAAAAGATAGGCAATACTACTGAGCTATACTTTTGAGTTTGGAGGAGTCTGCAAAACTCAGAGATGGTGCAGAACTACAGCGCTAGCAGGTTGAAACTGAAAAAGAAAGGGCTTATGGATGGGTGGGAGCTGGAGACATTCCGTTTCAAACGGCTACAACTGCAAACCCATCAAGGAAGAAGAAACAACATAGAGCACTTAGATCTAACATTTTAAGTTCTGACTTCATTTAACTTAACGAATATTTAGAGTAACTCCATTAAACCAGTGGAATTATTTTTTATTATAACACTGTAATGGCTAAAATCTGATCTATTGAAAAGGGTTCCAGGAAGCATGGATAGGGATCACATCTACCTTATTCCTCCTTACAATTTTAAATCCTAAATGCTCTATATAGTTTAAATAGATATGTCAGACAGAGGACCCATTATTACCTCTATTTCATGGGAGAGGCAGAAGGATTAGATGATTTGCCCAGGGCTACACATTATGAAAGAGACAGGAATTGAACCGGACTGGCCCAGCTTTAATGTCTCAACCACAGGGTCATCGTTCCCTTCCTTGAAATCGTTTCCAAAATCATGATTATACAGACTGGAAGCCAAAATAATGCACTCCCAGTAAACCACAAGCTACAGAAATGGGCTCTGTTCCTGCACTGCCTGAAAAGAGTTTCAGAATATTTCCCTTGCTCCTTCAGGGCATAAAAATGTATTCTGGCTTGAAGAGAAGGCAGATTTACCATGATGTTACCAATCTGTTGTTTTTGAAAGCAGTCTTCAATTTTTATTGAACTGGACTTTCCCATGGGAAAGAAACACAACGTGCTACTTCATGCCAATGTCTCCTTTCCCTATAGCTACTACTGGATTCTGAGGGAAGAGGGGGATTTATTTGAGCGAAGAATAAATAGAATACTTTGAAAGAAAGCATTGAGTGGTGGAAACATGAGCATCTGAGATGTGAGAGACACCATGCCAATCCACTGGTTCATTAGAGTCCAGATAGCCGACTTACTTGATTCTTTGTACTCAGCTACTTCACTTTCACCGCTCAGTGTTCCGCTTTGAGTTATTCCAGTTGTGCTGGTAAATTACACCAAGAGGGGCTGCTGCAAACATGTTGCATTTGTATAATGCAAGTGACCAAAAATTGCAAAAGCTGGCAACTCTGTAGACGGTTTGGGAAGCTATAGACCTAAAAGAGTTAAGAATAAAAACAAGGAAGGAAACAGAAGAGGATGGCTATTGTAGTACTGGTGTCTCTCTCTTGCAGTCAGAAACAAATTCCTCCCTGTTTTTTTAGATAGCTTTGCAAAGAGGATGTGCTAGTATTACTTCCTGACACGGGGGGTTTGTTATCTGTGAATATGATGAGAGACAGCATTCCAGGCAAAGGCCTGTGCAAACTGGTTGTCAATCCCACATACAAACAGATCCAACTTTCCAATTGCCTCTTCATGATGAGCAAGCCAATAATAAAATTTCCCTCCCTCCTTTCCTTCAGATGAGTGCTCAAGTTCCTATAGGATCTGCCACACGGGAGACAGAGAAGGGCTTATTTTCTTAAGATAATTCTTTTCTATGTGTTTTTAATTTTTTTTGACATCGTGGAGACTTGCCTCTCTCCTGCTAGTATGCACAGAAAATACAGTCCAGGGCACCAATTTCAGGACCTGCAGTTAGAATTCCTGCCTTCTCAGTCACAAGCTGTTAACCATCTGCTGTTTAGTGAGGAGTATGTCATTTATCCTCATGGTCTCTGCTCCTCCAACTTCAGAACCTGACCATGATCTAACTGAAGTCAAAGGGAGTTTCTTCCCTGGTTCAAATAGGACCTACATAGTTACCTACAGATGCACCGGAAAAATTAGTGTCTGTATAACCCTATGGAAGTATAAGGTTTTCTGTATTAGCTTTTTCAACTTGTTCTTTTCTTCTAACAATAATAACGCAGAGCTTGGTGTGCAGAGGGATCATTCCAAAGGCAAAAGCTGGGTTTCTTGCAGCTGTTTTCCCAGAATGGAGTGAGACTACTCAGACTGAGAAAATGTACTGTAGCAGGCTCTGGTTTAGCAAAAGACTTAACTATTGACTGTTGTAGCACTTAAATACGGATTTAAATTAACTCTGCTCATGTAACATCCTGAATAAAAACACTTTCCTGCACTGGGACCTCTGTCCCTATTTTGATCCAGTGCTGAGGCCTCGTCAGACAGAACTCCCCATCAGAAAACAGCGGGGACTTTTACCTAGTGATCTGCAGAAGCAGGCAGTAGCCAGGGCCCACTGCCTATTTCTCAGCTTGTTGAACTCTTCAAGTTCGCAGTGAGAGCAGAGGTAAAGAAACTTGTGGGCTGCTGAATCAGGAACATTGTTCCTCTCACATGCTTTAAAACTAAGCTCAAATATGAGGGAAAGTGCTGGGGGTTTACTTTGTCTTTTCCTGTGCATTTGTCTGCCATGAATGCAAACGGCTTCCTATTTGGTGCTGTGGGGTGAGAGCCAGAATTTCAAAACCTTGGCTCAGCTCCCGCTAGCATTCATGTTCTGCTTATCTCGCTTCCGGGGCAAACCATTTCCAGAGAGAGTGTTATTAAGAAAGTCAATGACTGATGGAAACTGAGGAAGAGGAGTTAGCAGAAAACTAAAAGACCGAATTTAAATCCTGACAAGCACTGAGCATGACCATTCTCTCTCCAGAAGTTATCAGCAAAGTTAGAGCATGTCTTTGTGCAGAACTGGGGCAGCTGAACCCTATCACACCAGCAGCTACTGACAGAAATAGGGTAGTGAGACTGGCTGTGTTTCCTAGTACCCTTCTCTCTAAAGAGATTTTTGGAAATCAGAGCACTGCCACCCATCCCAGGTGTCTGCACAAACTCTGTTAGGAGGCTATGCTCTGCTCTGCTGGGAACCAGGCAGAAGAGGGGGACTGCAGTAGTGAGAATGCAGTGGGAATCCAATGTGCCCACACCGGACACGGACCAGAGCTGCAGAACTCAGCTCAGGAATAAAAGTCTGACCACTGCAAAACGGGAGTCTGTTCAGAGCTGCATTTCTAAATCATCTTGTTATATGTACCCTGATTCAGCAAGACACAGGCGTGTATCTCCAAGCGTGGCTTTAGCAGGACAACTTGTACTTAAAGACCTTGGCTGAGTCAGGGCCAGTAACAGGAGCTATTTTGCAACATTGCACATCCCGCTTTTACAGTCCAGAATTTCAGATAGCCTAGCGCATACCCATCCTGCCTCCCCAAAATGATCCACCGCACTGGAGCAGAAGGACCACACAGCACTTACAAAGATCAACCATAAATATAACTGATTAACACAGCCTGCTAGCACCTGTTGCAGGGAAAGAATATATGAGATACCAAAATTAGTAAAAGGTGTGAGCACAAACAGCAGTGGCAGAAAGGATTTTTGCCATCAAAAAGCTAGGGATCAAAAAGACCTTCTGTATGTATGGTTTTGAATTGCCTCTATTTGTCAGAAATTCTTTATTCTGCAAGACTTTATTCCAACTGTCATGATTACATATTTAGGAATATCATATATGATAATCACAGAACAAGCATTTATACCATGATAAGCTTTCAAAATGAGATGTTAATGTAAAATTTATGCTTCTTAGATTTTATAAAGATTTTTACATTTTGGGTTTAAGTACAATGCAAAATATGTAGTTCACTATTTTCTGTAGCATCATCAGAAAACAATTTAGCTGTATGTACATTTGTGCTTTGTGAGTAGTCTAGGGCTATTTGCTGTGTAAGAAGTTAAGTACGTGTATGAAGCCCTAGGTCTTTACACTAGCTGAGACTAATGTTTCCATTTAAAGAAAGTTTTGCATAGTCTTGCATAGCAAGTTTGGACTATCTTATTATTCTTGCACTCATGTTAACATATGAAGTTAGCTGGTTAATTCATGGATGCACTAAATCTCTCTCTCTCTGACACATATTACATTTATTATACTGTTATATAGAATTATTAACTAAGAATGTTCAAGTAATATCATAAAACCTACTAGGATGAGAAACTAATATTCTCACTGTAAATATGTTTCTCCATCAATCAACTTGGTGCTACAGAAATCCTTGTGAAAGAAGAAATGCCAGACCCGAATCAGTACGCAGCAGGAATGGGACTTGCATTCTCCCTCAGGCCTCCTCTGGATAAGGAAAATGCCCTGATACACAAGGCATCTTGGATACCAGATGGCTGATTATTAGATATTTTATGAAGAGGAAGGAAGTAAAGGGAAACAACCTGAATTTTCATGGTACTGTAGGGAAAGGAAGACAGTATGAGGGCCTAATCCAAAACTCACTAACTGGGAAGACACTGATTTCAAAGGACAGTGAATTGGAAGAAACAAAAGATCTGTTTACTTTTCTTTCTGTAGATTAATTCTCAACTCATCAAGAGCCAGCATGATTGACAGGTGAATAAAATGTAATTTTTGTCATCACTGTAATAACTTACACCTGAGCCAGATGTTTTGTGGGAGACAGGTTTGAGGTTTTAAATATTCATAATAACATTGCAAGTTTTCTTTAGAGTACCTGCAGGCTTTTCATAGAACTGTTTTCCAAGAGCCTGATTCAGCGTGCAGGAGCATGCTGCGAGGCCAGTAGGTGCATCTGTACGTGCAGGCAGTGCCTGCAGAATTCCACCTCCTATAAAGAAGCCTGGCAGGCGATGCCAACCAGATGCATTTGGGCCGATCCTCAATTAGTATAAGTTGACCTAGCCTGTTTCACACTGGCTGAAACTAACTAATTAGATAGGTGAGTTATGCTGTGCCTTCAGCTACACAGATAGCACTATAGGTTAAAACAAGCAAAACATACCCTAATCATAGATATTTACCAGAATATTCAGAATATCCAAAAATTACTTTAATACATATATATATATATATAGCATATGTTATAGGGGTTATTCTTCCCTATCTCAACTATTAGAGAGCTCTGAAAGCCAGATCCTTCCATGTCTATCTACTGTGGGGTTCTTGCACCTCATTTGAAACATGGGTGTTGGCCTATCCTGACTCTCCCCAGAGACCTCTACATAACTGAGAGCTAGAAGACACACGCACCGGAGTGCTTAGGGAAAAGAGACTCTGGGGGTGTATCACAAGTGGAAGACGGCAATAGCTCCTCCAGGGTTCCACCACGCACAGTAGACGGACACAGCTGTGCCAGATATGCAGATGAATCTTGGAAGAATGCGGATGCTGGATCCAGTGGTCTCTGTGGTCCTGCTCCTCCCATGGCAGGGGACATGGATTATCCAGCAGGCCCAGCTGACCACAGTTCAGCCTTGCTGCTAGGTATGTGCAAGAGACATAATGGATTGTTTGAGAAATGCATGTGGCCACCCCACTTCTGAGGCATTGCGTATGCAGATGTAGAAGCAGGGTTGCAAAACTAGAAGTAAGGCCTCCCACAGACCAGTATGAGAACTGCTGGTAAAATCTCTGTCCACAGAGAAGGGGCCGCATCAGGAAAAGTTTTTTAGTTTTGCCAGTATAACTGGACTAAGGTTAGAGTTTTGCTGGCAGAAGTATGGCACACAGGTGTGAGGAATTTCTTCATTTTGCTAATCAACATAAGTACACTGCCAAAACACTGAAGTACGGAACAAGCCTTACCCAGGGTTTGCACAACAGAATCTGGCCTCATGTCCCTTGTACATGTACAGAGTATAGCGTGAGCAGATGTTTAACCTGTCCAGCTCCCTTTCCTTTACTTAAAAACAACAACAAGCAAGGGCTTGGGGGAAACGAAGCTAATAGTCACCTGGGATAACAGCTCTGAAAAATGTAACCACAGACTTTGAGACTTTTTCACACAGATGAAAGAGGGGCTGTTGTGACGTAGCTCCATAATGTTCTAATGACAGAGGTAGTGGCAAAAACAATTAAAACCTTCAGCAGTGTTTGAGCCTCAGGGCTGTGATCTCCTTATGCAATACACTTGACAAAGCCCTCTTGTGGAACATGAGCCGGCTTTTTCCACCACAGTATATCCCCCCTCACCTTGCCAGACTGGGGGTTATTGAGGTTCCCCCCCCCCCTTATAAAGTTGAACCAAATAATATGCCTATTTTGCTACAGATAAAGCAAACCTGGGGGAGCTTTACTTGCAGGGATAGGTGTGACTGTCTGAGGGGACTAGCAGCAGCTCACCTGCTGCAGTGTTTTGAGGTAAAGCTGCCTAATTATTTTGATTATCCCATGTTGCTTTGTTAACCAAATATTTGTGTTTCTGCCTCACACACACATCTAATGCCAATATACAAATTACACAAGGGAATTATGCCAGCATGAGTCAATCTCGGGTGTGTTTATCCGTGGAGAGACATAAGCCTGTGTTTCTAGAGGCGGGTGTATCTTATTCTCGTTAGACCTATGAATATGTTCCGCCAACAAAATTTGTCACTTTTCACTGTTGGCATGTTTGCTGCTAGTACGAGCACTGCAGGCTGGCAGGCTTCCAGCTGGGGTGGGGGATTAGTCCTCTGTGGCTATCATTATTTAGTATTTATATTACAACAGAACGCAGAGGCTTCTAGCTGAGATGCAGGCATTGCTGTGAAAGCAGAGTAAGAAGCACTTCCTGCCCCAAGCAGTTTATAGTCTAAACAGAAGAGACTAGTGACAAATAGCAGAGAAAAGGCAGTATTATTGCAACACAGCAAATGTTAAAGAAAACCTACAAAAAATCATGAGATTCTTCTAAAAATAAATGTTGACATCTTTTTAATTTGCTTTATAGACTACTAAAATTTGTCTTTTCAAGCTTTCTTAGTCCTTGAAGTTTTTGTTTGCTGTAACAGCTGAGATTCTTGCTTACTCACGTGACTCCAGGAGGTGAGGTCTTTTAAGATGGCCACATCATCTCAATGGTCCTCCTTCCAGGCCTGCTTCAAAATTCCTTTCTTCTGGCCTGTGTGCACAAAACATTGACCACAGCTAAGCAGCTAGTTTTTTTCATCCTCCCATTTGGGGGATAAGAATCATTTCTCTTATATTGCCCAAGCACAACAGTTTTCCCCCCACCCATGCAAATATTTTTAAGAATAGTAGTAATTTTTAATTTTCATATCTCTTCCTCTATTATTCTGAGTCTAGAGCTCAAAGTTTCCTTTATTTATTCAAGGTCTCATTGGTAAATGCTATTGCCAGCATTGTGAATTTGCTGTTCCATCCCTTACTTCTGACTCTGACGTTTTAACTGGTAGAAGACCCCTATTAAATTCCTGGGTTCTCTGATGACAGGTGATACAAATGAGGGAAAAATAAGCTGATAGAAAGAAGTGGGTGTTTTGCCTGCCCAGTTGGGCCTCTGATGTAATTAGTGCATTAAGCTCACAAAAGGGGCACCTGTGCAGAAAAAAAAAAAAAAAATGCTGGTCTGTGAAAAAGTGGACTTATCCTAATCATTCCCTAAAGGTGCAGGACCAAATCTTAAACTGATACAAAATGGTTTGGCTCAATTGCAGGCAATGGAGATATTTAAACTGAGAAAAACAGTAAGGATTTGTTCTATGGCCACTATCTCACCATCTTCACTTTCTCTGTATATCCTAAAAGGAATATCCAGCAGCATGTCTAAAAATAGGACTGAAGTTTCTCAACTTCACAGTAGACAAGCATGCCAGAACTACTGTGTATTATTGTGCTGTGCTGAAATGAGAAGGGAATACTCAAACTGTCTGTGTAGGAGGAAGCCTTTGAGGGGAAAATCATCGATAATAAAGGCCTCTTTTATCTGAAACACCTAACATTTCAGCTCTTCAAATCCCAACACTGCATTTTGTTAAAACAGGTTTCTATTATCTGTGTTAAACACATCAAATTGAGTAATTCAGTCTCATCATCTAAATTCAGTGTTGTGATAGCTGAATGAAACTGGGGCAAGCTAGCTAAAAAGGTAATAGAAGCCTTTCTTAAAAGCAGCATGTGAAATGCATCAGTGCTTTTCTTTCTTTGAGGAGGAAAAAAAGAAAGTCTCCGCTTTTCTCCAGTGTGCTTATGTTACTGAGCTGAAGACTCTTGATATGGTCTATAGGGCAAGACTTGCTAGAGGCGATTAGTGAGATTAGGGCTTTATTATGGTAGTTAGCAAAGGAAAATCCTTGTCCTAGAGAACTTAGTCTGTGTGGACAAGAGGCAGAGGGTGTGTGAGGGGGGGAAAATCCTTTCAATTCTTAGATCAGTGGCTGAACCAAGCATTTAGCAGTTCTCTTTGACCTGGTTTAGGCATTCAACATTCTATTGTTGTTTTCAAAACTATTGTTTTTCTATATGCAAAAAAGGCCACTGTATTCTTCCCATCTGAATGATGTACACCATATGTTTGCGGTTCCTCTGACTCAAGGAAAAGAAAAAAAAGATTGTTTTCCTCTATAGAATGCAGTTCTTAGGTCTACCCCCCACACAGTCTATTCAAGAAAAGTCCTGACAAGTGTGTATCAATAAATGTATGATACATGACATAAAAATGTTACTTTCCTAAATCTCTGGGCAAAACACAGCTCATTCAGAGCACTCATATGGCTATTCTAGCATTGACTAACCACTGTACTTCTCTCTTCAAGCCCTCTGAGAAAGCAAAGTGTTTTTATTACCTTTTTTATAGACAACTGAGATTCCAGACAAATTATCCAAGATCACACATGAAGTCTGTGGTGAAACAGGAACCTGAACTGAGTTGCCAAAAGACATGTTTTTCCTCCCTTTTTTTCTGTATTTTTATTTTCAGCGCAAAGACTATGACAAATCACAACAGGGTCAACATGGTAGAATTTTACATTGTCTGTATAAGGTGGAAGATGTGGGGAAATACTGCTCAGTAGGCACAACAAGCAAATGGAGTTGGAATCATTTCCCCCGCCCCCCAAGCTGTGTTTTCCAATACACATTCTCAAAACAGGCCTCACATAAAATACAGTATGTGTAAGAAATTAAATGAAGGCCCTAAAATATGCAAGTGTGTGACAGGGGAATGGAATCTGTGTCCCATCCTATGAATAGTACACGGGGATGTGCTGTTACGACTGCTTTTGTGGGGCTGGAATAAGGGATATGCTCCTTGTGGAATACTGCTGGCCACACGCATGAAATTAGAAAAATTACACTGCCTCTCCTCCCCCACCTTCACGAATGTCTGTTCCTGGTATCTCAATATCACGTCTGTTCAGCGCTCACCCTGTATGACGCAGGCTGCAGCTCTGTGGGACACCCAAGGTTGCAGTGCTGTGCTAACAGCTCTGGGGTTCACCTCGGCATGAGACAATGATTTCCCTGTGGTTCAGCGTGTAGGTCTGTGCTTCTCCTTTCACCCTTGCTACTGGAGTCAAAGCAGCTCGCCAGCAATAGAATGGCTCGCTTGTGTGTTATCTGCTTCCACAGAGGAGCACTCAGAGTATTCTCTGTTTCTCTGGCAACTCTGACAGCCTCACGAACACGCGAGCAATGCTGAGTAGGGACATGAACGCAGGGAGACCGCAGAATGTTTAGTCAGCACATTTTTCCATTTTGGCCTGGAGGGCAGTCTTGTATGCTGGAGGCTGGATTGCTGCCCGCTTACGGTAGGCAGTTAATTAGGCCAACACTCCCCACGTGATACACAAGCCCTTGTTGAGAATGCCAAATGTCTTGTGATGCACAGTCCACTCTTTCCCTAGTTTGCTTTCTTATGCAACAAACCTGGTTTGTCCTCTATTAGCAAATGAAGGTTCCCAGGTGGATGTACAGAGGATGTCTATGAGAATAATATCCCTGTAATAATATTTGCCAGTTCCACAGTCACCTGCATTTGAGGACCTCAGTGTGCCCAAAACCACAGAACTCATCAGATGGCAAACTAAGTAAACCCTAATCCGAGAAAGCCCTTACAACATGTATGAACTTTACAGTATGTGAATAACAACAATGAAATCAAATACCTCACTTGATCCACATGCTTAACGAAACTGCAAAACAGCATATGCCACCCCCTGCTTGATGCAAATGCAACCAAACGAACGTGGATACTAGTATCCATCTAACCAGGAGAAAGCAGCTCAGCGTCAACTAATTTACCCTGCTCCAGTGGAGGCCAGTTACACTGTATACATGCCTCATATCCCATATTCATATCCTCCTCCCTTTTTGCACAAAACTCACTTCTGTATTGCCACACGTGGCTCAGATGTCAATTTAGCCCCAATTAAGCAGTTTCTGTTCTGTCGTCAGCAGCATGCAACTGAACTGTCTTTCTGAATCCCTCGCTGCAGATAAGCAAATCCGGAAACAGTTAGGAAATGTCTTCTTTGTGCATTGACATCTCATACACTGTGTTAATAAACTGCAGTTCAGTGTGACTCTATCAGGATATGAAACCAAATGCATCTGTAATGTAGTTACCTGTATCATTTTTTTTCCCCTCGGTGTTTCCGTTGTTAAAGCTGAAACCACCGAGGCTGCAGGACACTATAATAAAGTTCCCTCCTCGTCATGATGCGAACGAACCCACATGACTACCGCGCCGAAGTGTTTATATTCACTAAAAGATGTTTATAATAATGCCCACTTCACATACTAGACCTGCACTTATTCTCTACTGAGTAAATGCTTATGTCAAATAAAACACGCAATATCGATTTATATGGACGCTTGGGAAAGGCTGTTTTAGACAAACTCTGCACGGGCTCTAAGAAGTGACTCAGATAAGGCTAATTCTTGGCTTGTTTCGGTGTGATTCCACAGGCATCACCGGTATCGGTTAAATTACAACTCTTGTTTTCACGCCGCGCCACAGACTGCGGCCCCCGCGGCTCCGGCTTTGCCGCGGCCGGCTGCCCCGCTCGGCCACGCAGCCGCGACGGCGGGGGAGCGCGCGGCGCCGCTTCGACGCGGCTCTTGGCCTGCCGCCGCGCCCCGGCCGCCCCTGCTCACCTCGGTGCGGCACGCTCCCTCCGCGGCCGGGCCGGGCCCACGCGGCTCCCTTCGGGCCCGGCGGCCTCGCACCTCGCGGGGTCCTCGGGGCGCTTCGCCTCAGCGGCCGGCGCCGCGCCGCAAGCGCCGGCGTGCGTGCGGGGCCGCGGCGGCTCCGAGGGGCCGCCGAAGCGCTGCCTGGGCGCTCAGGAGGGCCGAGGCGGGCAGCCGCGGCGGTGCTGAGGGGAGGCGC
Source organism: Apteryx mantelli (assembly GCF_036417845.1). Classification (NCBI taxonomy): domain Eukaryota; kingdom Metazoa; phylum Chordata; class Aves; order Apterygiformes; family Apterygidae; genus Apteryx; species Apteryx mantelli. Next base: position 13,999,909 of record NC_089999.1, read on the forward strand.
CGGCGAGGCTGTGGCGGGCCCCGGGGGGCTGTGGCGGGCTCTGAGGGGCCGAGGGGAGGCGCTGAGGGCGGCGGTGGTGGCGGGCGCTGAGGCGGGGGGAGCCGGCGGGGCCGAGGCGGGCGCTGATGAGGCTGTGGCGGGCTCTGAGAGGGGCCGAGGCGGGCGCTGTGGCGGGTTCTGAGGGGGCGCTGATGAGGCTGTGGCAGGCTCTGAGGGGGGCCGAGGCGGGGGGGCTGAGAGGGCGCTGAGGGGGGCCGAGGCGGGCACTATGGCGGGCTCTGAGGGAGCGCTGAGAGGGGCCGAGGCGGGCGCTGCGGCGGGCGCTGCCAAGGCTGTGGCGGGCTCTGAGGGGGCGCTGAGGCGGCGCGCGGAGCAACCGCCCGCGCCCCCTCGCGGGACAGCGGCGCCCGCGGCGGCTCGCCGCCTGCATGTTAATGCGCGGTGATCGCTTGGGGAGGCGGAGCGGAGCGAACCGCCGCCTGCCGCCCGCCTCCCCCCCCCCCCTCCTCCCCCCGCCGCCGCCGCCGCCTCTCCTCGCCGGCCTCCCTGATGCCGAGGAATGGATAGAGCGGCTGCCCTGCGAGCCGCCGGCATGCTGGAGAGGAAGGAGCGGAGCGGCGGCGAGGCGGCGGCCCGGGCGGGCGCGCCGGGGCCGGCGGCTCGGGGCTTGCCGGCAGTGCGGAGCACGCTGCAGCAGTGCGGGCTGCTCCAGGACCTCATCGACATCTCGCTGTCCAACCTGCGCGGGCTGCGCACCAAGTGCGCCGCGTCCAACGACCTCACCCAGCAGGAGATCCGCACCCTGGAGGTAAGGGGGGGGGGACCGCGGCGCGGAGCCCCGGGCCTCGCCGCGGGGGGGGGGGGGATCGGGGCCTGCCCCTCACCGCCGGCGCCTCCCCCCCCCCCTCCGCCGCGGGCTCGGCCCCCGCAGGGCATCCCCGCCGCGGCGAGGCCCTCGGCCGCTTCCTTCCCCTCGGGATGGAAGGCGGGGGCGCGCCGAGAAGGGGCAGGTGCGGGGAGGGCCCGGGGGCCCGCGGCGCGGCGCTGCCGGCGGAGCCTGCGTGGAGGCAGAGCCGCGTTCGTGCCGCGGTTCGCCCGCCGCCGAGGCGGGTGCGCGCGAGAGGCCGCGCTGAGGGCAGAGGTGGCCGCGGGCTCCCCGGCGGGAGCTGGGCGCCGCACCGCTTCTCCCTGGAGAGACCCACCTCTTGCCGCCGATCCTGCGCGTTGCTTCCGACGGCCCCTGCCCTGTGCTTCCAGGCCCGTCTTTCTATTCCTGGCTCGGTTTCACGGATCTCATTTGATCCTCCTTTTCGCTCCGCGGCTGGCAGCAGCACCACAGCCCGGGCTGGGGAGATGTTCCGCTGCTGAGACAGGTTGTAGGAAACTCCTCATGCGCGGAGCGTGATGCTTGCAAGCAAGGGCTGAATCCGTACAGCCCTGCACGAGCATTGAGAAGGGGAGTTTAGATTTGGGTTGGTTTGGTTCTTTTTGACCTTTAGAAACTGAAATAACGTTTTCTTTTACCTTGTGTGCAGGTGATATTGCCCTAAGTAGGGTAAACAACCCCTCACCCTCATCCTTGATCAGAAGTTTCATGTAAAGGCGAATGGTCCTTTTCTGTAGTCCGATAGTAGGGACTGCAGAGCTAGACCATCAGACCTTTAGGAAAAAGATCGTTACAACAGAATAACTGTAACAAACAGACATGCTGTAAAATCCATCACACAAGAAATGAAATTTGGAAAAAAAGCTGTGAAACAATAGGTGGTAGCTCTTGGCACAGTCTCTCAGAAACCTATCATTTTTCCTTCTCCCTTCCCCTGCATTTTTTTTTAACTTGTAGTACTGTTTTTCCTCCTCCACATCCAAATAGCCTTCAAGAGGTAAGAGAAAACACTGCTATTCTTTTTAAAACAACATTTGTGCAGACTTTTTGCAACCCTAGTGACTGCTTTTTCAATACTCAAACAATAACAATCAGCATCATCTTGGAAAATCATCATTAGTACTTTGCTCGTGACCCATTCTAGAAGGAAACCTTTATTTACAAGGGATAAAGGTGTGCTATGGTCTTCAGATTCTTCTTAAGGCAACAAAAACTGTTTCTAGTGATAGTTGTCTAGCCTGTGCATGCATTCCTCTTAAACATTTAACTGCGTAAACAAATGGGTTTTCTGGGAATTCAACCAAGTACTAAATCTTTGCCAATATGTGAAGCCACATCCATGGGGATGGGCTGGATGGACTCCCTGCCCTTCACTCTGTTCGGTCGCCTGTACCAAAACATGTGTTGTCAAGCATAGCCTGAGTCTTGAGCTTAACAACTATCTGCGCCAGTCTGAAGTGGATTTGTCTACAGCCACAGAGCAGAGAATCAAACTGTAGGAGATGAGGGTCTGTGTTTTCTTCTGTAAGTTGTAATTTCCCATGGTGTGCCAGAGAGACACCCAGAGTGCGGTGGGCTGCGTTGCCATCGCGGATAGCAGGCGGTCTGCTTGTGGCACCGTGCAATGTAGTTATTGTGCCTTGGTTAGTGTGACAGAAACGCATGCATGTGTGGTCACAGACATTTGCATGTCAGATCAAGTCAGTACAGACGGATGCTCCAGTACTGCACAGATCCAGTGCTACTGATGATCTGACTGCAGTGCACAGTTATTGTGCACACCGCAGGTAAGTCCTCACTAGTCAGTAAGTTTAACCAGAGGCCAGGACTTTAAAGTCTAGAGATTTCTAATGTCTGCTACTGTTCTCTGGGTGGCCTTGACGAGTCACTGAATGACTTTGTGGGTCATGATTAGTGACTACTAGCAGTGTGGTTGCTGGACCTACAAGCCCCGTCTGTACTTTGAATTTGAATCTTTACGTGTTTTTTGTTCTTGTGTGGAAATTTTTCATGGAAAAAAGTTATAAAAAACTTAGCTGTATCAGTGTAACTGGTAAACTGTGTAGCAAAGCCACAAGGATACGATAAAAAATGAGATAGATACAAGGAGCAGACTGGAAGCAGGAAGTACTAGTTTGGGAAGGGAGGGGACTTGACTTTGGAAGTTGAAGTAGCAGCTCCTGAGGCCAAATATGAGGCTGCACGTGTGTGTTTTTAAGACAGTCCAATACATCATGTCAAAAATCAGTGTTTATTGATTTCACTTTTTTGTTTTCTGAAGGAACGGAAAAGCAGAGAAGCGTCCATAATACGCTTTCTCCATAGCTCATACATTTCCAAAAGTTTTGTGATGCCTAGTTTTGGTGTCCAAAGTGTGAACTTACAGGTGGAGGGATACCTCCTTGAAGGGAGACTTCTATCTCCGTGAACCACAGGCATCTGACCACCTGTGCATGAGGGTGAGTACTCTCAGATGTACGTGGCTGTCTAAACTTTATAGCAGCACAGATCAGACAGCAGTGTGTGCTGTTTGCTGCTTCTGGTCCCAAGGTTAGCAAAGCCCTGAAGTAAAGTTCTGAAAGCCATTTTCATGTAAAAGGAATCAATACCCTAAAACACCAGTGAAAATTAATCTTAATTTCTGTGTTATTTTATTTTTACCTTAAACATACTAGTTTGGTCATTTTGGCACCTCTTCCTTCTGAGTCTGTTTACAACTCCGCTGTCATGTATACCATATGATTCATAGTGTGTGTGTTTCAAAGTCAAGAATGTAAACCTAAGCAAAGGTATTTCGGTGTCTGCTTATGTTCCTCCCAATTTATTGAAATGCTTTAAGCCTTTCCTCATTCCTCTTAGGCACGTGTATATGCTCTTCTCAAACTAAAGCACATGGTGGGTAAGGATGCCAAACTGGGACTTTGACAGGTAAAAATAAGCATGCGTGTTCATCGTAGCTCTAACGATTGCAGGGAGAACTTTCTGTCATGTGTAGGAAAGCTGTTTCTTAGAAGGGCAGGGAGTTTCCCTGCCGGGCAAAGTAGACTCTGTTAGTTTGGTTATTAACAGAGCAGGCTCTCTGATACCACAAGGTCTTGTATCTTTTAATTTTTATATGTTCTGCTGAGTAAGTTCTTGAGTGTTTTTCTTTTTACCCTGCACTTTAGTATATGACTTGCTTTCACTTCTGTCCTAGCAGATTTACTCACTTCTCAAGTAGACTTCAAGATGAAATGGAAAATAATGGTAATCTTAAACCATGCCTAAGAGAGGAAAAAGGTCTTGCCATGTGGTGAGCACCAACATCCCTACACGCATCCTTGGAAAGAAGCAACTCTTGACAGTTTTTAACTCTGTCCCTATGCTAATCCCTTGCATGACTTTTAAATTGTTTTTGCACAGTTATAAACATATTATTCTAAGCCATACTTCTTTGCGAAAGTGGTATCTTTCTGGATCTGTGTCTCTGGCTGGGAAACTGATAAGAGGACAAGACTTGACAATCTGTATCAAGGCACATGAAACCTCTAATGTTATAGCTCAAGCCAATCTGTTGGAGATAAGGAAGAGAATATAGTCCTGTGTGTTGGTTGTAAGGTTCTTTTGGTTTCCCAGTCTCTTCTGCTGGAGACAGCATAGCTAGTTTTATAAACTGCACGAATTGCCGGACTAAGCAGGGCACTTTGTCCACATTTAACTTAACTGCAACAAAGATGAAGCAGGACCAGGCTGAACTGAGCCCTAAAGTGTATTTAGATTGCCAAAGTATTTTCTTTCTACCTTGTTTTTCACATCGTAAGAGCTAACTATGCTTCTGGCAAGGAAGCAGCTTCCAAACTAGTTACGGTGGGAGCGTCAGGGTGGGGCTGTAGTACACATTGCTGAGATCTGCCTGCTCTTTAAGAAAAACTGTCCTCATTGCGGTTTGGCTAGAATACGTCTGTGACTAGAGACACTCTTGGCCTAGTGTGCAAAGATCACTTTGACCTCTTCCTCAGGACTACCTTCTGTTCAGCACCTCCGGAAAGCGTGACACCAGATCGTAAAGCCTGACTCCAGCTGTGCTGTGTCACAAATAAGTCTACAACTCTGTCAAACTGGCTGTGGATTAAATATGTTTGAACTTGCGTTGACAGATCCTAATGCATTTGGCAATTTGTCTAGAAAAGGCTTATCTCTTAACAAGCAATCTCTAAGCAGAAACAAATGCTTTGAAAATGAGGGGGAGCATGAGAGGAGAGGAAGAGGAATTGCCATAGTCCGAACTTGCACGCTGGAAGTTGGGCATGTGGTGCACACAAAGGGAAGACAATTGTTTGTAAGTTGTAAGCAGTAAGAGTAATGAATTTTTCAGGCCAAACTGCAACCTGTAGCCACATGTTTATGAACCTTGCTCAGCTGAAGACTTCCTTTTCCAGCAGGTCTTATGTAAGAGACTTTCTTCTCTTACTTCATCTCACTTTTTGCATATATGCAACATACGTGTTTTTCCTCCAAGGTGTCTTTTTTTTTTTTTTTTTTTTTGGTAAGACTTGTTCTTTTTTCCCAAGTTTGTGCACTTATTTGTACAAGATACACTTCCAAAGAGATCTGCTTGACTTGGAAGGAGGCAGAACTATATATTACCACCAATTTTGTAGACTACTTCTCTCCTTGTCATAATGTGTCTCTGTTTGTGATCAAAATTCGCATATCATAACGGAATTTATGATACCTGATTTTATATAAATTACCACTGATTTTATATAAATGTTTGCACAAGAAGTTAGCAGCAATATTTTAACTTACCTGGAGTTTCCAGGACAAGCTCTGATGAGTAGGTTATCATCAAGATGAACATATGAAAAGGGCCTCTCTTCACTTTTCTGTCAAAGTTTGTACATGCTTCTTTTCTTGGGATGTATTCTGTGATGTACTAATTAGGAAGTGAGAAAGGAAGTATCAGAGTAAGGCTTTATGCTGCCTTTGTCCCCCTAAGACTGCTTGTGTGGCCACTGAATTATGTTAAAACAGAATTATTCTTGTTCGTCTTCATGCAGAATCAGCTTGGAGACCCTTTACAGCAGCTGAGCTCCGATAAGGAAGTTCTGCAAAGCCTGGAGTTGAGATTTCTGTATGTGCATGTCCACACGCATTAACAGAAACCCACAGTCTGTCGTGCCAGACAAGCCTCAGTCTCCACATGTGAATTCTGATGTGTGTTGCATGATCAGAATTGATCTAATCAGTCAAGTAGCCTGACTTGAACTTCAGCTGTATCTAGCTAAACCCCTGGCTAAGCCAGGCTTGCACAGATACCACCTGAGCAGAACTTGGTCTGCTACTCAAGTTCAAACACTAGCCAGTAACTGCATTTTACACAAGGAAAACCCCTGTTAGTGTTACAGCTGCATACTAATGACAAATTTACAGATATGAGTCAGCTATGGTAGTACACAAATTTATCACCCGTTGTAGCGCATAAATAGGAACACCTAACGAAAAGAAGTCACGTGACACACCAAATTATTTAGGGAATAGTTATGCATAAAAAGTTACTTCCAACATAGACAATGTAATCTTTCAGATGCTTGAAACAAAACCTTCACTTTTCCTTTCAGGCTAAGATTTCCCATCCTTCTTTTCAGCCAATAGGATTATTTTCTTTTACTAAAAGAAAAATTGTAATGGAAACACACTTGGCTACCTCTTACTGTTCTGGGGGTTAGGGGGTGTGTTGGTTAGATTAGTGCTGTAGTGAAAGTCACAGAATGATGTATAGGTGACACCACGCAGAGATACTGACTCAGCTGTCCCTTAGAGAGTTCCCTCCCTGCTTTTTGCTCACTCCTATGGAGTAATCCCACACAAGCTACTGCTACCGACAGCACCATGGCTCAGCTGCCATGGCTAGCAAACTGGGGAACAGAGGCTCTTTGAGTCTGGAAACACACCTGTCCCAGGAAGAATGAGTAGCCCATTGACTGTCCCTGCCAGGACAGAACTTCTGGGCAGTCATGAATAGAAGTATCCTGGGCGCTCTTCCTTCTTGGTGTGAGCCTGAACATAGTCAGAGACTAGCTCTGAAAGATTAAGAAACAGTTTGGCATCCTGACTTGACTCTGACCACATCTGTGCTGCACTTGACACAGCTTGGGTGAGGGCAGGAGGTAAGTTATAGTCCATTATGCCTGAATGTAGGACAGGATCAGTCTAAGTTAAACTAGAGCAACTCCCTAGTGCTGATGGGTGGGAAAACAACTGAGAGCCACCAAAGTACACAGGTGGTCAGATGTGTCTCTTGCCTTGAAGCAGAGCTGTACAGAGCTCCTCTACCACCGACAGATCCCAGGGGCTTTCCCAGCTCAGCTGTCTTCCCACTTTACTCCTTCCAAAGAACATGAAGTAATTGTTGGTGCAGCCATAGTGTTCACTTGGACCTGTGCTAGCTGATGTTTGCTAGGTCCATGTTTGAGCCCACTATCTACACTGTAAACCTGCTTTTTTGCTTAGGTTAAGACAAGTTTAGACTGAACCCTGGGGTATTCTTGAGATGGAAACTCAAACCTTAGCGCAGGCCCAAATCTCTCTGGGCATGCATGCATCATAGCCCAGTCTGCCAATGGATGTCTGTCTTTCATCTTTCTCTAAGCTCTGCACGTACGTCATAAGTCTGAGCTACGGGGGCTGTATATGGATGGAAGACACAAAGGTCGTTGGGCGTATGCACAGGAGCTCAAGACAGTTCAACTAGCAACACGAACCTACACCGTGATGCTTTTAGTTTCCGTCAAAGTCAAGGGGTTATGCAAGTACACAACAGCTGAGGAGCTGGCTAGTGTTTTTGCTGCCAAGAAGTGAGTGGTTAAAAAAAAGGGGAGGGGAGGGAATAAGAAGAGATACTACATGTAAATAGCTTGCAGCTGGCTGCAAAAGTATACAAGTTTAGCCTAGGAGTGGGATTGCTATGTTCAGCATATTGGGAAAAGCGCATGATGGCAGAAAAGATTTAGTTTTACTGCAGGAAAGACTGAGTTGAACAGAACTCAAAGCCAGAATATTTACTTGCTTCGACATTGTTTGAGCCTTGCTGGGTGTTATTCAGGGTATTGTTTAGCAGTATCTAAAAATCACTCCTGCTTCCTGCAAATTAAAGTGATGGCGGGTAAAAGCAGCTAGCTTTTCAATAGGAATCTCCCCTCCTAAACATGAGCTGTGAATTTTGTAGCCTGACTAGCAAACTCTTTTGGTTGGTCAAAATCGATTCAGGGAAGGGGTGTGCAGCAGATGGTGCATGCAGAATGTGTGGTTATGTGGCTGTGACTCAAGTACACTTTCCATGCTTTAATGAACGAGAGGAAAAAACGGCTTCCTGTTTTTAGCAGCGATTTTCCTAAAAGGAGAAAGTAGGGAGTTTAATGTGTCTCTTCTTCAGGTTATGCGGGAGGAGATTGTTGCGGGGGACAGTGTTGAGGGCTGGGGGCTGAACCCTGTTTCAGGCCCATGGCTTTTTCTAGCCAGTTGCAGAACTGTCTAAGAACAAAACTGGTAACTCTTGCTTATTGGTTTAATTTTTTTGTGTATATGTCATCTTCTGCCCCCTCACCTTAGATAAAGAAGGATACTCTGGCCCATCACAGTGCAAAACAAGCCACTGATCAGGATGTCCTAGTTTTAAATTCCAGCAGGGAGGACCTGACTTGATGCTCTGCATTTTAGAAGACTGATTCTGCATTGTCCACGACTTATCACTGGGGCTACCATGTGTTCGCATGTGTTTACAGGAAAATGTTAGCTTGCCCTAAGTTAGGGAAGTGACTATCCAGAAAACAGTCAAACAATAATTCTTCTTAAGTCAGTGTAAACAGAGTTACAAATATCCTCTGCAGAACCCCCTGGATATTTGCTGGTATAACTTAGAGAACAGTTGCAATGAAGCAGCTTCACACCCATTCTTTATATGCTTTCAGGGCTGTGAAGGCAGGATTGGGCCCAATGCCTCCATCTTGCTCTTTGAAATTTGCTTTTAAATATGGCTTTAAAGTTAAATATAGCTATCTTTTCTCTTGGGAAAATATCCTAAAATGAAAACAAGAACAGAGGTCAGGTCCCCATCATTCCTTCTCTGCCTAGAGATGGAGTCTGATTTGTACTCTGTTTGCATCTCTGGGGAAGCAGAGAAGAATCACAGGACACTTAATCAGTGGAATAAGGAATCATGCTTTGACCAGGGGCTGTAGAGGGCGTTTCATCTGATGATCATAAGTTATTCCAAACGTAATAGCTCTAATAGCAGAAACCGTGAGATCCACTTCAGAGCAATAATTAACATGGTAGCTGAGGAATCTTGCTAGGATGCAGGAGTTGCAGGCTCCGGTCCGTCTGATCGGACACTGCCAAAACAGGTAATTGACCACAGCCCTCAGAAAGCAGCCGAGAGCCGGAGAGTCCGGGCAGTTTGCTATCCCTTGGGTTTAGGTCCCTGAAACTCTTAAGAAGCCCTTTGTAAATAAGTTTAAAAGGGCAGGCAATCACTTTCCTGGCCAGTTCTGTCTCTATTTGCTTCTAAAAGATGGGTTTGTTGATTTATCAGAGAACTTTCACTTCTGTTTGAAGCAGTCTAAATTTAGTAAGGAAGTCTTGAGCTTCTTATTGCTGCTGTGTGTGTGGGCTCTTATTGAGATTTGCAGATTCCAGTGTGAGGTTTTATTTTTAGTTATTAATGATGTTGAATATACTAGAAAGAAGACGTAATTAATATTTTTCCAGACTGAGAGCTTTAACCAAGAGTGACCACTAAAAGATATTAGATATGCAAACATATATGTCACTACAGTTGGTGGAAGATGTGTGTCCATGTCCTTATGCTGCCTTATAGTCCTCAAGAAGAATCTCTACACACCTGTTTCCCTAGCCATTCTTAAAGCATAGAGGATTTTTTGTAACTCTTCATCTTCCAGAGCGGTGTTTTCTTCTTTTTACTTGTTAGTAAGTTAGAGGAGTAAATCCTGATTTAGTGGACAGTCGCATAGCTCCACTGAAATAAACAGAAGTAGTAAGTTTTTGTTGCTTAAAGCTTCAAGGAAAAGAGAAACTGTTTTAGACTAGATTTTCCATGGAACACTCCTGACTTTCAGATGTCTCCCTTTTAAAAACTGTTCTTCATCTGCCAAGCAAAACATTTCAGTTTACAGGCCTTTTTGTCTTTCTGACCAAAACTGAAACTTTCCACAGAGTAAAACGCTTCTTAGGAAGACTTCTAACTTAACTTTCCCACAATTTCTATACAGACAGTTCTGAGTGCTTTCAGATCAGTACCAACAGTAATATTAGGTTGTCTTAGTGCAGCTGTGGATCTGACCCAGTATTTTTTTTCTCCTCATTGCAGTGATTTCTGAAAGCCATAGTCGTATCTTTTTTTAATCCTTGTTTTAAGGAAACAACTGACTAAAATGCACAGAATGAAATGATCCAGTTGGGGCAGCAGGGATTTCCATAGACTTTCAACCTGCTCCTTTTGGAAAAGGATTTCTTTACCTCTCCTTGCTCTCAAACACGAGTGTGTCTGTTAGCTCTTTGGAAGAGGGAGGAGGTAATGTTGTTGAAGTCAGTCAGGGTGAGCAGGAACACCAAAGACACCAAAAACATTTAGCATTTACTCACACACCTAATCTGGGAGAAACCCCAGAGTAGATGTCAAAGGGCTTGTCTTGTATTGAGCCAGCGTATTATGTGTGTTAAAACTGGTTTGGTCTTGCTTTGTGGGTGAAACTTAATATTCACAGAACCACTGGCTGACTGCTACAGGCCTGGTTTAACCACTGTTGTATCGGTGGCATTTTGTGTGGGTATAATGAGACAGAGTTTCTGTGGGACACCTCTCAGTGCATCTGAAATTCCTGGGCCATCTGCAGTCAAGGTTAGTGACTTGAGTGAAATCTGTCTAAGGTTTGGAGGGAGAAAGGAGAGCTGCTGTAAGCCCGGGTTTTTAGTTACTGCACTTAAACACTGGCTGGGCTTATGCTGATGCCAAATTTGTAGAAAATACAATTCTTTTGGGGATGATTTTTTTTATAATGGCATTGAATACATCTCTGTAACAGTAATTACCTGTTTGCATCTAACTAAATGGCCTTATTAGTTATTATTTGCCGATCTATAACTGGAGACATAGCTAACTTAGCAAGATCTAACTCCTCCTACTAGGGTGACACTAATACTCAGTTTTTGATTCTTATGGACCCAAAATCTACAACAACATCCTGCTGCCAAGGCATGCTTCAGTTCTGCTGATGTGCTCTTCCCTTATTTTTTTTCTACTATGTTATTCAAATTGCCTCAGTTGCCAAGAATAACTAGTTTGTGGTCTGAAGCTAAGAGCTTTGAAGTTAATGGACTCCTCACAAGGTAAGACTTCAAATTAAAGGTAGCAGGATCTGTCCATTAATTTGAGAGAGAAATGAGTACTTTGGCAGCAGGAACCCTGTGGTGATGCAGCACTGGTCTCAGCAGAAGTCCCCTGTAGTATTAGAACGCTCCTTACAGCTCCTCTCTGTAGCGCAAGTCAAACTGCCTTTGCCATGTCCCTTAGCGAAGGGTCAGATTCTGTCCTTAGCATTTCACTAACATCTTCTTGGTGATCTTATGAACACTTATGCCGAGAAGGGTGAGCTGAGAGAGACCTGACATCTGGCTTTGAAGGACCCAGTTTTCCATGGCAGCACTAGGAAGAGAATGCAGAGCTGGTAACTACAAGATGCATTGCTTTCTTAGAGCCATGTACAGAAATTGCTTTGATCATTGCTGTGACCATCGACTTTGTGGTGAAGTGTAACAACTCAAAGCTGTTTGGAACAGGGAGTGAGGAGAGAAAGCAGCGACCAGTGCCAGTGGCTCTGTTGTCTCTGTGGTGACGTGCCAGTCCTGGAGGAACTGTGCAGTAAGAGCTCTGTAACATGCTGACCACTCGCTAGCTGATGCTTCTGCCCAGAGAGTTCAGGATTAACACAATGCTGATGTACAGGTCTTTGGGGAAAGGAGGGATGTAAAATGCCTGTTACCTGCCTAGCTTCAGAGGCCAGTTTTTCTTAACCCTGATTTCACTGATTTCAGCATCTGCTTAAGGCAGCTGAAGTTCTGACCTGAGCTCTTTCTTGCAGGGTGGGCGTAAAGGCAGACCCCTTTTCAGACAGACTGGAAGCGTCCGAGATGTGGCAGAGTGAAGCCTATGACGGAGTCCTCCTAAATGCCTGGAGCACATGTCAGGGCATCATTCTCAGTGTTAGAGACTGTACTGCTCTGCATCAGAAGAGCTTTGAGCAGACCACTGGGGAGCTCACAGATGCACCTATGCTTGTTTCCATGCCTCTTCATTAAGCTAACTTAGCCAGGACTAGCTAAATCCTTCTGCTAGAGTTAACCTGCATCTTCTTTCCTCTTCCATTAGTGCAAAATGCTTCTAGTTCTTCATCTTTCCCAGGTTGGGTTCCAACTTTACCTTCAGCCTAATGAATTCTGCTTGTTTCTGTAGTGGGTGCATCGCACCCCTTGACTGCCTCTACCCTGCGGCATCTTTCCAGCTGCTTAGCTTTCTGCCTTATCGCAAGGCTTTGTCCTCTGGCTTCAACATTGCAGACAACCTCTCTGAGGCCCCACAGAGATGCCCTGAGTCAGCAATTTCCCGCAACTGTGGCTTGATCTTCCCTGCAACTATAAAATCAAGGTGTGGGGGAGGGGAAAACAGATGAGGAAACACATGATCTGATCCCTGTCTGTCCCCTTCACTTCTCAAGAATCCTGTATATAAATAGGCTGGCTCAGCCTTTTTTTGTCTTCCTGCTTTCCTGACGAGAACAGCCTGGTGCGAGGTCTCTTCCCTACAGCAAATGGTCCTTTCATATTGCAAAGATTGAAGCCTCCATGTTCAAACTGTATCCTGCAGGAGTGGTTAGCAGCACAGTCTTTCCTGACAAAGCATCTATGGGTGGGAACAGTATCAGCAAGCACTGCAAGTCTCTGCATTGCTAGAATTCTTTAGAATTCTTCTAAATGCTGAGCTTGATCTTCAGCCACTTACTGCAAGTAACTGTGGCTCTAAGATTTGTCTGGCCTCAAATTTTGCAGCAGAGGATGTGGGGAAAACTGGAGAACCACCCCAATGGATGAGGAGTTTTGAAATATATCAGTGAGAACAGCTCATTTCTTTGGGAAAAAAGATTTGAGAGTTCTTCTAAGAAGCCCTGGTACCCCCCCCCCTTTTTTTTTTGGCAGTACTGACAAATTAAAATAGTCCAAAGTACCTTCTGTTCACAGTATACTGTAATGTGGTTTCCATGCTGCTGTGCAGATAGTTGCCAAGTTTTCTAAGGACAGGCCTTTTTAAAATGTGTGTCCTTCTTGTCCTTAACAGGCATTTGGTAGGACTGGAAACTCTCCCTACTGGGAAAGGTGCTTTTCGAGTTACCCTGTGCAGTAGTAGTTGTGAGAACCACCACCGAGAGGGTTGAGTTTTGCAGTGGTTTATTTTCAAAGTGTGAAATAGTCTAGGAACTCCTTCCTTAAGGAAGGACTACATGCACCTGAACCCCTTGTAACTGCACATAGCCTGGATAACATGGCAAAACTTTGCTCTGATCTCATGTAGCTGCGCCAGAATCATGTTTAATTACTTTGAAAGCCTGGCTATAAGCAATAGATTCCCTTGTCACTGCTGTGATAGACAAGCTCAGAGACTAAGCCGAATCTTCATTTCTGCAACTGCTGGAAAAGTTACTGTTTTTGTTCTTCTGAGGTTGCAAAACAATGGGGAGAACTGAGCTCAGTATGACCTTTTACAGCTTAAAATCTGAGGCCAAGTGGGAGGTGGGTGGGAAGAGACAGGTCAGCGTCCCATCTCAGGATGGTTGGTTCAGTTCTTGTGACAGTTCCAGGCCACTTGGGGAAGTGCTGGGATACAGCAAGGTTATTTGTAAATGAAGAGCAATGGCGCTTCATACTGTCAGAGCGCCCTTCCTTCGGCCATGGCGCTGGTGACATACTTTTACTCAAAGAGATAGAAAAGCCTCAAAGTCAGTAAGTTGTTGGGGGTTTGTTTGTTTTTTTACAAGAGGGTTCAAGTCCTTTTCAGGTATAGATGCACTAGAAATAGGACTCACTTGCTTTGGTTAGGAGTCTGAGCCTGAAGTAGGAAGCGCTTCCTGTTTGGTCTCTGATAATTTGGGGATCACAGTGCCCCTGCTGTTCCTTGCAGTTACACGCACGGTAGCTAACTCCAAGTGAATGACTTTGGAAAAAATCTCTTCCCTTACTGACTGTTGTCCACTTGAAGGGCTGTCTGCCAAATCTGTCTAGGAATGGTGTGGTTGGGGACCTGCCAAACTTTGATTTTAATATCATTTAATGTTACTTTCATTTTCCACTTTTGTTTTGTCTTTGGCTGCTGGAGGCATGGGGAAGGTTATTAGCAATACATCCTGAGAAGAAACCTGTTTCCAGGTGCTGGAAAATTGGGCTGTAAATATGCATTTGTGTCTCAGGGCTGGCATGAACTCTGCATCAGGAAGGGATGATTTGTTTCACCTTCTAACATGGGCTATTATGGGAAAGTGTTATGATTCTGGGTGTCTGCACTGCTTTTAAGTATCCAGTATTATATTGGAGCAGTTTCTGTGCTCTCACCAATCCCGACATTTAACTTTGTTCTGCTACAAAAAAACAAACAAACAAAAAAACCCCCCACACCCAACCCACTCAGGTGAGAATGAGAAAAAAAAATGTACTCCTTTAAGAGAAAAGCCTTGATGGTGCCCTGGACTCCCCTTCAGCTGATGGAAAAGAAGTGCGTCATTTGTTTTTGTCTACCTTACAGGAGACAGACACTAGCATTAAAGCAGTTTGCATATGGTTCATGCCATTCTTAGGTACTTTATTTTACCGAGTACAAAGTCTGTCAGTATTTTCTTCAATAAGTTCTTAGTTTCCTAGCAAAACCCTGAACTGGGTGATATGCATTTACAGTTTGGGGCTATTCTAGATTTATACCCAAGCCCCTTATCTTATGTCTATGTACAGGTCTGTTTTTAGGTGCAAAGTAAGTACAACCCTTTCCTTCCTCAGAGGCTGAAAGGCATGGAGAATGCCTGCTGTGAGCCGTGTTCCTTTATCTTGAAGCACATGTGATTTGCATCAAGCTTGTCAGTATGTTCCTATAATGTATTTCCTAATTGTTCTTTAATCCATAAAAGATGTCTTTCATAGTACAGGAGATACACAGCTTTAAAATTAATGATCTTGCAAAGCCAAAGTTTTCTAGTATTGGCCACCAAGTACTATACTCATTAATAGCCTGATTGCTACCAGCAGCCTCTATATGGCCTTTATATTAAAAACCAAAAAACCTGCCAGTTCTATTTCACTCATGCAGTTCCTGACTTTACCTGCTGTCTGTTGCTGATCACTAAAAGATGCAGTAAACACTTTCCAGCCTGGTTGCCTGAGAGATTAGGTACTTATTCTGCAGATACCTAAAGGTGGCTTATGCCACTCCTGAGGACAGCCAGTACTCTGCCTGTCACTTCCGATGCCCAAAGGCAGAATGGAGGAATTACTTCTAGAACAGCCAGCACTGGACAGCTAGAGACTGTCACAATGCAACACAGATGAAGGTACCTTTTTCTATATTAATCTCTAATGTTTTGATGAGCTACCACTTGCCATCTGCCCTTTACACACTCATCATATCATTATCTGTTCTTTCAAAGGCCAATTTAATTAGATGTTCTTTCAGTAGGTTTTAATCAAGTGTTATGGGGTTGCTCATAAATTATTTACAGCCATATCACTTGATGGAACACTTGGTCCTCTAAAGCCATCACATAAGTCAAGTGAAATCTGTAACAAACAATACAGCTGTCTTTATCTTAGGACCCCACTTGTGTTCATTGGGTTCGTCCAGTTGACAGATGCATGTCAGGTTATGTGAGCCCATTTTCATTTACAGTAATAGAAACTGAATATGACTGTACTGAAAACAATGCAGCTGAGGCAGTGTAAGACTGGGGTAAAAGCTGAATTGAGCTGTAGTCTCTGCTGGCTCAGTTTTTATAACTGCCTTTCAGGGTTGAAAACCCTGAATAGTGTGGCCCAGACCCTCACTTAAAGCTCCAGCTCTTTCAGCAGAAGTGCTGTTTGCATGGTCTTCAGACTTAGTTTGATGTAATGCAAGTGCTTTTTGCAGGGGAAAGGTAGTAAAAGGCAACACTGAAGAGACAAAGGATAATAAATTGAGAAAGTGGATATTTTTAAACTACAGAAGGATTCTTTCTATGCCTTATTGACGGAAGCCAGTGTCAGGAATTTTTAAAGGTGACTACTCTAACTCTTTTGGAAATGATGTCCGATCCAAGCCTTGTACAGGCAAATGAGATGCATGATCAGGTGGACTTGTAAACTTATAGCTCAAAAAATAAGCATTGCTCTTTATTAACTATATGAGTAGTAGTGTTACACACATTGCTCTGACTCGTCCTATCAAGTTTCCTAGCTCATTTGAATGACCTCTGGATGGCCCATAATATAAGCAGATTAACCTGTACCACGCTGAAGCCTGCTGTAGTAGTGCACTATTGTGTCATTTTCCATAGTGATTGGGGCTGATTCGGAGTGCAAACAAATTTCTTTCCACTTCAGTAGGCTTTGATGTAAGGTCAACACAAATGTTATTAGTATATTCATATGAATGTTTAAGTTTCTGATCCAATTCTGGACAGGGAGAGTGATTAGTGTTACGTTTACCATATGTAACATTTGTCCAAATCCACAACCGTTCCTTCTACTAGCTGAAGGGACTGTTCCTACCTGGTGGCTATCAAAGCAAGGCAGCTGTTTGGCAAAGGTTTCCTGGGTTTTGACCCAATTCACTATTTTTCCCCTGCAGTAAAAATGGTATCTGCACAGTATTTTTGTTGTAAGATTCCAAATATGCACATTAGAAGTTGCACGCTAGTATGGTTCTCTTGGAATAAAAGCCTAGCCACTCTCCCTTCCAGCACTGCAGGTGCAACCTATAAAGTGATGAATTCCTGTAGCTAATGTATTTGTTTAATATTCAAGCTACCTCCATCTAATGCTTTCAATATTCTACAGCTTTCAGCATGTCAGAGACTTGTTATTGGTGGCCCAGTGATTTTTCAGCTCATTGTTATGCAGGAAGCACCATATTGTCCTACATGGAGTGTTAGGAAAAAAAATTCCCTTATTCTGCTTCAAGAGAAGTTTTTACATTGTTTTTGTGTGTTCAGTCAGCATCTAAGGCATCTTCCTTTATTCTAGTTTTAGAAAGCCTTCTGGAAGCCTTCTGGTTATGTTGATCTAATACACCTTCTCCCACAAAGCGTAATGCAGCCAAATCAGTTTCCAATGGTTTAGGGTCAATTTTCCTTAAAGAAAATCTGACAGCCTTGCAGTCCCATTTTATTAGGTGTCATCCTTGCAAAGTAGAGTGAGCACAGCATATATAAAATAACCATGGCATAAGCATGATGAAGATAGAGAGATGCAACATAAGCAAATACTTATTACAACTATATAGAGTCAAGGTCCCTGAGGAGATGAATGTTGTTTGCTAGCATAAGGGCTAAAAGCCCCTTGGCTAGGTCTAAGTGGCACAGACCCATAACCTTGCTGCAGAGAAATGCCATAAGTTAGGCTGAAAGCTAGTGGAAAGTAAGGCAGGGATCCTTTCTGTTGCACTCAACACAAGTGAATTAGGACCCAACAGGTATTGTCATTAACATTGTTAGCAAGGCTTGGATTTAACCCTGAAAAACAAGGCTGATCTTGACCCTCAAGATGATAAAGAGGGCAGCATACAGACCAGCAGATTGATTAAATTACTCCCTGGGGAGTCTAGCAGAGTAAGACTCTAGCAGTAAGACTCTGCTAGA
Source organism: Apteryx mantelli (assembly GCF_036417845.1). Classification (NCBI taxonomy): domain Eukaryota; kingdom Metazoa; phylum Chordata; class Aves; order Apterygiformes; family Apterygidae; genus Apteryx; species Apteryx mantelli. The sequence goes on from NC_089999.1 coordinate 14,017,717, forward strand.
GTAAGACCCAAGTTGGTAGCTTACGGTAAGATCTCCAAATGCCTTTCCTCCAAAAGTAGTCAACTATCTTGGATTTAAAGGCCCTCTTTTAATCTTTGGTTGGACACTCAAACCTACTAACAGGGAACACTAGCCTCCAACTTGCAAAAGTTGGAAGACCAAAAGGCCAAAACCACTGTTTGAGAATATACAATCACTATTACAGAACCATCACCTATAGGAATCTTATTCCAGGCAGGTGACCTGCTTGTTCAGTATTTACAATGAGAACAAGCTTGGGTGGCTTTTCTTTTTCTGGCACTTGGTGCACAGCCTGTAGATGCAATTCAGCTCCCAATCATTATTGGAAAATGGGTAAGAACTTCTGAAGATGAGTTAATCTTTCTTGCTTCTGTCAGATTCCTTCCAGTGTGGGAATTACAGGAATAGTTTTGCAGATTCTTGGTAGTGTCTTGCTTCACTTGATGGATTTCTAGTGCTGAGGTGGAGGGAATACAGCTCACTTTATTTTGAATCAGATCCCAAAGCTTCAAGAGCAGCAATCAGCCTTCATTTTGAAGCACAAAACTCAACTGAGTGCATGGAGAAAGGAGATATCTGATACACTATGAAGGCCATATCTAACATCAGTTCAGTGTCTTTACCCTGACTTTACTCCTCCCATAAGCATGGTGGAAGAACAAATCCTGGGTTGACTTACATCCTGTGCATCTGATCTATGACAGTTGATGCAGAAGTTATCCAGACTTGCAGTTGTGCAACCAAGTGCAAGATTTGATGTAGTTATCTTGCACAGTATTTAAAACTGGATTTAAAGGGGAACATACTGATTGTCAGTCCTATTTACAGCTATTCTGCCATTGCTGGTTTCCAACCTGTAAAAGCTTTTAATCATCTACACTAAGTTGCAACTTACTAATGCCCCATGCCCGCTGAGAAGGGCAGAGAACAGCTCCCTTAACTTACTCTGCACAGTGACCCAATTACTGGGTTGTTTATGGAATTTTATGGACAGTTAAATAAAAGGTTAAGCAAGGAAAAAGAAGGAGGAAGAACATCTCAAAACAGTTCTGTAGTAATGATTTTTAGGCCTATTTAGCTAGACAGTAAGGATTTAGGCAATACTTTGTTACTGAACACATTGTTTTTTACCTCCACTAAAATTAAATAAATACCTGCAGATGAAGAAGTTTTTTGCTTGCCAAGGACTGGGTTCAGTGCTGTCTATGTAGACATCTGTTCCAATCAACTGGATACCTCTATCAGAAGTACATGCGGTAGCCGTAAACACAGTTTCTGACACTGAGTGTTTTCCTCTAGCAACAGTTTAGTACTTGTGCCATCATTATAATTGCAGTTCTGTCCCTTTTTAAGGGCCTGAACCTTTTCTTAAGGCTTACAATCAAGTATTAGTATAGTTAGGAGTCAAGAATTATGTGCAGCAAAGTGACTTTACCATTACTCAAGCCATGCATCCTTTCAGTGGGTAAGTGCAGATGTTTGACTTTTAGGACTTTAGGAAATGGTGTTCAGGGAGGTCCTGGAGATTCCCTGAGACCAACAGATCGTTTAACAGGTCATTGTATCTCCTTGGAGAGAGAGAGTTGTCACGAGCCTTTTGTGAAGAAAAATACTACTTTATAATCTTACTGTGTAGGTAATGTAGGTATACTGGATGTGTCAGCATGTTTTGAAAGGCTCCTCAGAATGAGCAATCGGGGTGAGAAGTTGTATATGCTACAATTCCCCCCTGCAGCAAGGGGGAAGGCTGCCTACACTCAACCCCTGCCCTTTTATCCTTCATCATTCCCCAGAAGGGCCACAGCCAAGAAGGGAGGCTTTTTATGTTCCCAGGTGAAAGCTGAGCACTTTATAGCCTCAGTTGATAGGTAGACTGCTTTCAGTTCCTTTTCACGAGAGCATTTTTACTAGCTGCATTTGTTCTAACACAGCGCTTAAAGTCTCTCTAAGCGAGTAGTAGTGCAGACGCATTTCAGAGAAACTGCTTGCAGTCCTGATGTTATTTAGTATTTGGGAGGCAGGACAAAGGTGAAAGTTGGGACAAGAAGGAACTTTATTAGCGCATTGCAATTCCTGCGCAGGAATGGCCACGACAGGTGGCCCAGTCACAAGACAAGCGGAGTCTTAGCATTGCTTGTCTGGATCAGACATCTGAGGCAAGCTCCTGACAGGTTACCTGTTAGCCTCAAGGTTCAAGCTTGAGTGAAACTATACAGTTTTGTAGCCTGGTCCCTTCTTTTGAGCTACTGTCCACAACTATCAGTTTTCTTAGTTCCTGCAGACTGTGATCTCTCCTTTGTGTAGTCTAACCCCAAAGGTTTTTCTTCTATCCTTCTCCCACTGCTGTATTTGCTGGTTTCATATATATCATCACTGGTCTGAAGCTTTGTGCAGCTGTTAGGAGGGTATTTGCCTTTGCAGCAGAAGGCAGGTTGCTCCACGTCCCTTAGAGCGCCGCAGTCTGTCTTTTCCCCTCCCCTAGACTGGACTATTACTATTTATGCAACGCGATCTAACCCTGAATGGCCGGGAGTCAATGGTTCAGAGTTCATTTCCAGCTGTTATTGCAGTACAGAGTCAGTCTGGTTAGAGGTACTCATTTCCAGCAAAGACCAGATACCTTTTGAAAGCATAAACAAACTTGAGATCAGTTTTACTTAGCTTCATGCTTAGCTTTCAGCTAAACGGGAAAAGCTAAATACAGTCCATGACTGTAAGGGGCTGGTTCAGTAGTCACCCTTACTAAACTAAGTGGAAGGGAGATGCGAGGAGCACTGAGCTCTGGAATAGAAGCGAGTTTCTCTTTAGTCACTGGAGATGTATCGAGTACAGTTTTTAGCTTTGCCTCGATACATGCTTGAACTGCTGAGTTCGGGCATACCTGACTAAAGCACGCTCAGAAGTACCTTGCTGAGCTGGGAATCAGACTTCAGTGGCCCTAGCAGTCTTTGAAGGGCCAAACAGGTACAGCTGCTGTCACAGCCCTCTATCCTGTGCAGGTGTAGCTGCTCTGGAGTTCAGTCGGCATAGCTACCTCTAACCCAGCCAGTGATCTTAACTGCAGTGGTTTTTTTCTTATTATCTAGGATAATATTAGAAATCTTTCACAGACAAGATCACCTGAAGCTTTGAAGGCAGACAAGTTCAGATGTTGTTGGTGTGGACTCTTAGACTGGAGATTAAGAGGCTGAACGAGGTGAATCACTACCTGTAAACTATGGGCTTCTGGCACGGGGGTACCATCTTTTCTGTTCATCCAGCCCTAGCAACAGTGATTTGATTGTAACCTTAGCCAGCATGGGAGTACTTGAGTGGCAAGGGTGATCAGCTACTTATAGTTAAACCTCCCTAAATTGTACTTTTCTGCATGTTAGTACAGCAGTTTGAGACTGAACAGATGCTTTGTACTGCTCCGTAACTGTACGTGGAGATAAGACTACCTGGTGGTAATTCACTCCCATTGCCCTGTTCCAGGGAATAATTTGTATGCTGCTCTGGGGAACAAGGAGCCGGGCAACTCACTGGAACTAGTGTCATAAGAGGCTGTTAAATTTAAAGGCAAAGTTTACTAGGGCAGCACAGCATGTGAGCAGGGAAGGGCTGCCTCCGAGCTGGACAAACGGGTCACACAGGTTTCCAGACACCTGGTCGGATGAAAGCAGAGCACCAGTGCTGCAGTAGCTGGATGGTCTCAACTAGGAGCAGCACCAATACTTTGTAAGATCAAAGGTTAGCGGAGTTTGAGGCTCCATCAAGCGCTCCAGTGTTTAAGCTTTGTTTAGCAAAAAACAGTCAGAAGTATTAATTTAATTTCTTTGCAGTTAATTAAGTGCCTCCTACAAAGCACCACTGATGTCACTAAGTTCCTAACCCCAGATTAGCAGCTTCATTTGTGGTCCTTATTGTAGTCTTTCCTTGCTTTAGGGAGACACCAGTTTGGATATTGTGCTCCAACCACTTCTGCCCTGTTTAGGGAACAGGGGTCACATCCTGCTTTGTCTCTGTACAGGAATAAGGACTCCTTCTCTTCCTGTTATCTCACTCTTTCTGTTCATTCCCCTGCAGAACAGCAGGAGGGTAGGAAGGAAGCCACAAAACTCATTCAACACAAAGTCACAGAAACCCAGCAACTGAACAGCAATCTTAGAGTAAAGCAGTAGAGCTTACATGCAATTCACCTCAGTAACTTTAAGACAAAATCAAGAAAAAGTGACAAACAATACCTTTTGCAACACCATTCTTCCTCTTCATAGCAATTCCCCCTCATCTTGCATTAAGTCTAGACTTCTTCCACTAACCCTTCATTCTCATTACAGCAACACTGTCTCCTTCAGAGGGATGGTCCTGGGGTTTTAGAGAGGACCTTCTACTCATAATCCACCACAGGAAAATCCCTCCCTGTTTTGGGGTGATTGGCGATCCAGAAGCTAGTCAGGTGTTCTCCCTTGTTCCTAATTGCACAGACGTAAATTTCTCAAATGCCATAAAAACACAGGTTCCTAAATTTCACAAATCTTTAGCTTTTTGCAAACAGTAGATTGAAGTGAATACCTCTGCTGTCCTCTAGACTAGGAAATCAGGAGTGTTTTGGAGAAGTGGTTCCTGAACTGAGGCTACTTCAGGCATTACTTGAGTTTTCCTGTTTTGTGTGCTGTAGGATAATTGTGAGCTGAGCTTACCCGCCGTGTTTCAGTGAGACTTGGTTTGGGGATACTTGCCTGATGGAGGGTATGTCCTAGATCTGATGGGCTAGGCTCTGTGCCCTTGCGTTGTCTTCCCACTTATAAGTCAAATACACTTCACAGAAGCGTGGCTGCAGCCATAATGTTGCTGGTTTTGAGGCAGCCGGAAGCTCCCCTGAGAACACACGGACTTGCAGAGAGGGAGGGAGGTGGAAGGATGGGCTGTATGGGTTTGCTCGTTTGCTTTCTGGGAAGGAAGGAGAGCTGGCCAGGGAAGCAAACTCAGTAGCATGTCCACTTACTAGTGACACATCCACTGCTAAGGGAAGGAAAAACTCATACAATCCATTGACTCCATCTTATTTGTGAATTGTTTCAAAAGCCTTTTCTAGAGCTGAGCTGAGGATCACCAGCTCTCTAGCAACTGAATTTCAGCTATGCTGCCAGAGAAGATTTTTCATTCCTGTATTTCCTGCTTTGGCTCGGCCCCAGTGCATTGTACAGCGAGTTCAGGAAGCTTGCTCTAAAACTGATGAGCAAATTTAAAATCTCGGATCCCCATTGCATGGCAGAACATATCAAGGTTTTTCTTTTTTCCTCTGAAAATCTGAAATAAGGAGACTCGCATTGTAACTCAAAAGTATTTTGTACAGAAGGGTTTTTAGTGTGTTTTGTTCTTTTTGACAATCCCAAACTATAATCTCATAGCAGCTTTTTGAAATAAAGCTGTTCTTCTGTTTTAAAAGATACTTTCAGAGAATGTGGCAAGCTGTCACATTTCAGTTAAGCAATTTCCTATAGTTCACACATATATGTATTTTTTTAAAAACTGCTTTTCTCAGCCATCTCCCTTTTCTACTTTCACTGCAAGAAGCAAAAAACCACCACAACACAGAATCCCCCAACCCTACCCCTGTCCTGACACTTAGACATTGGAGGTGATTGCTCTTTGGAAAACCATGGAAGGTTGATGTCTCTTGGTGCCATGCTGTTGTGTTTTGATTCACTGTGTAGTGTAAACATCTGATTGTAAACATCTTCTGATTTCTTAAAAACAAATGTTAATATGGAGTGGTAGGGAAGATTTGAAATAGAATATGTTGTAAATAAAAATATTATCTTTTAACACTTGTTTTTTCTTTCTGAATGAGTTACTATTTTAGAAAACAGTTATATTGCAAGTCCCAAAGTTTCCATAGCTGTATACCTCCTAATTGCCCCAGGGCAAAGTGTTACTGATGTATAAACAACTGCATGATGGATGAAAGAGATGTACAGATATGGAGAATCCACTCCCAGGAGCTGAAGTTTGTCTAGCTGTGTGACACTAAGTTATTCTTAGACTTACAACAGTTGGCATCTTTACATAAAGAAATAAAAGCTTTTGTGTGAATTGTTTTTTTGTCTTTCCCCTTTTTACATGGCTCATCCCCAGTTCTTCTCTAAGGATATTCAGATGGATTCAAAGAATCCGTTGCTTTTTGCTGAGAAGTTTCTGTAGAAGCAGCTCTGGTAGCAATAGCTTGGAACAAACTCAGGTTGCCCTCATCATGAGAACAGAACCTGCAGCCTTGGCACTAGTGATTGTAACAGACATGCCAAACCTTTTTTAGGAACTGTCTTTTCTTTCATGTGGGTAGATTTGCTTCCATGTCCTGCAGTAGACCTTGAAAGCAACTCAGCAATGGAATCCTTGGGAATCCTACCCTGCAGATTTCATCCTGTGACAGGGGAACGAACGTGTAGTTGTTCAACCGCATCCGCGGCAGCAGCGCTGTGACTGATGCCCTGCTACAGTTTAAGGTAGAAAAGCTTGCTTAAAATGCTGTGCTCTTTTTCACTGAAGCAGGGGGTAGCAGTAACTGCATTGCTGAGTTGAGTGGGTGGATATGTGTCCTGAGAAATCTGGTTTTAGTAGGTGCTTTTAACAACTCAGCCATCTGCTGAGTAATCGGAGTGGAAGAAGGGCAGGCAAGTCCTCAAAGTAGTGAGTAATGCTGTAGTTTCCTATTTTTGGGTGACTATGCTCTGTCCTCTCCCTTTCTCTTAGCAATTGTAGAGACCTACTGGGAACTTCCTTTTCTGATATGCACACTTCTTTCTCTTTTGTGTCTTTGGTATTTTTCTGTGCGTTTTGCCCAGTGTAGCCTGCAGAGCCCTTGTTACTGATGTTTCTCTTTTCTCCCTTCGCTCTTAATGGTGCCCAGTGTGTCTGTCTCTGTGCAGCCTTTCTTCAGAGTGCCTGGTGGTCCCTGGATTCGAAGAGGCATGTCTCCCTGGGACAGGGGCTGTGCACAGCGGGCTGGTGGCTGTGGGAAACGGATGTACAAAAACAGAGGAATTACCCTGTCACCAACTCCCACAGCCCTACTGCGAGTCTCATGATATGTAGTCATTGGCTTATGTGAGAATTTCAGCTTTCATTAAAAAATGTTTCTAGTGTTGTGGTTTGAAAAAAAGAGGTTGAAATTGGGACCCATTGTACTATAAGGGTCAAAAACTTTACTTTTTTCCTGGGGTGAGTTTTTAATTTGTTTCTGTTTTCCAATTGTGCAATGACAGGCAGTGGCAATATTCAGCATGCAGGATTTTTGCAGGCAGCCTGTGAAAATAGACTCCAGAACATGCAACACTAACCTGCTGACCAGCTTGGCTAGCCAAACTGCTTGTAGCGAGCTCACAGCCGCGGTGTTTCTAACCTAACCAAGGGCAGGGCTCTAATGCCAGCCCAGACAAGGGCACTGTTTGGGTAACAGACAGTGCAAACAGGACCTAATCCAGCATTCTTGGAAATCAGTGAAAGCTTCCGATAATTTCAGTATTCTTTGGATCAAGTCACAGCTGGAAAGCTAATAATAGCCTGCTGTTCATTATTTGCGCTTTCAGGAGTATACTGTAAACAATCTAGTTGAATTTGTGAATTCCCTTTGCCAAAACACAAGAGAAACAAAGCTATGGAGAAAGAGGGTGGAGGTAGAGAGTTTTCCCTACCATAAGATGTTTTGGATTCAGAGGCTGGATATAAAGAAAGACTGCAGATACTTAGGGGACCTTGCTATTTTGTTCGCTCATCATGTGATGGCTGAGCAGGGTGGAAGTTCGTGTCTCTGGAGATCTTGGGAACAGCTGAGCTTTGGAAGGAAAGCTGATGTATTCCAGCTTTCAAACTACTATCTGAGCCAAACCTTAGGAAAGCCCTGTGTGGGCACAAACTTGGTGCCTGGGAGATAGACACTAAGCTATCTGCAGCACTGCTGAATCCCTCATCAGTTTATAGGCCTTCACCATATTTCTGGCCTTGATACTCTAGAAGAGTACCGTAGGCAGAATTACCCCCAGCAGTGTTTTGTATCACACATATCAAAGCAGGAGGTGTAGCAGAGTACCAACAGCATTTAGCATCTTTCATTGTACAGGTGTAGGGTCTGGGTTTTCAAAACCCAGGGAAAATCCTAGGGAAAATCCTAGGGGAGTTAGTATTTTCAGTAATGCCTAACTTAGTGAGGTTTCTTTTGAAAAGCTCAAGATGAAATACTGTACTGTAAATCAAGAGATTCTAAAAAAACATGAGCAATCTTTGCAGAAGTATGAAGCGTTTGTTGGCTGCAGTGAAAAATCTCAAGGCTTAAGGAATGAATTTGTATCCAGCGCTGAGAATCGTCAGTTCACAGGCAGAGAAATACAACATAGAATCCCTTTGTCTTTCCTCCCCCCTTCCTTAGGAGGGGTATTTCCATTACAAAATAACACGCAGACTTGTGACAATGGCTTTTTATTTTCTCTAAGCAGGCGTGTTTTTTTCTCTTTTCTGATGGCTCTCACTCAGCAGTGTCCTTGCTCTGATGCAGTTATCTAAGCAAGAGATCAAGCAGAAATCCTGAACCCTAGAGGCTGCTGAACTTCCTCATCAGTGGATAATCAGAAGTATTACTTTAAGATGAAAGTAATAATTAAGCATACATATTGCAGAGGAGGAGACAAAGAAGAGGAGTAGTAGGAAGAATGTTTCCTAAGGAGAATGTGGAGCCTGAAAGATGTAAAAACTGCAAATGCTTTTAGAAAAAAGTATGGGGGCTTGATTCAGATCTATCCAACAGCATCTTTCCATTGCTTTAAGGCTTCTTTACCCGCCCCTCTAATGATGTGAAGCCTGATTCTCTTTGTCAAAGGCTCTCTTATTCCAAATCAAAACTTCAAACAGTATAGCAATAGTAAACTAGATTTTTATTTTTAAATATCAGTGTAATTATAGTCGCATAACTGGTCTTGGGCACACAGTTGTATCAGTCTGAAGTTCCCCAAGACTACATAATGTGTTTCCTGTTCAGGAGGCAAAGCAAATTCTTATTCAGAGACACTGCATTTATACAAAAAGTGGCCAGGAAATGAGCTGGTGGTTGGGTAGGCTTCTGTCAATCCCTGCCTTGAATCCAACCTATGTCCTAAGTGAGCAATCTACCATAGATTTTCAGAAATAACGTCCAGGACTTCAGAATTTTTTGCGCTGAAGTCAGGATTTAGCGCTGGTGGAAAACTGCTTTAACAAAAAATTGTCAAGTGACATTGCTTACCTACATCGTTTGAGTTTTCTGTAACTTTTTCTGTTTAAAGCAGCAAACCTCTTGTTTAGGCCAAGCAGTGAGTGATTTTTTTGTTTGTTTTTAGCAACTATATTTACCTCCACTTTCTAAGTGTGCACAACATGGTTTAAATGAAATTCTCAGAGTCAGAAAAGAATGTTTTTTGTGGGGTGGGAATTTGGCTCCAGGTGTCTCCACTCTAAACACTATATTTGTGAAACCCCATTTGGTTGCTTTAGGCAAATGTTAACTGGTAAGACAGTGCCCCAAAGAGATTTTTGGACAAATAAAATATGAGCAGCAGGTCACAGCAGCTTTCTCACACCATGTCTGTGAAAAGAGAAATGTGACCCCTGTGCTTGCCAAAATAGCTCTATTCTTTCTAGTGGGAAAACTAGTAATTTGGAGCATTTCACAGGGTAAGGTTTCATAGGTAAGATTTCCCAAAGCTACAGAGACACAAGTGTCTTCAGCTATAGGATCTGGAACCTGCTCCTACACAGACTTAAAGTTTTTCTGCATAAACCTCTTTCCTCTTTCTAAGTCCAGTGCAGCAGCAGTTTGGGGAAGTGTGTGTATGCCAGAAGGAGGAGGGGGAAGGTAACACTCTTGAAATGCCTGGCTAATTGAGTCAAAGGAGCAGAGAATTTTGTTGTGTTTCCTTTGCTTGGTCTGCTGGTGAGTGCAAGTGCTGCAGAGAGCAGGATGCTGATCTGTCTCCTTCTCCAGCCAGTGCCTGAGGGAGTGCAAGAGATGGGAATTGTGAGTTTGTGTTTTATTCTACTGAGGTTACAAAAGTAGAAATGTGTAAGGCCAAAGTGACAAGGATGGGAGGGTGAGGGGAAGAGAAATGTGATAAAACCTTTGGGACTAATCCCTAAAACCTTTGGGACTAATCCCTAAGGACAGCATCCTGGGCAGTAAATTGCTCCATTAAAGGAGCTCAGTTCCTTGAGAGTCTTCTCAAGACAGACTACTGGGAACTTCCAGGATAGACATACCAGGTACGGTCTCTCAGTCCCTCGCTGTCTCTGGTGAGAATGGTGGGTGTTCAGTACCCTGCAGGATGAGGCTTGCAATGAGCAGGAAGGGAAAGTGCAAGAATATGACGGGGACCTAGAATTAGTCATTCCCTTCCTGACCTTGCTGCAGGTAAATTCTACTCCTTTGTTTGCACTGAAGTTTACAATGCACAGGATTTGGGTTTTTTTATTCTCACCTCCCCCACTGTAAAATTGAGTATACTTAAGAGTTGTTTTACAGATGTGTGAGAAGGAGTAGTGTCATCATAAAAATGCTAGAGAATGTTATCTTTAAGGGCACTTTAAGTTTGGAATTTTACGAAGACTTCCATGGATTGTAACTTTCCCCCCCCCGCTCTCTCTTTCTCATAAAAAATGAACCGGTGTTTTCTCTCCAAATTATGAACCATTTGTAATCTTTCTGCCTGTCACTTGCTGCTTTCTGGCTGCAGTCACTGTAAAACTGGCAGGGGGAACAGGGTGGTTGTTTTCTTTCTGGGAGGAGAGATGCAATGGATTTGCCAAGAGAATGAACAATTATAGGGAGAAGCATAGTATTGATATTATCTTTGGGCTGCATTCACCTTTGTATAACTTCATGAGCAGATAACATGAACAAGTAATTCTTTATCTGAGCTGCTTTGAGAGGCTGGTGTTGCATTAGGATCTGAGCACCTCACAGATTTCCCCCTCTTCCCCAGCTTGGTGAAGCAGGGTAGCACCATGATGTGTTCTAACAAACCAAGAACTGAGACTTGAAGACTATATGATGCAGAACCATCAAAGTATGTAGGCTCCTAACTCATTATTGAAATTTGTGGTGGATCTGGCCTTCAGTGTTTTGCTCAGGGACATGCAGGGAATATGAAGGAGAGCAAGGATCTGAGCCTGGGTTTCCCCAGCTGTCAATAATAATTTATTTGGGGCTGATGTTCTCTTGGGGCAGGGAGATTGAAATCTTAGATTTCTTGAGGTTTTCCAGATTTCTTCTCTTTCAGTGGCGTTGTGATGAAGGTCAGTGTCACAGCCACTGGACCACTCTACCTTTTAAGGCATGCAAGCCCTGGAAGGGATCTCAAGGGATCCTCTTTTTGCTCTCTTGCCAAAAGCAGGATTAGCTCTGCCTAATCCATTTCTGACAGATGTTTGTTTATCGTTTTGTTAAAGACCTTGGTTGAGGGCCAAGTCTCTGTTGAACTAGGTGTTGTGAAGCCTTAGCTATTGAGGCCCAAGTTGCTGATTGACACTGAAATTCTCCCTGATTGCCACCGAATTTGTTGGAGCTGGCTGTGATTAGGCTGCATGTGAACAGAGACAGGATTTGGGGACTTTGCTGATGGAACCAAACCAGTGAGAACAGGAGGTGCTCTGTGTTTGGCCAGAAACATTCTGCACAGCAGGGTGAAACCATGAGCCTACCGAGTGACTCATGCACTAATTTCATGATTGGATGGGAAACCTTAACGGGTCTTTAGGTCAATTTGGACTAAAGATATCCTTCAGTATCTTTGTGCAGGGAGAGGGATTAGTCTTCCTGTGCTCCATATGGAAATACAGTTAAGCTTAATGAAGCATGGCTGAGCTAAAGAAGCTAGATGGGTGCTGGAGAGAAGTCTGAGCTGAGAGGAAGGTGAGCTGCAGATCCGATGTGACAGCAGCACGGTCGTGCTTAACAAATGGTAAGAGTGTAAGTGCAGTTAGCGTTGCAGAGCTCTCATAACCGTTCTGTTGCAGTTGCACGTCCTCGGGTTATAAAGGAGGGGGGAGAACTTTCAGTTTTAGTGTGCACTGGGTGTGAAACCTCTGATACTTAAGCAGAGGACTATGCCTGCAACTGTATTAGGCTCTTGTGCCTCCCTAGGATGAAACCTCTGAAGAATGTCATGTTACCAGATACAGGGAACCACCTGAGTGTGCAGTCTCATCCTCCCACTCACACCCTTAGCTGCAGAGGCCTCGGCTGAGAGTTTACAGCTCTCAGGTTCTGGGATTGTGGGGAAAAAAAAAAAAGAGGAGAGAGAAAAGGGGTGGTACGTGGCCTCCAAGTGACCCAGAAAAGATGCTGTCTACATCATCTGACAAAGCAGAAATAACATACTGTACTGTTTGGGCAGTGGCTATTCTTGCGTCAGCCACTGGCGAGACTGAAGGTTCAAAGGAAAATCCATCCATCTGCTCTTCCATCTCTCGCTATCTCTCTACCTCTCTCTGTGCTTATATTTACTATTTTTTCTTAAAGCTTTTTTTTGTTTTACTGAGTGTACCTTGGTTGTACACTTTACTGCTGTCTTGCGCTGGGTCCTGTTTTGCAGGCTTTGTTTAGCAATGCATTGAGAAACTGTTTCCTTTTCTTTAATGAGCAAAACTAAAAGTCCGTAGGTCAACCCGGACACCAAGGCAGAACAAGGAGGCTGTCAGATGTTTCTGTGCTGTAGCTGCTGCAGATAAGGCTGGGATGGACACTCCAGGGACAGATGCTCAGCTGATGTAAATTAGCACAGCTCCCTCAATGTAGCACGGTGCGACCCGCAGAGCTGTGCCCCCAAAATGTTGGTGTTGCTAAGAGCTCTTATTCCCATCCTTGTAATAGTCCTGATTTCATCTGCTTTTTAGAAACTCTGTAGCAGTTAATGCTGCCATGATCTAGTGGTTAGATCAGAAGACTGAAAACTAGGTCTTTCATGACCTGTTTTTAGAACTGCTCCTTGATTTTGTGCAAATCATTTATAATCCTTCTTTCTCTTACTTTCTTATTTTTAATAAGGTGTTACTGCACGAGGTCTTGTGAGTATGTTAACATTCATAAGTTATTTTTGGCATTCAAAACAGCAGCACTGTTTTGTGAGCTCTCCTTTTTGCAAGGGGACTGTGCCTGTGGTTTTGCACAGTAGGAGTCTCCATACCTGTGCCTTTGATTGCACTTGTATAATCTGTAGAGAGGTGAATGTGAAACAGGCGCAAGGAAACAAGTGGTCTGTTGAGGCAGTGGCAGAACCAGAACTAGAACGCAGGTCTCGTATGTTGGACAAGAGTCCTGCTCGCTCGACCGTACTTTCTTGCTGAATGAGTTGGTCTGGTACAAGCATGTGAATGTGAATTCCACAGACTGCAGGTCAGTGTCTGCCGTGCATACAAGCTCCTTTCCTCCGACACCATCTCAAATAAATACCTGCTGCTAGATATTTCTTTGTACTGTTTTATCTGCTAGCTTCACCTTCCCCCTCTGTCTGATGAAGATACATGTCAAAATATCATCCTTTACTGGATTCAGTTCTGTTGTTTTTGAGGGCAAAACTGTGTGGGTGAGAGATTTAGTGACCTCATTTTGTAGGATTTAGATCGTACCTTGAAATGGTGCTTGCCTGTTTTTGCATCTTTTCTTCTTAGATTGGGTTGTGTGCTCTGCCCTATGCAGCCCTTGTGCCAGCCTTGAAAAGAACTGTTTGAAATCCATGCTGTATTTGAGGTAACTGCGGTCGACATGAGATTATAAGATTCTCCGGTTGACTCCTGCGTCATCAAGATTCACTGGAGAAACAGAGTGCTCCTAATGAAAGCACAGATGAGAAGTATGGTTTTCTGTGTGTTCAAAGGAAATGCTCTATGAACAGGTTTGGATCAGTTGTCATTGCAAAATGAGCATATGTAATATTAAAATGGTATAGAACCACTCTCTCCATTTCACCTGGCACATGTGGTTAAACCACTCAAAAACCTGCATTGATTTAGGTCTTCCAGTACTGGAAAGAGAATAGTCCACATTGTTTTAAGGTATCCTTATACCTATATAATTCACTCACAGTATGGGCTACAGCTAGAGGGACACATCATCTCTTCAGGAACATTAGTTGCACTGTTCTTAAAACTGATCTCAGGCCTCAAGGAGTATTAAATGCTCAGAAAAAAATGGAGGCAGCCTCCTTTTAGAGGTTTTTGTGATGGCTGTGTACCAGTTCGGAGTGATGTAGGATCAGCTGAGTCACAAAACTGCAGGTGTGCTTGGGTTTTGCTGTTTTTTGGAAAGGACAGTTCATTTAGACCCTCATAACCAACTAGTCCTCTGAACACAGAGGGGAAATGAGAGTTTCTGAGACTTCAGTTGCTACTTGGTGTTGATGAAGATAATCATTTAGATAGCTGGGAGCTATTCAAATGAATCAGTTGCTTAGAACAAGTTCACAGAAGGAACAGTTCAGTTATGTGGAGTACAAAAGTTGCAAATATAGTTGATTTGTTGTTAGTTGAAAGGTATTGCAAAGCATAACTTCTTCTTGAAGCAGAACTGTTCAGGATGGTTGACTCAGGCCCCCATGAAGCGGTTTGCCTTGTGTCTGCAGATCCCTGGCAGAGCTGAGGCTTGAATCCATGTTTTGTGATCTTGCGTGCCTCTGCTCCTTACCTCTGCGCACAGTCCCCGGGGTGGACCAGGCAGACCACAAAGCTAGTTCTGCATAATGATTCTTTGGCCTTACTCTTATCTCCTCCGGTTGGGCACTTTGTCCTTGTCTTTTTCTTTGGGTCTCTTCTGGCCTTAGACCAGCTTTTAGGCTCAACAGCACTCTGATCACAAACCGTACAGATCTGCCTTAATTAGATTCTGCTAATTAAGGAGAAACTGGAGAAACCAATCAGCATTTCTACCACTTTGGTGTTTGCCACTTTGGTATTTCGTCCGTTACTCTGGTATCCAGGTGCCTTATCAGCTCTATTGTAATCATCTTTGCAAAACCCTGTGAAAGAAGGTCTGTTCTTACAGCTATTTCAAAGATGAGAACTTTCACTGAGTGCCTTAAGATGACTCATCTTACTTCCCCAGTGTCCATGTGCATAAACCCCGCGATCAGGACTTCTGTCTTCTGTTTCAGAAGGCAGAATGCAGAACCTCCTTTGCTGTGTCAGATACTGATCCAGCCAGTCCAGTGTCCTGCTGCCAGCAGCAGCTATCGTCGGCCGCTTCAAAGCGTGCACCCTTGCCCTCTGGGTCCTGTTCTTGGCAGGAGGTTAATAGAGCAGTTCCTTCCTGATTAATTCCTGTCTGAAGGAAGATAGATGATTTGCATTTCTCTTAGCCACATGTAAGAGCGGGATCATACATTGATCTCGTCCTTTTGAAACTTCAGGGACCAGCTTGTTAAACTGCAAGGCACTAAGTGGCTGTAGGCTTGGAAGCTGTGGTGTAAGCTCGTATTTATTATCTTCTCAAGTGCTCTCAGACTGTGTAAGATTTCATCTCCAGGGATAGGGAAGCATATTCTGCTTTTGAACATGTGCTTGATTCATTGATTAAATAATAACAATTGTCTGTTTTGGATGTGACAAAGAAGCTCTTCTAAACCTGGCATCTGATAGGTTTCAAGTCATCAAGAAAAGTCTTAGGCATCAGTGAGCAGAACATTATAGGTTTGAGGGAGAAAATGTGAAAACATGAGATTTGGTTGTCAAATCTATGACTGAATAAAACTCATTCTCAAACTGTTGATATTTGGAAGGATATCGGGTAGTACTTTGGTACCATGTCAGTGAACCAGTTATACAGATGCCATTGCTTTCTTGTGCCATATCTGCAGAAGTCCGACCGAAAAACTAGTGTGTGTGTGTGTGTGTGTGTAAAAAAGAGAGAGAGGTTTTGTTTGTAGTCATCAGGACTCCCAGCTGTTAGTTGGAGGTCATGGGTACAGGCAAACTTGCATCTCAGGAGGCCTGGCTGGTTATTTTGTGTAAATAAATAAACAAGTACAAGTTTGGCTGTTTTTTCCTAAACATTCTGGGTCCATTTCTCACATATGCTGTAAAGGGATATTAATGTAAAAGTGCTGTAAGAAGCAGGTGGATGTGCATCCAGGACCATACCTTGCAACATGTGTAATTCTTACAGCAAATGAGAACCGGGTCCTCGCCACCAGCTGCACCAGACAGAGAGAAGGAGGGCTGTAACGGAGGACACCCTGCAAGTAGTAATATGCTCCAGCTGCTCCATATCCTCTCTCCGCTTTTGTTCTTTCCCATTTCCGTGGAATTAAGGTAGCTGGAGTATCACTTCTGTTGTGGGCTTTGCTATTTGTGATGTGTAGGATGTGCTGTTTGGCAACCAGGCAGTGAAAAGGTTACTATTGGCTTTATCTCTCTGTCTAGTTTGTGGTTGGAGACCTGTATGTTGTTTGTGGGTTTTTTATGTGCGTCACTGAACCCAGAAGTTTTATTATATTCTCAGAAAAGGGTTTTGCAACAGCTCAGCTATTAAAGCCAAACCATGTAGTTTAGTTAAAAGTCGGGGCAGGAAATAACAAAATGAGATTCATCCTAGGGGAGAAGCGTGGTGTTTCGAGGGTGGGAAGAGAATGCAGATGTACTATTTATAGGAATAGAGGAAAACAACTTTGGACATGAAGAGTAAATGCAAAACAGTTAGCATGGGAAAGCCAGACTTGGCGATCTAAGATACTCAGATCTGTGCTGTCAGACTGCTTTTCCATTTTTAAATATTATATCTTTGCTATATCCCAGTGAAGGAGAAAAGTTTGAAATTGAAATCTGTGTTGCATTGAGTGTCTTCTGGCAGTGTCCTTTTAGGAGTTTATGCTACAGACGAGCCTCATTAAGTGCAAATATTTGAAGCCCTATTATTTTAAGCAGTACAAAAATAGTTGAAACAGCGCCTACTCCAGGGAGTTTATGCAATCCAAACAGGCCGAGACACATGCAGCATGGGAGAGGAAATGGATTATTTAACTTGTTCAAGGTCATGCAGCAGGTCAGTGGCAGAGCTGGGAGGGGAGTCCAGCTCCATTGCCTTACCCGTTAAATGGGATGCTTCTGGAGCTGCATTGAAACTGGTAAGGAGAACTTTTGTGGGGAACGCAGCAATAGTGGCTCTTAGTGCCTCCAGAATATCCTACCTCAAAGCAGAATGCACTCCTCCTACTGATACTGTAGAGATCCTAATAGGATTACGTGGGGCCATACATTTTTGTGGATAGTTTCTTTTACTTATATTGTGATTTCTGTTTGTAAATAGATGTTAAGTCCATTCTGCCTTCCACCATCGTATTGGAAAAGAGACTCCCAAACCTTTTCTTGCCGCTGTTGACATGTGCAGTTCCTTACTTTGTACTGGGCCATGTGCTACTTTTAAGGGATTTGCATATCATTAGTGCTACATATAACTAAGCTTGGAGCTCTGGCTTTAGAGAATATGCTGACATCTTGTCCTTCTTCCAGGGAAAAAAAGCTTGCTTGATAGGAGGTCCTGCAGCAGATTACAATCAGATGGAGGAACCAAGCTGTTACTTTTACACATAGGCCTGTCACAGCTGGCTGTACCAGTTTCAAAATTACCATGCAAACATGCTTTCTGCTTTCCCTAGGTGCTCAGCAACCTTGAGGTATGCCCAGGAATGGGGAAGGGGTATGGTGACCTGTGGGAAGAAGCAGTAACATACCACAGCAGCCTGGGAATTCAATATACTGTGGCTTCCAAATGTGCAGCTGAGTTGTTTGACCTTGGCTGGGTTTTGTAGTTGCAGTTTGTATATCAAAGCAAAGTGCATATAGTCATTGAGTGTTACTTGGAATGGTCTCCAGAAAGGGGAGGTTTGGGTGATTTCCCTCTTTCCTCCCATCACCACAACACATCTGTTGCACAGCCAGGAGGCTGTAGTTCTTTTAACTTCTATAGGCTGAGCTTTTGGCATATTGGGGGCTCTAGCTAGTCGTCAAACTTCCTGCAACCTCCTCTTTGTGTCCCTTATTAGGGGACCTTCCCTCTCTCTTCATACCAGTTCTTCTCTCTTCCTGTTGCCTCCTCTCTCGCTCTGTGCTCCTTGCTAACCTCGCTTTTAGCCTGTGGGCTGCCAAGATCTGCTCCTCTTTGAGAAGGAAGAATGTGCTCCCTTCCTCCTCCTGTCAGGACTTTGGCTATCCTGTTTCTGTCTTTACCCATGCCAAGGTCCCCCTTTCTCATTCTACTCTCTTCCTCCCTAATGTCTATTGAAGGAAGAAGTCAGGATGCAAACATGATATGTTTGTATGCAGTAAGAACAGAACCAAGTACCTTGAGTGGAATGAATCTCTGATAATGAGAATGTGGGTCTTGTTAAAAAGGTTTTTTTAACAGATGGGCAAAATCACAGTTGAAATCCCTGACAGCATTCAGTCTAAACTGTAGAACAGTTTCTTTAACTGTGGGAGACAATATTTGTGGTTCCTCTGCCTAACAAATGGGAGTTACCCCCAGGATGTGCACAGGCTTATTTTTAATTGCTGGGGAGATCTGTATAGTAGCAATGCATCTAGAGCAGTCCAGCGGGCTGCACGGCATCCGAATGTATACAATACAAAGCCAAGGCATGAGGTAGGGGGAAAGTACTCCAGTGAGCAGCAGAGGAAATTGAAACCAAGCAGTTAGTAGGGAGATATTTTGAAAAGCATTTTCAAGCTCATTTCTTTCCTGACTGTGATTTTAGTGAGTGGGAGAGCTCCCTGCATAAGCTGTTATGAGCAGATGGGTATGACAGTGAGAAAGCAGAAGGTCGTCACTAGGCTAACCAGCCAACCACATCATGTATGCCCCTTGTCCACACTGAGCTCACTCTGAAGGAACAGAGCGTGCCTAGACCAGAGACATCCTAATTTAGGGGTGTGTACAACTGAAGGTACAACTGTGCACTAGAATACAGCTGAAATCAAGTTTAAGAGTATGGTACAGGCAGGACAAGTTGCAGCATTGATCAAAAGTCATGTAGTCACACTAGCATATGGTGCTACGTTGAGGGAGTGAGATGACTTGCCTCTAATCAGTGCAGAGTGAAGGCAGAGGACCATGGCGGCCGGTGGCTGCCCAGGTCCCTGCTGAGCTGGTCTCCAGCCTGCCTGGAACCCAGCTGGCTTCAGCAAAACGCTGGCTGCCTGCAGGGACCTGCCTCGCACTTCTGGAGCATTGGGTCTGACTAGAGAAGGCAGGCAAAGGGTGGAAAAAAGGAAGCGTCACCATCCCTTTTTATAAAAAGAGGTACCGAGACTGAGAAAGATTGAGTGGGATTTCCAAGGTAATTTCTGTTAGGTCTTATGCTCCAAAGCCATGTTAGGAAGTTACGGTTAGAAGGTTCCTCTGGTTTCAGCTGAGTGGTCAGACTGTAAATGCAAAGCAGTGGCTGAGTCTTCTAGGATACAGCAGTCCTTTTAGTGCACAGTTGCCTCTCCTAAGAGGGATATTGCTTTGCATTTCTCTATGTGTTCGTTGCATAAAGTGTCTGAATTACTCTCTTTTGATTACATCAATCCACTTTTTGATAAATCTCAAACTTCATAGCACTACTTTCTGAATTCAGAAGTGTGTGGGCAGAGACAAACCTTGCTGTTGTACTGCTAGTTGCCAGTAGACAGATTGCTCATAAAACAAAACCCTCAGCTAACTTTACAGGAAAGCACTCTTGACTACCAGGCTGTGGCCATGCAAAAGCCGAGGCCCACAGCGGCTTGCTTCCCAAGATGCTGTGACTGTAGCTAGAAACACTGTCTCATCAGCCATTTTTAAAGAATAGTATTAGCAGTGTAATAACTCACAGGGTGCACAGTTTCCCTGTGCAAGCCCAGGTCCTCCTGCTCAGTGCCTGTTTGTGTGCATGTTTTGTTC